>NC_134116.1:45594853-46198489 GCF_040939455.1 Microcebus murinus
TTGTTCTCTAACTGTGGTATTTATCATGTTTTATATCACAGATATGTACTACCTATTCTATAAGAGAGATATAAGAAGAAAGAGACAAAACAATACAGTTTGATCTATCAGATAGATAGCTTTGCAAACAAACAAAAAAATACTTTAAGAAAGATTTCTTCTAAGATCAGACGAGATCGGGTGCTTTCAGTGTGGTATCGCTGTACACAATTTCAAAGATGTGGAAACAACCCAAGTGCCCATCAATACATAAATGGATTAATAAAATATGGTATGCATATACCATGGAGTATTACTCAGCCATAAAAAATAATGGTGAACTAATACCTTTTGTAACAACCTGGATGGAACTGAAACCATCCTCCTAAGTGAAGTACCAGAAGAATAGAAAATCAAACACCACCTGTACTCACTATTAAATTAGAACTAAATGATCAACACTCATGTGTACATATGTTAGTAAAATTCAATGGAAATCAAGCAGGTGGGAGAGGGGAGGAGAGGGTGGGTAAATTCACCCCTAATGGATACAACACACACTGTTTGGGTGATGGACACATTTATAACTTTGATTCAAACTCTACAAAAGTAATTGGTGTAACCAAAACATTTGTACCCCCATAATATTCTGAAATTAAAAAGAACAAAAAATTTTAAAAACCAAATTTCTTATATAAAAAGAGATTGCATAATATTTAGTTATAGTATGGTTTTATTCAACATTCTAGAGCCAATCAGATTTCATTGCATCCAAATAAATAGTGTAGTTACTAGTTTTTGGAACAAATATAACTCTACTGATACACAAACAAAAATAAAGAGATAGACATTTTTCTTGCTCAAAAAATTCATACACATAGTAATAAAAGACAGTCTCACGTTTTTTTTCCCCAAAATAGTTTAGTGGAATAGGTTCTATTTTCTTAGCTGTCAGTACTATTATTGGTGGAAAGATGGGGTATATAGCTAGAATTTTCCAATTCCCTTAAGTGGGGAATCAGTTTGTGTCTATAGAAATGGTGCATTTCAAGTCTTTTTCAACCTGTCAGTATTTGAGAGTTATTAACTTCAACTTCCTTTCTGTCTTTTGAAATCTGACACTGATTTGTCCTGTATTTCCCAGAGGCCTTTATGTGCAATTAGCCATTGGATTCACTGAGTAATTACTTCATTTTTCATGTAAAATGCACTTGATTTATTATATACTTGGGAAGGAATGGCAGAGATAGGTCAACAGCAGTTAGAAGAGATTAAAGGAGATATTCTATTTAACTGTGGAAGCCATCAATCCCCATAAGGCTCTGCTAGAGAAGAGTAGGAAGGGTGCCACTCAAAGTTTAAAAGTGGTTTCCTAGATGAATATGCCACTACTTTGAATATTAATTGAATATAATGGGAGGTTATTTTCTTAAGAATTCTATGTTACAAACTTATCCATGTGAATAATAGAATGATGCATCAGTTAGGACAAATTCAAGAAAAAAATAGGCTTTTAATTCTCAGTAAGAGTTTTACAGCTCTTATCAATTGCGTAAATCAGTGCAGTTTTACTGTTTAAAATTTTATAAAAGAACATTGCCCTCTTCCTCCCTATCCTTTCAGGAGGTTTTGCTAGCAATTTTAGTGCTCAGGTAATACTTTTCTAAATGGATTTTCCTTGTTCATGGGTAGGTTACTCTGACTTAAATAAATGATATTTCACACAATAATACAAAAGGTATGACTGGCTTAGAGTGAAGAAAGAGTGTTTCCTTTTGACTAGGTACTCACATTTTA
The DNA here is from genome assembly GCF_040939455.1 of Microcebus murinus. Classification (NCBI taxonomy): domain Eukaryota; kingdom Metazoa; phylum Chordata; class Mammalia; order Primates; family Cheirogaleidae; genus Microcebus; species Microcebus murinus. The sequence continues at coordinate 45,596,630 of NC_134116.1, forward strand.
TGTGTAGTTTAGTTGTTGATACTGTACAGCTGAAAATTACACTTCAGTTGCCTGGGAAAACACATTTTAGCAAGATGCCAGTACTTTGTTTCTGTTTGTACAATTGCACTATCACTAGGAGCTTCCTCAGTAGACTAGTTTCCTTCTGTGGGTCTGGCATCTGAAGAGAGGATAATTGAGTGACCTTGTGTTGCTGAGGAGGGATGCCAAGTCGGTAATGGAAGACTCCCCTGTGAAGCGAACTGCTGAGAGTTTTCATTGCCCAATATAACAAAGCAGGGGTGGATCTTTCAGAAATTATAAAGCTAGCTCCAAAGGGACCGCACTTTCACTTCCTCTGCCATTTCTGTTTTTATATTTCTAATTCTAGTCATCTGAGAGGTAGTGAAACTGCAGGAGGAGAAAAGAAAAAGATACTCCTTCAGGATTATCACCCTTTACTTTAACAATATATTATTTATTGTTTGTGCAATTGAATTTTTTCCCCTGTAATAATAACATATTCCCCTCTTTCACTGTAGAGATTATCCCATGTTAAATCATCAAGAGAACTCCTTTAATTTGATACATTTTAATGTTTATTCAGGGACACGTATGGGTGTCTATGTACACTTGATCAATGTGTGCATGATTAATGTCTTTGACAATTTACCTTTAGTAAATGATCTTCTCTTTTATATTTCTTTTATTCTTGTCTTCTTTACACATTTTTGGGCCACTTGTCAGGTTATATTTAGAAATATAAAAATGCAAGCAATTTCTTTTTGTAGTGTCAACCATATAGAACCTCATCAACACAAAGTATACTATCCAATCTAAAAATTAGAAAGTACAGAAGACTGAAATTTCTACTTCGATGCATTAGATATATACTCCCATAAGCACCTTAATAATATTGCCTGTTTTATATAAATTAAAAAGGAGGGGCAAAGATGAATACAGAGAAAGAAAAGACCTACACCTGTAGGTTAGAGTAGTAGGAAATATTCACACCTAACCCACAAAGAGATGAATTCAAGGAGAGATGAAATACTTCTATCATTTAATTTAAAGGAAAAATGATGTGACAATATTTTCTGGTCTGAAATTCTTCTTCTTCTTTTTTTTTTGACAACTTGACTAAAACAAGGTAGCCAGCTATATTTCACTCTGACCTTTACTTACAGTAATTTGGGAATGATTACAACATAGAAAGATGGACAACAGAAAAACATAAGTTTTACATAATCAGGTATTTTCTCCAAGGAGTGTACTGTAAGACTATTAGTTTTCTGAAAAGCTTTTGAAGAGGATTAGAGCTAGCTGGTTTTAGCATTCCAACAAAAAGCAGGCCTAGGACTGACAAAATCCCCAAAACATTCATATTCAAATCCCATAGCCACTTCATGGCCTAGCTGCTCACATTTAGGGCAACCAAGCATGGAATGGCCTTTTTGAGCACTACAGCAGTTGTGAGAATTCAATGATATGCTCACTGTACTTTCATGTACTTTTGCTTGCACCAAAGATCATCATGTAAGTTTATTATGTATAAGTAATCCAAAAGACAGGTTTCTCTTATTCACAGAATTCTTGTTTAAAATTTTTTAAAAAGTTAAATTTCAGCTTTGACATACTTTTGCTAAGAATATAATAAGTCTGTTTAGAACTTCTATTCATGTTAAATTTGACATTAATATGTTTCATGTATTTGTTACTCTACCAGAGCAAATCTATGGTTTCAGAAGTGTTGTATGGTCACTTCCAATGTAGTGAGAATTAATATCTTTTCAAGTACTCATAAAATAAAAGAGCAAATTATGGTAAAATTAACAAATATTTGTGATCTAGAAGGGATTGTGATGTTGTACACTGCAAAGAGAGAGAGAGAGAGACAGAGAGACACAAAGACAGAGAGACAGAGAACCAGAGACAGAGAAATTTCTAAGCATTGTATAAGTAAAAATAAATACATAGTCTTTAAGACTGTTATGATTTTCTGGCATTTTAGCTCAGCAAAATTTCTGAACTTTGAGTTGTACAGAATTTCTGCTTTGGGGAATCTTCCCTCTAACAAAATGGTTAATCAAAATATTTACACAAGACACAGTGCTCTTATTTTCATCTTTGTATAGTATGGCACCACGAGATCACGGTCTCTTTACACAGTATTTGCAACTCAAACTTCAAGTGTTCTTCCTTTGTGCTCATTTGGTGCATATTTAAAATAAATTGCATCATTCCTTCTCTAAAGGACTTGCAATAGAAAGACTCCAGTTAGTAGGAGCATTCTCCTCTTCTTGATAGAAATGGAGACCTGGCTTTTCACACACAGCTATTGTTTATTTTTATTGAGAACCAATTATGTCCAAACCTAGAACTTAGCCCTTAGAAGACAGCAAGGAATAATATAGTCACAGCCCCTTCTAGTGGGGGAATCAAACCAAACTCCAATTAAAAAGTCCAATAAGTGCTTTTGAAAGGGAACAGCTGTACAATAGAGATGCAAATAAATGGAAGGATTTAAACACTATTTCACAGCTAACATCTAAGGATTCAATTATGTTGGTGGAGAAAGAGAACTAAGTCACGAATAACACACATAGTCTTAGCTTAGACAATAAGGTGAAAGCTGTAAAATCTGAGGAAGATGATGACAAAGCTGCATTCTGGACATGCTGATTTTTAAGTATTTTTGGAGAACACAAATGAAATGTCTGAAGTGCAGTAGAATGTATGTTGTGGGCAGAAGCCTAATTTTAACAGCCTGAAAGTTTCATGAGAAGTAAAGAGTCAGAGACATTCGATGTAAACAAACGTTGTAAATAAATTTGACTTTAAAAAGCAAGAATGAATGAGTGGGCTAAAAAGAAAGGGTTTTTGTTTGTTTGTTTTGTTTCTTGTTTTGTTTTAAGTTAGAGGAAGATTTGGACAAATGTAAATGCAGATGAAAGAGTTCCAGAAAAGAAGGAAATGTCAACGGCTAAATAAGGAGCCATAAATGATAGTATTTAGTTCCTGGGAAGAGAAGAGTCCATTGGATGTAGAACACACATGGAGGGGCTAAGATTGACAGAAGACTGGCCAATGTTAATTCTAAACACAAGAGAGTCAAAAGAACAAGTCAGGAAACCTGGAGTATTGTAAAGTGGTAGAAAATTGGGGGAGTTCCCTACTGATAACATCTGTTTCCAAGAATTGACATGAACTTTTTTGGAGGGACACTGATGGAGATGAAGGGTTAAAGAGAGTGGAGAAACTTTAAAATAGCCATTGTAGAGAAGGGAAATGAGAGTGTCAAGGGAGAACTAGAAGCAGTGTCATAATTCTGATAAGTATCCAGCTGAGATTAGAACCACAAATTAATAGTGACACCAATCTGAGATTTTTCTCTGGAGGCATGCAAGTGCACACACACACACACACACACACACACACACACATTGAGTCACTCAAGATTTGTAATAGAAAGAAATTGCATCTGAAAGTTGTAAGATATATAAAAACAGGGACAAAAGATGGCAATTTTTCAGGATAGTAGAGGTATCACATATTTTGGTTTAAAAATCATACTACCTGTTTTATGAATGAACAGTCTCTACTTTTTGATTTCCCAAAATATGTCATTATAAACTATAACATATTGGGAGATGTTTGCTTCACCAGAAAATTGCTATAATTTTTCTAATCCTTTTGCATTTTTCAGCAAAGGCTGAGTTAACACTTGTGGGTATGGGTTGCACTAATCAAACATTCTTTATTCTGTTCCTCTCCCTTTGGGTTCTCTTCTAATAGCTCTGCATTTCCAGATTTCTCCAGGCAATTTTGCAATTCCAGATTATAGTGTTGTCATTAACACTCCCCTTTAGCTGAAAAAAAAAAAGAGAGAGATATTGAAGCATGGCTTGAAATTTGCCAGGTATGGCATTACCCTTTTCAGAAATGCTTAAATAGAAAGGATGATGATTACTTGTTCTGGAATTACACATGGAAGTTCAAGACACGGGTCCACAAACACAAAAGTCCAGTCTTCTATGGCAGATTAAAGATACACACAAAAACAGTAATGGGAAAAAATTCTGATATTTCTAATAAAAATGAAATTCATGTCGGAGGAAATTAATAGTTGTTTTGTATATTATTAAACTTTGAAGATTTATCATATATAAATATTTTCAATTTTTATTAATTTTTATTTGATTTTAACTGAACAAATTCCATAAATAGATTATCACAGAAGAGTTTGAAAGCTCATATTGGCAAAAGCAAACAAACAAACAAAACAAAAAATGAGTTTAATGAACTCATTAAAGCCCATTCCCACTATTCATGTTCTTTCCCTCACTTTAATCATTATGTAGCATGATTTCATAATGAGCTAAGCTGATCTTGATTATTTAAATACCCGTGGAAGCTTCATTGGTAGAGACTGAACTTATAAAATATACAAGCCAATTCAAAACTTTCTAAAAGTTCTGTTAGGTAAATTATTTTACATTTAAGTAACTTTCATAGTTTAAATTTATAAAAATGCTAACAGTTTTTTACTATAATGTATAATTTTTTTTTCTCTCTCTCTCTTTTTTTTTTTGTCTGCCATGGCTGCATAGATATCTAGGTTCTGGGCGTGCTATAGATGTTATCATTTTGACCTAATTAACTTCTACATGGTAATGTTAAAAATAATAGTATTATTAAAAGCATCCTTATTTAATCTCTTCTAATCCCTCATTATGCCTTTTCCCTGACTCTAAACTCCTCTTATAGTCTGTCTGTACAGTTTTCTATTGAATTACTGTGTACATAGTATTAATGTCATATACATGCTCATCCACATTTGAGAAAGGAACTATGTTTTGAGAAGACACATTACGTGCTACTTGAACAAATGAATTACTGTCATTATCTGTAACAAGATCACCATTTGGCATTTTATTTTTCTCATATCATCTTCCTTTTGTTATTTCAACCTTTGGTAAATTACTGGACTTCTGTTTTAGTTCTTCATCTGTAAAATGGTCACAATAATGCCTATTTTATAGAGTTGCTGCAAGGAGTAAATAAATTTTCTCATATAATCTGATAGCATAGTACAAGTTTTATGGAGTTGTAAGTTATGAGGATGATAATGATGAAGATGGAGGAGGAGGAGGAAGAGGATGGGGCATTTCACAGAAATGTAATGTTGCAGGAAAGGCAAATGAGAAATTGATTTAACTTTCAAGAATGCTAATGATTCTTCCCTGAACTAACTTATATGACTTCACCTTAAACCAGCCTTGCCTTAAATCATTTTGAAGAAACACCCCACAAGAGGAACACAGTACATTATTCTGAGACTGCAATTTCAATCCAGGGAACTATGCCAATGTTATGATATTATGCTGTCTACTGGTAGCCAATAAGAATAAGATATTGTGTTAGTTTCCTGAAACTGTTGTAAAAAATAACCATAGAATTGGTGACATTAAAAAATAAAAGCCACAAAGCAAAACCATAAATTTCTCCTCTCCTACTTTTATAAGACAGAAATCTGAAATCAACGTGCTGGCATGGCCCTACCCCACAAAGAGGTTTTAGAGGAGATTCCATTCCTTCTGTCTTGCAGCTTCTGTTGGCTCCACATGTTCCTTGGCTTGTGGCTGCATCACTCTCTCTGGCTCCATGGTCACATACCTTCCTCTTCTTCCTTTCTGCCTCCTGTCTTTGTCCTTTGTAAAGACATTTGTCATTGTATTTATGACTCAATCAAATAAACCAGGATGACCTTATCTCTAGATCCTTAATTTAATTACATCTGCAAAGACCCTTGTTTTCCAGATGAGGTCACACTCACAAGTCCAGGGATTTGGGCACAAACATCTTTTTGGAAGGCTTCCATTTAACCTCCTAGTGATATTTATAGGTTATGTGATGTTTGTTTCTAAAAATTTGGTGTAATTGTCCTTCTTATTTACTTTTGAAGTTACTTAATCTATTTCCTTAATACTGAAAGTTATGTGATCCTTATTTGAAGTCTTAGTTAAACCTTTTCAAGAGATCTTGAGTTTATATCAGATTTCCACTTTCCATATGTCAGCATAATTTTTAATGTGTCACTTATTTTGGTTCCTAGCTATGTATTGTGTTAAGATGTGAGGTAGTTTTTTATTTTTTTTAATTCCATGCCTTGATCTTGCCCCTTAGTATTATGATTTAATACAGCTTTGGAAGGGTTTCTGATATTAGTATTTTAAAAAATCCCCTGAGTTATTTTTAAAGTATAGCCGAGGTATGAAAATGGACTGTCTTATGACTAATTCTTAAAAGTTTAGTATCAAATTTCTCTTCCAGATTTTAATGAAAAAGTACAGAATCTGTTCCAGAAAAATGTATGTATGTGCACACAAACAAAGTAACTAGTGTATTTAAAATATATGTGTGTATACAAGTTCTTCCATAGATATCCTAAAGTTAGAGAGGCCAAGATTAAGGATCCTTAAAGACTGTGTTTGTTTTTTGAATGGTTGTTTCCTATATCAACTTTTTCTAAAGCAAGCCCCACCAACCAAGTGAATTCATCTGGGAACAATTTTGCATTTTGAGGATTCAATCACGTGGTGTGTTAAACCAAACCTCTCTCTATATAAAATGTTTCTCACCATAACACATCCCACTGTTGTTATCACTGTCCCCAGGCTTCAGCAATACAGTGGGATCTTCTGTATTTTCACTTACTAGAACAATATCAATGCTCCTACTGAAAGGTAGTTTCTTTTGACAGTTTTTATAAAATTGAAATTCTGTGTTAGCCACCTAAGATTGTATCTGTGATGTTCATAAAAGCAGTTTTTTTTTTATTCCGTCTTCAAAGAGGTGACTGTTTTTTGAGTGACTGACAGAGAGCAAGATTCTGCATCATGTGGCAGAAACGACCGACCTCACCATGCCCCATTTCCTTTCAAATTGCACAGGAAAATAAATGATGAAAAAATGTGAAGGAAATGTTTCAGAAACAATCTTTCATGTTTCTAACCACATTACACAACACATGGAAAGGCTAATACTGTATTTTATCTCAGTTAGTGTAACTCATAGCCATGCTTTCAACAGAGGGAAAAAAAATATTTAAATGCAGGTCTTGGTTTAATTTGGAACTGATTGCTCATTAATCTTTGGAATAGGTATGCAAGCTGTCTTCCAAATGAAGGGGAGGCTGTTGGCTGCTTACCCTGAACCCTACTGTGCTGTTTTCAATTTGTTTTTCTCTATGATATTTAGTCTTTCATTCAGTGTTTAATACTAAACATTAATGGGGAAAATATTGCTTAATGAGCTGTTGTGTTGGGCAGAATGCAGTCATACACGCCTCCTTTGCAAGAGCTCACCAGCTTGTGCCAGTATTTAGATAGTGTCATTAATCATGAAACATTTCATTCTCTTCTATCTTGGAAGACAAGAATTTCCTGATGTCATGAAAACGAGTCCTTTTAAAATTGGGTGTGAATTAAGACATAAGATATCTAAGTACAAGGCATCATATGGTTCAATTACTGTGAGGCAAATACCCCATTTATGGTTCACAGTGCATCTGTTGTGGACTTTATTACCCTTGAGGCATAAATAGAATCCAGAGTTAAGAATAATTCATACTGCAAATACACAGGATTTGAAGATTCCATCATTAGAAAAGATCAGCTAAATAATTAGATGCCCAGTAGATCAATTCTAAAAGTAACAAGCACTAAAATAAGCATGTATGTTCCCTGTGTTGCAGCTCAGATTTTCATGTGGCTTTTAACTTACAGGTTGGTCTGCTGCAGGACCACTGCAGGAAAATGCAGCAATGCACATGCCCTGGTAATTTCTCACCCAATAAAATCTCCTACACGATACTATGAAAAAAAAATTAAATGCATTTAGTTCAAGTTCAAATCACTGTTTTCTTCTATGAACAGAACTGAATACCTCAGGGATTTCAGAACAATTATAAACTCCAAGGTAAATGGAAGAGAGAAAATAGCCTTATATGCACCTTTAATAGAAATTCAAAAAAGTCTGTTGACACTGATATTTTATTACACAGTGCTTATGAGTATAAAAAGGTAAAAAAAAAAAAGATGCTAAAGGTAAATAATAGTATTGAAAACAGGAACAGGATATCAAGAGCATTTAAGCCACAGACATCCCTGAAGCACACTGAACGTACTGAAGCACAATGTTCCCTCCTGTCATCCCTAATAGTCAGGAGAAGACAAGTCCTCCTCACTTTTTTGTCCTGAACCTATTTGGATTGTTGCTTTGGCAGCAAAGGACAATCTGAGTAATAGGAAATACATGTCAGTCAAAAAAGTTTTATTTAGTGTAATCCCTTGTCAGTAAAATATGAAAGTGTAGACTCTGTTTTAATAGGACTGCCATCGATCAGTCACATAAAAAGAAAAGCTCAGAGTCTTTTAAGCTAGTCATCCTGGCTTTGCACAGTATTTTCCAGTGGCCTAAACTGCTTCAGTCTGTAAAATCAGAAAAATACTTAACAAAGCTTATATAATGGAGAATGCTATTGTGTTGTGCAAATGTGGATTACAAGGCTCTTTAGTGATACGAGGATCATGACCTCTTGTAGGGAAGGAAACTGGCTTGTGGGTTTTTGGGTTTTTTTTCTGTTTTTCTCTTAGTGTCTAGCAAGGATCTGAATACATGATTCTCACACATTAAGAGGATTCATAGACTCTTAAAATCTTAGGCCCAAAAGGACCCTAGGGATTCACCAGACTGACTCATTTATTTTTCAGTTATGGAAATTGAGACTCAGAATCTCTAAGTGGTTTACCCAAGGACATACTGCTAATTAGAAGCAAGCCTCAGATTATAAAAAGTGTTATTCTGACTCCTCTATTGATGGTCAGTTTGATCATCACAAAGCTTTTGCCCATTTTCTACCACAAGTTATGTATATAACCCAATTAACAGTGAATCTGACTTGGTATATATGGCCAACTGTACTGATTGTACTAACAATAAACAATCTCTAGGTCTATATCCTTGTTAGTTTTAAAGGATTGAGAGATATTAACTTATTTAATACTTACCCCAAGAGAGATGCATTTCTCAGAATGGAATACCAAAATACTGAGAGCCGAAATAACCTGCCCAAGCTCACAAAGCTCAGACAACTTTCCAAAGCACACTATTACTCTGGCCAGGTCCACAGAGGTTCCCAGCCTCAAACACAAACTATGCCCAGAAATGGGTCCTTCCCTGTGAATCTAGAGAAAAATGTATGTTCTATCTGGGTCATCAGGCTAGTTTTCCTTTATTTAAAGTAGGTTTACTTCAGAGATCTTGTTGCACTATTTTGCAGTTGGACCTTTCTTGGGAACATTATGTTCTCACAATTTGCCCAGCTGTTAATACACGAGTTTTAGAATTTTGATCTCTTCTACCCTAAAAGTTTTAAAATTCTCTGTGAAAGGTGATTGACCTCTCTGTTGTATTCCCTAATTTGCTCTTACTCCCTCTCACCAATAGCATTGCAGTCCAGGTGTTTTGGAGTATACTTAGAAAAAAATTATTACCACCACCCCACATACATTCAAAATAAATTTATATTCCCCCTAAACATATATAACTTCAAATATACCAGAATGTGGAACATTTTTGTTCATTTTTTCATTTATTCATTCATTCATTCATCCAATTCATTCATCTTTCTCATGCCTACTTCAAAAATGATTTTATTGTAGCACACACAATTTTAAAAATTGTAAAATCATTAAAAGAAAGTAAAACAAAAATTGTTTATTAAAAGGATAGAGTTATGGCGGGAAGGGAAATTTAAGATAAGCTGGCAAAACTGAGTTTGAATCATAGCTCTGCGTTTCCTGAAGGCCAAGTTTGAAAGGGAAAGGCAATGAATTGGGTAGCAGTCTTTATATGATAAAGGAAAACAGCAATTCAATAGCTGACACACATTTTCCTTTAATGTTGAATTCTGGGAGGAATTTCACAGGAGTCTTTAAGAGGGGCTTTGAATAACATAGTGGATATTGTCCTTGATACCAAGGTTTTTCTTGTTGTTGTTGTTGTTGTTGTTTTCTAATTACAGAGATGTCTAGGAATGCCTGTTTCATTGGAAAAGCTAAAAGCCTAATTACTGTCAAAGGTCCTCAAAGCTATCTTTACACCCACAGTTATGCAGCCCAGATGTGTGGCATTCTGGTGATCTCAAAAGCTAAACGGATCAAGCTTGGAAGATGTATAGTTTATATCATAATTGGATTTCTTGCTCTACAATGATTTAATAAATCAATTAGTTATCAAGTGTCAATATGTTCCTGGAGCAGTGAGAAATACTTTGAGATCATATTCAAAATATAAACTTTTAAAAAATCATTCTTAATTTTAGCTATATTATGTTTTAGTTGAAAAAAATACACTTGCATAAATTAAAGGATACTGGAAAATACAGTTAAATTATGCTTTCTGTTATGTTCTGTTTTATATATAGTTTCCCAAGGGTTGCCAAACTTTTTCTGTAAAGGGCAAGATGACAGGTCTTTCAAGCCTTGCTGACAATATAAGATGTCTGGAAACTACTCAGTTTTGCCTAAGCAGGAAAACAGCCATATACAATGCTAAAAAAATGGACTTTGTGGGATCTGGCCTGCTGGTAGTAGTTTGCAAATCCTTTTTTATAGCAAATAGCATTTAATTTAATTCTAAACTATGTCACACTGGCTGTAAATGTATTCAGTTTAACAGAAGAGAGATTTTTAAGTAAAGAGATAGGTACTAAAAGTTTTAATGAAGAGGATAAATTTGATTAGGTCCATAATAGATAAAATGATACACACACACACATACACACACACAGATCAAGATTGGGATGGATAGCTTTTGAGAGTGGGCATCTTATCAATTTTAGACATGTAGCCAAATGCTTAAAGACAAGATATTGGATAGTCTCTGAACAGTAATTGGATCCATTAATCAAAATACTGAATTGCTCACAAAGAATATATGGGAAAATTATATGTCATGCTATAATGTATCATTACTCTACTTTCATAAACATCTTTTATCTGGGAACTTTTAAAATATGGCATATATCTGAAATATTTTTTGTAATTTAATTAACACATATTAGAGTACAAATGTCAAAGGCTTAGAGTACCATTTTGGTTTTTCTGTGTCTACACAGCAAGATAGAATAACATAAAAATGCAGGCACATCTTTTAAAATTATTATTGATAGTACTAGCAATAATAAGTAATTATTTTAGCTTTACTAGAAGGACCAGTAATCATTAAATCGTCTGGAACTATTGTATACATGTTTGCCTTAATATATTTACAATTTTTATCCATTGGGTGTCATGTGCATTCTGTAAACTCTTGATATATAAACTTAATGTGTCTTTTATCTGTTGAATTGCACTACTGTGGCAAATAAAGTTACATTGAATTATTACACTATTTTCACGTAGGTGAGAATTAACAGGAAAATAATGGTAGATGGGACAATATTTTGTTTTGAAACTAAAGTATTTTAAGTTGTCTTCAGAAGAAATTCTGAAAATAAATTATTTTATTTTTAAAAAGAACAAAACCAATGAGTATGGGACAAAGGATGTTCCATTGCATACTTGTAAATGTAGTAAAGTCATTCTCCTTTATATAAAAACAACAATTAGAGTTGCTACAAGTGTAACTGATTTTGAGGCTAAATTAGTGATAACAAGACATAATCTATAGCTTTATTTTATGTGAATGCATTACTATACATACAGAAACATAATCTCTTTTTTATCCTAATTCTGTATTCTCAAAGAAACTTTTATTGTTTACAAATTTGAAATTCCTTTAAGGAAAATTTCTAAATTAGTTTTATTAAGCATTGGAGAAAATAACAAGCAACAAATTTGCATTTGTTGCTTATCTAGAATGCTTCTATATGATTATCTAGAATGCTTCTATATGATTCATAATTTTCTATAAAGTTTACTAATTATTTATGATTTTGTTAAATTGTATGTTCCATTTTTCCTTTTTTAATTATGAAAGATTTACTACATAGAGAAAAAATGAAATATCTATGTACTTTCTATCTAGACTTAGCAGATACTAACATTACTGTATTTGCTTCTGGTTGCTTAATTTTTATGAAAGAAATAAAGAATTACAGATACAAAATTCTCTCCTCCTTCCTACCTGAGATTATCATTTCTAAATATGTATAATTTTATGATTTTTTAACATAAATATCCCCGAAACAAGATATGATAATTGTTTTATTTTTTCATTTTACCTAAATAATATCATATTTTTATCCTTTTGCAACTTTTATTTTAAAATCATATTATCTTATTAATATTTTAATAATAAATTTGATTATATGTATTTATTCAAATATGGTTAATTAATCTGTTCAAATATCAATTATATTTTGATTTCTTATTCAAATATAATATATTGTGTTTGTTTAAGCAAACCAAAGTTAATATGAGTAGTTTGGTAAGATATAGAAATACCTTTATTTATACAAAACTGGACATAAAGCGGTATCTTGAGGGAAATTCACCAGAACTCCTTTATGGGTTTTCTGTCCTTTATTTAGTCACTGTGTTATTTATTTTAAGGGGGAGATACTAAGGAACCAGAAATGAGACTGGTAGTGCTCTCAAGGCACTTGCAGAATACCAGGTATAACCAGTAAGCTAATACAGTTTTATGATGATGAAAACACCATACTTATAAAACAGAATGGAAATAAGTAGATGTGTGGGTCCTGCATTTAAACTGAGACAAATATCTCTGTATGAAATGGACTATTACAGGTTTATCTTCAAAATCATTTCAGAAATACACTATAGTAGACCAGTGGACCAGATAATCACATACAGTTGAAAGTGTGAACGATGCAGTGTAGCCATTCATTCCTTTTACATTATGTAGCAGGCAGAAAATTGGTAAAAATTTAAAATGCCTGTAAATAGCAACCTCTTCTGAATAGAAGTATCCAGAATGCTTACTAAATAAGACAATGGGGGCTTTACTAAAGCAAAAGATTTTTTTATGCCAGCCACAAAAGCACACATGACAAATAAACTCCTTTGGCGTTGAATTTCCAAATTCTATATAATATAATTTTAAAACATTTTTAATGTAAAGTGTTGCCTAAGGCATCTCCTGCCTACATTCAGCAATCCATTTTTCATGTCTTTCTTCTTTCTGAATCCACTCCATTTTACCATTCATTAATTTTTAAACTCAAACGATTTATTCTTTAGACACACTGTCATTGTCTGTCTACATATAAGGACGTGTCCCCGCATCAAGTCTCAATCTCACTGCCAAATGAATTTTATATTATACAAACCAGGTCTAGGTCTTTGAAACAAGGTGAATGTCCCCATATGTGTGACTAATTCAAGCCCCCCAAATAAATTTTATTGGCTTACATTAGGGACTTAGGATATGCCAGGCAGCAATGTCTTAGAAAAATCAATTTGGGAACTTTGCTTAGGTATACAATACTGTGTATGCCTAATCAAACTTTATTTTACTCAGACCTACTTAACCAGGTTTGCAAATAAGAGTTCATACTTTTAAAGAGATGAATCTCCATTTGGTCTAAATTCACCCAGTGATTATAATCTACTTATTTTACTTCCTAATATGTGGATGTGGACTCAGGGTCACGGAACAGAATTCACCCAAGAGTTGTTGAATCAGCTAAAACAAAAATGCCATGTCAAACCTCCCTTTGCAGTTAGTGCTAGTCACTGCCAGGAAATAGCTTTCTGAAACCGAGTTCTTAAATTTAATCTCCACTTGATTGAATTAACCACACATATCTGAGAAGATGTAAAAGCAAAAAAAAAAAAGTTATATCATTGCCAAACTATTAAAAAAAAAGAATGATTGGATCTTCTGACGGAAAAAATATCCCAACTTCAACTTATTTCAAGGGCATAGTCAGGACAGAGTTTGGGCATTTTTTTTTTTTAAGTTAAGAAAGGTTACACATTTGTATTCTGACAGCCATTCTATTGTTTTTATTAAAGACTGAAGAATGGAAGACTATGAGAATATTTAGCTGTACCTGATAAGATTTTTTTTTTCTTTAAAGATGACCCCAACCTGTGGAAGATGATTTATGAAATCATGGTTTTCATTATTGGACTTGGTGCTGACTGTGTTGTTTTTGATTGATGGCCTTGTAGTTTTCCTCTTCTTTTGTCTTCAGTAGAGAGCAAGGGCATAAAGCACTGCTAGCAGATGAAATTATGTAAAACATGGCAATAGTTAGGGATAGGTGGTTTGGAAAAAATGTAAAAGAAAACATTAAAATAGCTTAAAGACATAATACAGCAGAAGGCTTTATTTTATGTTTTTATAATGGATAATTTATTTTTTTAAATTACATATACTGTGGCAGATATTTTATAAAAGTTTCATTTGCTATGGAAGCGAATAATATTAGAATGCAAGATAAAGGGCATTGTATTCAGTGTGACACATAAAATGTTCTCACAGAGAAAAGCATCTGTTATTTAATATTTTTACAGGCAAACAGAAAATAGATTAGTCTGTTTATATAGTATATACCATGTATGACTTTTTGTTAGAGTTAATAGCTCTAAAACTTAAATTTCAGATAATTTTCTATCATATTAATGACATCCAATATGAAATAATTTTTATTATTTTTTGTAAGACTAAAAACTCTGTGTGTGTATTTTCTTTAAAATTTATAAATATAATATGCACATGCTGAGAAAATGATGGGAATAGACTTTCACAACAAAGCCCTGACACAGACTGTGTGGATATTGTGAAGGTTCACTCAGGACTAAAGAGAGCCAGAAACACCTTCATTCCCTTCCTTTGAAATCCTTCCTCGTAACTCTCAGAACCTTATCCTCATTTGATATTTTGTTAATTCCAATTTCTCAGTTGAAGGGAACATTAAATAAAGCTGTTTAAAAGCCACATATTTTACAAAATGCATTTATACATAATTGACACAACCCACTTATCAATCATTACTAGTTCTCTTCTATTATGAATTCTTATCGTATGCATATAATACTTTACATATTCATAAATATTTTGTTAGATAAATTAATTACTTTGTATATGTCTCTACAGGTTCCTTAGGAAAATAGGTAAGGATGAATCTGATAAATATAAATGTTGCAGGGACTTCTTTAAGGAAAGAATAGAAAAGTATGAATATCAACATTACTTAAGGAAGTAAAACATAATAAGAATGAGACCTATGCAAATGAGAATCCCTAAAAGTTAAGCTTCACTGACTTTGTGATAAACCTATCTCTAAATTTTTTTCAAAATGGATAAATTTAAAAAAATATCAAACATGGGTAAAACCCATCAGTTATAATGACCTGAGCAATCAATGCCACCATCCATCATCACCACCGCCACTGCTACCACCACCATCATCATCATCATCATCATCAGTTACTGAGCACTTATTAATCGATGAGCACACATGTGCACAGAGGGAAGTAAAACTCAGTGGAAATCAAGCAGGAGGTGAGGGGAGGAGGGGATGAGTGAAAATCTACCTAACAGATACAATGAACACTATCTGGGTGATGGACACACTTACAATGACTCAAGCATTATAAAAGTGATCCTTGTAACTGAAAGTATTTGTACCCTATAATACTTTGAAATAATAATTTTAAAAAGAGTGTTCCATTAGAGTAGAGAGACAAAACTACCAAAACAAGATGAAAGGATTTTTAAGGATTTGGGTGAACCAGTGGACACATAATGGATGGTGTTGTGAAAGGGAAGTTGATCAGTGGGATGCGTCAAGCTCACTTAATTAGTCCTGACTTTGCAATTTTTTTTTCTTTATTAGGCTAGTTTGCTAATTGCCACCCATCTAAGAAGTTAGGCTCCTAAACTCCCACAGAGATTGAAATAGAAGGGTGCTATCTCCCTCAAAATTTACATTTCAAAGTCGTGGTTCCTGGGTTCTTTTTTTTTTTTTTTTGTAGGATATTATGAGGGTACAAACATTTTGGCTACATTTTATATCATTGCCTCTTCCTAGCGGGAGTTAGAGGCATGCCCTTACCCCTGACAGGTCCTATAGGTGTGTCCTATAGGTGTGAGTTTACCCCAGATTCTTGAGAAAGATTTTCTAGGTTGTAGAACTGGTAAGAGGCTGGGAAAGATTTACCTACATTTTAAAGAGTTGGAGAAGGAATTTATAATTTCAAGTTTTTCTAAGATAAATGCTCTGAAAACAGGGAAATTAAAGGTCTAGAATAAGGAAAAAAAAAAACATCTAAAGTTTAGTCAAGCTAAGGGAAACTTGGTCAGAGATCAGTCACCATATCTGTACAATCCAGGGTGAGAATCACAGAATTTTCTACTACAACATAAAATCCATTTTACATCTAAAAGAGTATGGTACATTTATGAGTACTTATGTGCCAAGCAGTGCTCAAAATTCTTTATGTTCATTATTTTATTCGATCTTCACCACATCTTGAAAAGTCTTTTTCAAGATCACCAATTTACATGTGAAGGGGGTGGAAATGTTTGCCTCACTCTCAATAACAATCATACTCTACCACCTCCTCTAAGATTTTCCCAAAAGAAAGTAGTTTCTAGGTTCTTCATTGCAAACATAAACATATTTTCATAAAATTGATCGAATTTCACAACATCTGTTGCTCAGTCTTGCCATACTGTGCAAAATTGTAGGAATGAATAAAATGATCATCCCTTAACTGATATGATGAATGGTACTAAATAATTGTATTTGCTGTGCACATTTTGTGACTATCCCTGGGGTACCAAGATTTCCTGTCTAACGATGATCAGGTGCTTATGAAAAGTTAATATAATTGATTACAAATTTCTTGATGGTTTTTGTATGTACTCAACATTATCTGTGTTTCCAAGTACGGTCAACTCTTTGATATTATGATTATTAATGAGCACCACAAAAGTGAAGAAGTCAATGTCTTTTATCCGACTAGCACACTTTTTTCCAGATTACATATTTTTGTTATTGAAGTGAAATTCGCATAACATAAAATTAATCATTTTTAAAGTGAACCATTTAGTGGCATTTAGTACATTAACAATGTTGTGCAACCCTGACCTCCATCTAGTTCCAAAACATTTTCTATCATCCCCCCCAAAAAATTTCTATCTATTAAGCAGTTATTCACCATTCCCTCCTCCTCTAATCCCTGATTATTACCAGTCTGCTTTCTATTCTAAAATATCAAGTCTTTTTCAAATGTAAATTGTTATGATTATCAAGGATACAAATAAGAGTTAACACTTAGAGCAGTATTTATTTAGAGGGTATGATGTCCCAGTCTCTATTATAGATGCTCTATATCAAGTAATTTGATCCTTTTGACAACTCTGTGAACAAACTGAGGCAGAGAGAACAACAGCTTGTGAGAGGACACACAGAGAACCAAGGTAGAGCCAGCTTTGAACCCATTTAGTTTATGCAATTTCCACTGGACCAATCCTACATCTCTGCAGCAGATATAGACACAGCTATGTTTTCACTGAATGCATTGATGCTTTACAATTTATTAATGCTAGAACATGGCACGTACAGGAAAAAAAAAATAAAACAATAAATTACAACTACAAGCATATACATACAGGTTTCCTGACAAGGATGATAAACTGGGTAGGCCATGAACAGGAGAGAGGATGTAGAAAAAAATGAAGCCCAACTCTATCCCCATGTAGAGTTTGCAATAAATTATTATTTTGTGATTTGTCCACCCATGATACCCATTCTGAATTTTTGCTACATAAAAATGAAGAAAAAATGTATTTCAACTTAAATACATTTTGCCTTAAGGAGCTTCAGACAGTTTGAACTTGAAATGCAGCTTGTGAATGAATATTTAATTTCACTTTCCTTATAAGTGAAGTTGAATCACTTTTGCAAGTCTGAGGGTGACAGTTTCAAATTTCAGCTCAGGCAGGCAATCAACAGAGAATAATATTACAGCAGGGGAAAAAGTTGGTGATTCAGTAATGACATTTTAATGTTACAGAACAGAGTATTGGTATAGAAATTTGCAATCCCTTGTGATAGCTTTCTGTTGACTTAACAATCAATACCATCATAACAATAAAAATATGCAAGTCTCTAGCTATAGGCAATGCCTAAGAATGAGAACTTGTCCATCATTTGTTACAACCTTCCAGGTTTTCCTCCATAACAAAGTATTTCCCGTGCATTTAATCTGGTGTTATAAACCAAGGTATAGACATTTAAAGATATTGAAAAAGTATTTCTTCCTCTTAGCTATTATTTATTAAAGCAAAGGTGGCTTTACAGAACACGTGTTTACAGAACACATTTTTATGTTAGCTTCTAAAACTAATTTGCATTTTTATTTTAAATTCAAATAGCTTCAAATGCAATAGATAGCATCTTATCATCATTAAGCATTTATTAAGCGTTTTCATTGTGTGGCGCCATAATGCCATAATCAGGATTTGAAACAGACATGGTCTCTGTCCATTAGAACAGCATAACCTATAACCTGCTCAGTGACCGCAAAATGGACTCCAGCCCACTCAGTGTCTTTACTTACTGAGTTAAAGAATAATGACTGTACCTATCCGATCTTTTCTATTAATGATGCTTGTAAGTTGATCTTTTTCACAATATATGAGCATTTTCTTATTTCTGACATGTTTTTCTGTTTCCAGGGAACCTTGAAATAAACTGTTATTATGTCCATCTTCCACAGTAAGAGAAAAGAATGAGAAATAAGAGTAGTGCATGGCTTTTCAAATTTTGAGTTAAGGAAATAACATCATAAAATATGTCCAGAATTGCTTTGTGGGGTAATTTAACTCTGTTTATAAAGTATGTGTAAACTTACAGCCTAATGAAAAACAATGTGATAATTGGATCCCTCTCTCCCAACAAATACTTTTGGCATTATTTGTTTACTTCAATGGGGTTTATAGTAAATATCTATTTGCCAAGGATAGGGAAGACAATGAAGCATGATGTCTACCCTTGAGGAACATATAATCTATTAAAAATTTACTATAAGATTTATTCTGCATATGTGCAGGAAATATATAAGAGTACAGATTAATCTTCTGCCTTAGTAAATGCATCTCATGGGAGATAAAAATAGAAATAGGTTTTGAATGATGAGTAGAGTAACATTTTCCCAGGTTAGGAAAGGTAGGCAGGGTGTTCTAGAGCAATGAAATTACACTAGCAAATGTGCATCAATCTGAAAGCACAGTATGTCTGGAGATTATACATAATATGATATGGAAAGAAAGACCATAAGATATGTAGTGAGAGGGTTTCTGAAGATAAACCAGGAGGCCAGTTTTGAAGGATCATGTTTACTCACATTAGAAATTTGAATTTATGCTGAAGAAATTAGCAATTATTGAAAGGGAATGATTTGTTAAGACTTTCTGAGGGAAGATAGCCATGAGAATGGATGTTTAAACAAAGAATGTTTCACTTCATAAGCATTATTTATCCAGTCCCCAGATCCAAAGAGAAATGTCCCTAATACCCCTTTCCAATAAGCAGAGTTAATCAATCTACTCTTTTATCCATTCATCTCTTTCCACATATATTTATTGAACATCCATTATGTTAGCCACAATTCTTGGCTCTGTGGATACAGAGATAACTAATGTTGACCATCTCTGCTCACAGAAGTTCAGTTTACTGAAGATATGTGAATTGCCCACTGATAGGTAACAAACTTCCCAAAACCTTAGAGGCTTAAAGCAATAACCATTTTATTTCTCATAATGCTGTGCATTGACTGGGCAATATTCTCCTGATGTTAACTGGGGTCACTATTGGGGCTGCATTCAGCTGGAAGCCAGCTGGACTTCATGATTTATGATGACATCACTCATGTAACCAGCCTGGATTCAAGGCTGTGGGAAATAGGTTCCATCCTATGAAGAGAGAAGCTGAAAAGAAGTATGGTGGTCAGACTATAGAGGGGCTTAGACTGAATAAATAAGTAAGATAATTAGGTAGTTAGATATATCAAAAAATACTTTGAAGAAAATAGACTTAGTCATGAGATGCTAATGAATTCTGCAAACCTTTTTAGAGAAAATAATCAGCCAAAGCCTAAGCAGGTGATATTTACGTCTAACCGGAAGGACAAAATGAGCTAGTAAATATAATGGCTCAACAAGGAGAGGCAGAAAGTAAAGAGTGACTGTTTCTATGGAGCAGAGAGAAGGTCAGTGTGTCTGTCCTTAGCTTAGTGAAGCTACGAAGCAAGCAGCATGAAATGAAATTGGTTGTGCAGTTAGGACCCATTCTGACTTCTGGGTCTTGTATGCTATAGTAAGAAGCTTAAGCTTCTCTCTGACCCTTCTGACACACTACTTGTCTCTTCTGTTAACTTAATAGTTTTCCACTGATGTGCTGATATCTTATATCTCTTCATATGACAAGGGCCTACATAATTTTTGCACATAATGGGTGGTCAGTGTTTTCCATCTCAGTGAAAATGTAGAGGGAAAAGGAGGTAACTCCCCCAGATTGAAAATATTAATTTTTAAATCAGTCAGTGAATGAAGAACATACTTTAAAAAGGGCTTTGACTTTATTATCTTTTGAATCTTAGATTAAGAAAGCATACATATTATTATTATCCTCTTTGCAAAAGTGAGGCAAATGTAGCTTAAGTGAATCAAGTCACCTGCTCAAATTCACCCAGAAATTATTGGTGTATCTCTAATTATCTCTATCCAAAATTCAGTATCTCCTTTCATGCTCTCGTTTTCACAAAGGAACATTTAAAAAGGGGAAAATATCAGAAAGAGAAGAAAAAAATACACAGTAACATTTTCTTAAAATAATAATTCTATAGTATCATTGGGACTTACCATAGGAAACAAATCAGTTTGTGTATTTGGTAAAATGCAAATTCTACTGCCAAAGTGAAGATCTACTTAATCAAATAGTCCCCATGAGGAATCTGGAAATATGTATTTTTCACACCCCTTCCAATAAAAACACTGATTTATTTTGATAAAAGATGACTTATGCTCCTTGCCAGGGAAAGGACATTTATTCTGAAAACTTTCAGCAAATGACTTATTCCATTGCTTAAGAATTATGTGATATTGGAGATTAAGTGCACTATGAAGTTAAATTAACAGTAAGATTAAATGAAATTCCAAATTGTAGATAATAAGCATGTTTGTGAAAGGAATCAACTGGTCCTTAAAAGAGTATTTTACAAAGAATATGAGCAGGACCATATCTATATTGTTTTCCTCCGTAAAAGTAGCAACTAGCACAGTGACTGGCATTCTTCTTTGGCTTAAATTATTTTTGTTTTTCACTTTAATTTCCCCTTCATGTTGCAAGTGTAAAAACAAGCAAGAATGGCAACAAGCCATAATTACAAAATTAAAATGAAATGTTTAAATCAGCTAATTCTATGTAGTTTACCATATTCCTAACTGACAAAACAAATAAAACTTAAACAAATTAACTAAAAAAACAGAACATTTTAATGCGGGATTTTTCCCTTAACAATATTTCAACAAACTGCCTGAGCATTTCCTTCTATTTTATTAAAAGCTTTGTTCTTCATTAAGTTAACTTCTATTTCAGTATCTAGACATTTGTTAGAAGCCTGTACTTTCATATTCTTCACATTCTTTTATAGTACATGAGATAATTATTTAAAAGTTTTGGCAGATAAAATTACTCACCTCAAGAGATGATTTTTTTCTTAATGTGTATTTATATAGTTTTGTTTGTTACAAAAGAGAATATAACACTGGTGTGTGTTTTTTTAAATCTAATAAAACAAACATTAAGAAAAATATTTTGATCATAAAAAGTAGACCATAATTTTTATAGTCTATTATATAGAGCAGCTCTGTCCAATAGAAGTGAGTCAAATATGTAGTTTAAAATTTTCTAGTAGGCCGGGCGCTGTGGCTCACGCCTGTAATCCTAGCTCTTGGGAGGCCGAGGCAGGCGGATTGCTCAAGGTCAGGAGTTCAAAACCAGCCTGAGCAAGAGCGAGACCCCGTCTCTACTATAAATAGAAAGAAATTAATTGGCCAACTGATATATATATAAAAAAATTAGCCGGGCATGGTGGCGCATGCCTGTAGTCCCAGCTACCCGGGAGGCTGAGGCAGAAGGATCACTGGAGCCCAGGAGTTTGAGGTTGCTGTGAGCTAGGCTGACGCCACGGCACTCACTCTAGCCTGGGCAACAAAGCGAGACTCTGTCTCAAAAAAAAAAAAAAAAAAAAAAAAAAAAAAAAAAAAAAAAAAAAAAAAATTTCTAGTAGCCAGGTTTTTTAAAAAAGTAAAAAGTACACATGGACTACAACAATAAACTTATTTATTCAATGTGATAGTTAATGCAAAATGAAGTTGTATTAAAACAATAAAGTCTTTTTGCCAAAAACATTTTACATTTCTGTAATTTTTAAAATTTTAATTAATTAAATTTAATCACTACACATGTCTCAAATTCTCCCTAGCCACAGCAGTTACCTTAAAAATAGCATAGAGAGATCAAAGCTGGCCATTGGCAAAATCGCAAAAAAAGCTGCTGTTTCTCACATTTATAAAAATTCAGCCTTTACATCACTTTCTGAATGCCTAACACATTAAATCCAGACCAGAAGAGCACTTTAAGGGTTTTCTTAATTGTTTTATATTTCTACTCTCTTTTCTGTTAGACTATAGTGCTTTGTCAGAAAAAAACTAACTTTGGCTCTAGTTCCTTAATCCTTTCCAGAAGCCTTAATGCTTCAAGTTATGTAAAATGCACATCTTTCATTTAAAAAGTTTCTCAAAAGTGAATTTGCTAGTGGAGGGGAGATTTTTTTGATTAGTTTGATTTAGAGTTCATATTCTTCAATGATGACTATTAATCCTAGTCTTCTCACTTATTTTTTAATGTGCCTGCAGAATTTACTGGTAAGATTATCACTGCTATTGATAAAGTGCCCTTTTCATATGGGTAAATTTTGCTTAAACACATAAACCTGCAATTTTGATTGAAGCATTTGTATGAGGAAGTGATCACTTACACTTACTGGGATAAAATGGGATGGGAGATAAATAACAAAGCTCATAATGAATAGAAAGGAAAATTTCCTAAAATCACTCTGTTCTCTCCCCCTATGCTATTTAATGAAATTCGTTATGACACAAGAGAGTATTTGACATTTGAGAGTCATCAAAATGTTTAATGATGATTCACAACCTGATGAAATACTTTAGAGTCTAAGACTGCCTCATCCTTGATGGAAAAATGGTATGTAAACATTGATGTTCATGCGTCTCACCGTCAGGGAGAAATCCATCTCACAGGAAAGCAGAGCAAAAACTTGACAAGTAACTTGACAAGTACTAATTTCAACAATCCCCTTAATTTTAAATGGAATATTTTTAAGAATATGCATATTAAAATTTTAAATTAAAAGAGATTTTATTTTTAGCAGTGCTTAAGTCTGACCCTCAAGTTATTGAGATTTTTTCTATTTTGCATTAAATTTGAAAATTCCCAGTGATTCATTTCTTATAAAAATAGAGCCACTAAGTAATTGATTCAGTTGTTAGAAATGTAGTTAAGCCTAATAAAGTTCTTGGACATGTGAATTATTGTACTTCAGATGTGAGCTCCATCGGTATTTTTTGTTATTCTTAATCTCATCCAAATGAAAAAAAAATGCTATATGGAACTAGGAAAAAAGAGCAAATAATTTCCCTGACATACAGAGAATGTATTTCTACTGGAAATGGTGATTTTATAATATTAGAATATTAATGGTTCTATTAGCATATTAATGAAGTATAGACTACAGAATTAAAATAGAAAGTAAAAGTATGATATATATAGGAAAAGCTAGACATCAAGAATATATTGTAGTCTTTGCTATAAGGGAATAAGTTCTTCTTAGGAAACTTCCAAAGAATAAAATATGTTAAAGTTGTAATTTTCATGATGTAAAAATCATATCATTTCAGTTGTTGGATAATTCCAATAAAAATAACAGTAACCAGCATTTTTGAGCACTTCCTACAAGCCAGTTACCCTGCTAAATGTTTATTACTCCATTAAAAATTTACCCTGTTAGAAAATTTTATTTTTCATGTCTTGTATATTTAAATAAAAGGAAAGAAAAAGAAATCCTTAACATAATGTCCCCTTGGTTCATCCACGTTGTTGCAAAGGACAGGATTTCATTCTTTTTTTATTGTGAATAATGCTGCAACAAACATGGAAGCACAGATACCTCTACGGAATACTAAGTTCATTTTCTTTAAATATATATCCAGAAATAAAATTGCTGAATCATATTATAGAAATCTGTAAGCCATGGGTAGGAATTGCAATCAGAAACAACAATATAGCATTCATATACATAACATATTCTCATCAATACTATTATACTCTAAAAGTTTCATAGGAAATGATTAATAACTATTCTGAGCCACAACCCAATCCCGTGGGCTGTGTGGTTTGAAATGGCGTGCTGGAGATTTTCCTATGCATCTCCAACAACTCTGTCTCCATCACCACCAACTTGAGAATCATGAGTTTTAGCTACTTCAAGATAGGTTCAGTTCACATAGCTAGTTAATTGCAACAACAATGTTTTTTACATCTGGCCATACTGTTTTGGACAAACTTTTAAAATGAATTCATGCACAGTATGTTCATTCTTCAATGTTCAAATATGTATATCTTGAAAGTTTATTTTTTTACATATAGACCTTCTTTAAATAAAAAAGAAAAATCTATTTCAAATATTTCTTATAAAGGAAAGAACAAATAAGTCTATTACCTTTCCTTTATTCCCCACTCAAATATTGCCTTTCTTTTAATTTCAATTTGTAGTAGTATTATGTTTTTAATATGATACTAAGTCAAAATACATATGGTATAAAGATTTTTCTAGTGCCCAAATCCATAAGCTCTTCATCTCTCCCATTCACATCTGCTTTTAGGTATTCAGGTCTGACATATCCATCAGAATATAAGTAAACAATGATGAAAGGTAAAATGTTCCATCAACATTTCATTCTGTTTGTTGTTCTTTAAGTGAACTATTGCCATATGACATTTGAGAATGACATCCTAGATGTTTAAATCTAAAAATTGCTCTGGCCTTGTATTTTGATTTTGTTGATGAAAAGCAACTTTTGGTGTAGCTGCCAATGAACTTAAGAGGCAAACTCAAGGCTCAAGTGTAAGAAATATTTTTTCCAAAGGTAAGATGACAAATACTTCTCTGTTCCTTTAGCTCTTACCTTTTTCAACATCATATGACATAAGATATCAACATTACATTTTATTTATTTGTTATGTTTTCAAGGCATTATTGTTAGAATATCATTTAATATTGTGGAGCTATGTCTCTGATTAAATTATGACATGATGTACTTGAAAACTTGAATATTTGTAGCATTGGGAATTATATATGACACTATAATATCATAAATAGATGACAATTTCCAAACAGTTATAAATTCCACTTCAGACCACAGAGATGCTGAAGAAGTGAGTATGTTAGTAATCAATGTGAAGGGTTTTTCTCTATGCTCCTATCTCTATTTTTCAACACTTCTTGCCTATGTTCTTTTAACTTGGGAATGAGAACATAAGACTGGGAATACTAGATAGCAACTAAGGAGAAGAAGAGTGTCAAAAACAGTAAGAGTGATTATAGCAGTTTTTCTCCACTCCATTCGTACACTTTCTTAGCTATTGTAACCTCATGGGGAGCAAATTGCTGCCTGTAAGAAACACCTGCTTCCAAGTCCATGAACCTGAATTATCAACACCTCTTAACCACCTAGTAATGCTAAAAATGTCTGCTCATTTCTTTTAGTCTCAAATTTCTCATTGTTAATATGTGGTATTTGAAACATGATCTCTAACATCCCTCTCAACTGTAAACTTGACAACTTGAAAGTGATAGGAGAGATGGTTGATTTCTGAGCATAATTTAGATTAATATTAACTATGTGACTTTTGGGCAAATGAGGACTTCAGTTGAAATTATACCCAACTAAGAAAGATGAGCAGGATTTGGCAGAATGCAAAACGAAGTATAACCTATGAAATATAGATGATTTATAAGTACCACCCAATTCTTGATACAGTTTTAATGTACTTATAGAAAATAAGCAAACTATTTCAAAAATCCATTGCAAAATTGTTGAAACAAAGAGCCAATTTGTGGTTTTTAGGTGTCAAGAGAAGGAAAATACAAGATAATAACATGAATTATGTAGCCTTGCAAAAGAAATAACTAATCACAGCCAGGACTGCAATAGATTTAAGAGCCTTCAAAGAATATCACAGATAATCATAATCTTACATTTCCCTGGAATTCTAGTTTTTAAAAAAAAATACCCTTTTTTTACTTGCATTTGGTCTTTCCACTAGTTAGAACTTAATTGCTTGTGATATGAGGCCATGTTGACTATTCAATAAGGGACAAGTAGCTAATTGTTGGTACAAGTATGTAATTGTAATTCACTGAGGAATTATTGACATTATTTTGTGTGTTGTTTCCATAATAACTAACTTGTATAAACCTGTATAGGCCACCAAGAGACAGATGTTTACAATAGATAACTGACACAGAATATTTATTTATTCAACCAATATTATTTTTAAGTTCATAGCACTGAGAGGGCTATAAATACATGCCAGGTTTGAAGTACTAGCTTGTACAGGGGGCTTGGTGTCAGCATTAAGAGAAAGTAAATATTCTAGTACAGGAAACATCTAAAGAATGGAAGAAAGGTATTTTAGGACAATTATTCTCTTCAAGAAAATGTGCTCGGGAATGTGTGGAATTGAAAATGAAAAAAGGTACACATAAGAATAGTTTGGTTATAGTGGAAAAAGATTGAAATGGGTTAAAGGAGAACTAAGTTTTCAGTTAGTTTACTGGACAGATGAATGTTACCTTATCAAAGTCTGAT
Organism: Microcebus murinus; assembly: GCF_040939455.1. Lineage (NCBI taxonomy): Eukaryota > Metazoa > Chordata > Mammalia > Primates > Cheirogaleidae > Microcebus > Microcebus murinus. The sequence goes on from NC_134116.1 coordinate 45,623,612, forward strand.
TTATTTTGCATAACAGAGGAAGAGTTATATTTTGAATATGTTCAACATAGTTCAACCAAGTTAACAATTTCCCTAGTCAGAGGAAAATGAATGAAAACAATATTGGAGATAGATATTTGAGTGTTTACAACATGAGAAATAAGGACAATAATAATAAATGTCAAACTTTTACATGTATTTACCATAGGTCAGGCACAACCTTAAACAGTTTATTAAACATATGAACCATATAATCTCCTCCGCAAGCCAATGTTGGTAGGTATCAATACTACTCCTATTTCACATAAGGGGAAACTGAGTCACAGAAAAGATGAGTAAAGTAATTTGCCCAACAACACAATATGTGGCAAAGCCAGGATTTGGACATAGGGAGTCGGATTGTAGAGTCTGTGCTCTCAATTACTAGCAAGAATTAGTGCATAGTGGATTTTGGAGAGATCAAGGGCTGAAACTTGAGCAGCATGCACAGTATGGGGTGGAAGGTGGAAATGTAGCCAGTAGAGGAGAAGGAGTCACCAGTATGATTTCTATCCAGAGCCAAATTAAACAACTGTGTCTTTTTGTAATGTTCTATTTCAAGAAGGAAGGTTTTATTTAGACCGAATATCCAGATGTTTTTAAAATTTATTTTTTAAATTTTTTTGCAAGTAAGCATTGATTGAATGCCTACTGTTTCCAAAGCACTATGTTAAATTTAAAGCATCACCTTAATGCTAACTTGACCAAGGCTAACTCCCTCCCAATTCTTTCCAATCTGACCTTGAAAGAGATACCATTGAATAGAATAAGAGCTGAGGGTAACTAGCAGCTTTAATGCTGTATCTCAGATGATTTATTCCTAAGTGCACAAATATAATTCTGTTTAGTGTTTCTAAAAGTGTCATCTGTCTTGATATATTTTTAATTTTTAAAAATTATTTATTATGAAGATTTTTAATATGCATATCCCTTAAAAGCTGCAAACTCCAGAGTTTCTGGTGTCTGGTCCAATTGTCGGCAGAGGTAGAATAAAGGGTCATCGAAATTGATAGATAGATGATGGATAGATTCACACACACAAGCACATACTTAAATCAACTTAGGTAATTCTGATGTACAGTCAGGATATATTTACCTCCTCAAAAGTGTGACAAGTTCCAGACAGCTATTTCAATCACTTAATAGTTTATTTATAAAATCAAAAACTACCTCTAGTAGTTTGCATTTTATTGTTTGTCAGGCTTGGTGGTTTGTTGTCCATGTAAGCATTGTCTATTCCTAGTATAAAGTGCTGTGATGAAATGCCTCAGTATCTTGCCAGTTCTTAGCAGTTGATACAATTTCAAGCATGCAAGTTATATAAATGAGAAAATTCTTTTCATAAATAGCTTTGTTGACCTTATTCTTTAGCCAACCAGATTTATTTTACAGCAATGTTCTACATCTCTGAATTCTCATAAACAGAACATTTACATTCCATTTCCTTTCAATTATTACATCTTTTCTCATTGATAAACTAACATAAAATTATTTTAAAATTATAAGTCTTAAAAATGTAATTCAACCAAGGTTATCATGATCATTATTGCTATTGTTATTTATTAGTTTATTAGTGATACATCATATCATCTTCATTATTTTACTATTACTTCACTATTTTACTATTTTACTATTGAAAAATATTATTAAACATTTTAAATATTGCAATCATCATTAAGCATATGATGCATATAGCAATGAGCATTCATTATATGATATATTCACATCATCGTGTGTATATATAACATACAGTGTGAATATATATGAAAAATGATATATTGACAGAATGAGTTCTTTTTATAAATCAGTTAATCATTCAAACTTCACCAACACAGTGCCTAGAATAGAGTAGGAAATTCATAAATATTTTCCAAATAAAAAAGTGCATAAATTCAATGATAAAACAATGCTTTAAATGTATGCGATATATTTTCCATGGTTATGGCAATTCCTTGGTAACTACTTATGCTCTTTGGATATTTACATTTAGGCTTCTTTTTCTTGACCAATCACAGCTAAGGGTTTAAAACACGTTTTAAGCTAGTTGATTAAATGACCATGCTTCCATGAGACATGAGTGGATAATTTTGCTTATTTAAATATTAAACCATTTGGGCTATTATTATTTGCTCAAGTAGGTCAAATAATGTATAGATGTGCTAAATTTACCAATACAACTGTCATTGTGATGGGACATTTGATTATGAGGAAGAAAACCACAAGAACAATCTGCAGTAACTGTAAGTTTAAGTTAGGGACGTAATTTGTTGCTTTGTCTCATAAGGGAAGACTTTCTAGCCAGTATTAAACCCTGAAAGAATATACTTGCCAGACTAACAAAGTACAACTGAACTTTCCTTCTAATTCAAGTCTGCAAAAATATATAAATGTAATAATCCCTATATCTGGCTTTCCTCTTAATAGTTTGCTTTACTCTGGAATATGCTCTAATAAATTTATAATCACTTAGGAAATATATTTATTATTCTATTTGCTTATTACATAGTATTTTAGTCTACATAGCAGCTTCAGGTCTTCCCATAGGTGTTGAGAACTCACTCAGGTTATTTTTAATGAGGCAGTATTTTCACTTCATTAATAAAACATTCAAAAGGACTGAGTTCCAGGATCTCACTTAGCTCCAGCCTATTCACCTTTTCTTTGTAACAATGTATCTAATTTGTTGTATTAATTTGTATATATTTCATGTATTCACCAGAGGAATTCATTTAATTTGATCATGACCTTATTATTCAAAGCTTAAATGTGAAACATAACCTTTTCTCCTCAAGTGGTGTCACAAAAGGTTGCATCTTCGTCGTGCAGCAGATCAATGACTGTCATGCAGAATGAGGCTTCCACCAGCTCTGAGTGGCACCTGGTGGTTATTTATAGCATGACCAGCAAAGCCATCTATCTTTTCTGACAGCTCGCACTGTTACTAACCCAGCATCATGTTTTTCTCTAACGCTACTTGCAGAACATCCACCCATCTATTCATCATTCTTTTATTCAACCTATTTTAAAACATATATATGACATATATAATATATATACGAAAGACCTATTTAATGCTAAAGATAGAATGACCAACAAGATATCTCCCTACCTTCAGAAAACTTTACTATGTTCTCTATATTGACTGGAAAAAAAAATTGAATGATATAAATTTATGTGGCTATATAAAACAAGGCCTGTAGACCCAAGGACCTCATTATCTTATAAGGAAGTGTAACTGTGGAAGAAAAAAACTACAAATCAAGGCAGCTAAGAGTAAATACCATGAGAAAGTGGGAATACAGTAAAGGACAGAGAGGAAATGTCTCTTCTGCAGTGTTTCTCTCTGGAATCTCTTTTAAGGGAGATTATTTTTCAGAAACCCTGAGCATGAATTTTCTTCCTCATTTCATTACCCAAATTGAATTATATATGCCTATTTGAGAACCAAACTTCATCACCAGAAGAATGCCATGCACATATGGCTTTGGGCTGGGCTGCAGGAATCAATCACTTTGACACCAATGTATAGTGTAGGGAGTAGGACCTATCAGCCTCATGCTGTGAAATCAGCTTAAGCCAAAGCACATGAGCTACAGAGATAAGGTGTGGATAATTGAACCTGCATCCATGGGAAGGAGGGACAGGGAATGGATACTAATAATTAATCAATAATTGTTTAAAAAATAGTAAAAACATACCTTTCATTATGAGGAAAAATATACCATTATAAAGCAAATATATATTAAAATTAACTTAGAAACTGATAACGTGGCAAAAGGAAATTCATTTACATGATACAGCACATGAGTTAAGCCCTCACATATTTAAGCATTAAGCCAGACAATTCAAAACAATACCAGTTCCTCAAGAGGAAACCAGATTCCTTGTGGTATCTTACTTCATGGAAAATGTAGCAACTAAAGAAGCAATAATAAATCGGCTTTCTAAGTGTTGAACTTGGGAAACTACAAGTTACTTAACTCGCTCTTATGGCATATTTGTATTCTCTGCTGGATCATAATACTGTACGTCTCCAGTATATATTTGCAGACTGAGCACAATCTCTCTCTCTCTCTCTCTCTCTCTCTCTCTTTCTCCATCTCTCTCTTTCTCCCTCTCCCTTTTTCTCCCTAGCTACCCCCAATACACACACACACACACACACACACACACACACACACACACACACACACATCATTTCTTTTGCCAAAACCTGTTTAGTTCTAAGCAGCAAAATTTACCAGAGAATTTCAGTAAAAGTCATTTTCTCGTTACATTTCCTATTGTGTTTTAAGCCAAAGAATCCTTAACCACTGTCTAAAAAAGAACCATGGACTATCAAACGCAATCCATATAGCTGGGTACTATCCAAGTTTGTGTTCATTAAAAAATAAAAATAAAAGGCAAGGGAAGTATCTATTTTGTAAGAGTCAGTAGCAGTGTTTAGTGAAGTTTAGTTTTAGTTTAAAAGAAATGTTGAGGAAAAGTTAAGAAACATTCTGTAAAACTATCATATTATCCCAAAGTGATATCTTGTGTCTATAAACCGAGGACTTAATTAGCTACAAGAATTGGTAGGCTGACATTAAGAGAAGATGTGGTTCTCTACAGGGTAGCCGGAAGCAGGGACAGACATGCTGGGTGAAGAAAAGTCACAAAAGATTTTGACTAAAGAAATATATTTTACTCAGATTTGACTTTTATCCATTAGAAAAAAGATTCTTTATGTAAGGTACTGAGTCGATAATTGCTCTAGCTTTGCTCATAGTTCTTTGCATAATTTTTTTGAATTTATGTGCTTTGGTTGATCATTTAAGAAATAGTTAAGCAAGTCATAGATTTACACAGTTGACAATGTTCTTCCTTAAAACATTCTATTAGATCACCACCTCATGTATTTAAAACAGTTGAACATCTCAAGCTGACCCATAAAAACCAAAACTGAAAACAAAGCATAAGCCATAGAAATAGATGTAGGAGATATAAAAAATAAATAAACCTTGTGCTAAATCTCATGAACTAGACCCACAAAAAATGTTCTCATATTCTTGCCAACTTAGTTATCAGGTTTTAAAGAACACAGAAGATTAAGAAGCAAATTAGGAGAAGGTATGGATAGCTATTGGCTATAGGCTAGCACTTTGAGAGCAGCAAAAAATAGAGCCTACCAGCCTGACAGTGTTTGGGGTCCTCTACAGGGAAAATATTCACACAAGCTCAAAGAAAAACATAATCTTCCCAGGACTTTTGGTAAAAGGCAAAAATTCTGAGGAACTTAGTGTCTTTGATGGCCGTCAGCAGAGCACAGGTGTTTCTGTCCCTTACAATGAGCCTGCTTATCCATTATATATTAATACAACATTTTCTCCTTAAGATGTCAGGAAAGAGGATATAAGATTTAGAAATATTTCTACACAGTGCTTGAGCTTTTATGTTTAGGGAAATCAGGAGGAATCAGAAATCACTAGCTTCCTCAGTTGCTGAGAGTTCTGTAAGTGGAGTGGTTTTCCTGTTTGAGGACAATGAAGTCTGAACATTTTAAGACTGTAGCTCTCCGTGTTCTTATCAAAACAGAAACTGATTGTGCTTTAAGCTACTAAGACTTTAAGTACTTAATTGATGAGGAAACTTCACTGATTTTCTTTCTTTTTATGTGTGTTTAGTGCGATCAACAAAATCATGCCACCAACTAGGCATAGGCATACAAAGATGGAAATTTCTTCATGAGATTTGAAGTGGAGGAGGTTCATATATAAACAGATAGTGAACATGGAATTATATGCTAATAAAACAATATACTGGGGGTAATTTGGGAGTAAGAACAAGTAACAGGCTGGGTGTGGTGGCTCACTCCTGTAATCCTAGCACTCTGGGAGGCTGAGGCAGGCGGATCGTTTGACCTCAGGAGTTCGAGACCAGCCTGATTCTAAGCAAGATCGACACCCTGTCTCTACTAAGAAAATAGAAAGAAATTAGGTGGACGTCTAAAAGTATATATATATAAAATTAGCCGGGCATAGTGGCGCATGCCTGTAGTCTCAGCTACTTGGGAGGCTGAGGACGGAGGATGGCTTGAGCCCAAGAGTTTGATGTTGCTGTGAGCTAGGCTGATGCCACGGCATGGCACTCTAGCCTGGGCAACGGAGTAAAACTGTCTCCAGAAACAAAACAAAACAAAACAAAACAAAAACAAAAACCCTGGACTGGGGAAGGCTGGTTTGATGAGTAGATAAATAGTTTTTCAATGCAGTTACACAGTGATATACGATATACAGCATCTGCTGTCAGTTATACCCAAATAGGGAAGAAACATGGCTAATTCAAATGAACAACAATAACAAAATAAAGCTAAAGACCATTTAAGTTTAGTTTGAAAAGGATCTGCCAATACGACCCTTCTGAAGATTAAAAATTTTGCAAATTGTTAAAATTATAATGACACCTAAACAGCAAAGAATTTACAATGCAACTAAAAGGCAACTGTTTGTATACATACACACATAATTCAGTTTATAGATTTTATATTTTATATATTTTGGTGTACATGCCTGTGGGAACTAATTAATAATGCCATTTTTATTGGTTGGTTTGTTTTATTTAAGTGTTTAATCCATCTGAAATATATTTTTTATGTAATGCAATATAGGGATTCAATTTTATTTTCCTCAAGATGGATTACCAGTACTTCTTATGCCAGCAACTTTTATTAAATAATTGATCCTTCTTACACAGAAATGAGTTATCACCAGTGTCATGCATTAAATTCTCACATATATATATATAAATTCTCATCTATATGGGTATGTATATATGCTCTATTTTATTCATGGAAGTTATTCCTCTAACAATACCATATTAATTTTGTTACAGTAGTTCTTATAAAGTTTTCTGATATCTGTGTTCTTTTCTCTTGCTATTACTGGCTATTCTTAACTATCTATTTTTCCATAGGAATTGCTGGGTTTTTATATTTGTGCCACGTAATTGGTCCTAAAATTCTTTTATCTTTTCTTCATGATTTATCACTATTTTAAAAATACTTTTTTTTTTTTTCTGTGCTCTATGGTGTCTCTTGCATTTGGTTTTTTAGGGCCCTCATTTGTTCCTCAATTGTGACCACCCCCTTTCAATTCACATACTGAATTGTTAATTGGTAAATTAGGTTTGTTAGTACTGAACTTTTCTTAGTATTTGAATCTCTATAGGTCATCTCTCTCCTTGAGTAATTCTGTGTCACTGGATCTATTTCGTATTTCTCTAATTTCCCTCCAGATATAGGGTATGTTAGCTTGATTTTTATTGCTCAGTGTTGGCTCCTTCTAGCTCAGGAGTGGTTGTTGGAGTTCCTTAGTGTCAGCAGTTTGATTGCAGCATAAACCATCCCTAAAATCTCAGTGGTTTTAAAACAACTATCAGTTCTCAGTCATGAAAATAGGTTGGATGCTGTGGTTCTGCGCCAGGGAAGCTGTGGCTTTACTCCACATCTCATCCATTTGAGGACTCGGCTCTGATGTTGAACTCTCTGCAACACAGACTTCTGCAAGCCAACATCTTCCCTGGGTGGGATATTTTCTAATTTCAAGCTTACCCAGTCAAGGTCTTCCCATAGATCCTTGGTCCTCATTGCATTAAGCTGAACTATCCATCAGTTTAACTCTGGAGAAACAAAAATTGGAGTTGATAATAGAGGTGAAGAGTTTTTCAGGTATGTTTCTAGAATTCGCCCAATAGAACTGTACTTAGTATGGATTGGAAGTGGTAACTCATTTTTCATAGGGATAGAATATTTTTGATTATACATACAAGTCATCTCACTATCTTTACATGTATTCTAAGCATTTTATGATACTTTGATAAAGTAAATTTTTCAAATGAAAGAAAAGCATGTTACTATGTCAATGCTATAAATACCTGCTGCTATATTCAATTTATAGGCACAATTATTATAATAAAGAAAACATCTATAAGGAAGAAATTCAGTGATAGACATATATGTATATTAGTGATTCAATAACTATAAACTATCTCTTTATATAAATGGGAATTGTTCTTTTTTTCTGGATAATAAAAAACTAAATGTGTCTGTACTAGGGCAATGCTTTAGTGAGTTATTGCATATCGCATATATATTTTTGTAGTTTGTGCAATGACATCAATCATATACTTAGTTCATATATATTGAGAACCTATAACTATTCACTTAATATTCAAAGTATAGCTTGATCCACAAAGGAAATCTCTAGCATTGCATCCTGGCAAAACAAGAGAATTAATTGTCTCAATCTTTGTAAATGTGTATGTTTAGTGTTCACTTGATGTATTATTATCCAAAGGAACACTGGTGATATATTAAGTGATCCTTTAAAAATATATAATACAGACATATTAAGTATAATTAATTATTAAATCCACTGGTCTCATAAAAAGTTTATATGTATATACATACCATTGAATTTCCATGATTTTTTAAAAATGAAGTGCAGCAGTTAATGATGAGTATGCATGCACTATATCATTTCCGAAATTACACTACTAACTAAAATTCCAGTGGTGCATTATGAGCTTTGTCTGAACACACACCTATTGCCAGTGACCATCTTTTCTAATGAATATAAACTTCTAGCTAGGTTTTCCGATTAATCTTTGTAACAACCAATGGAACATTTAGTGTTGTTATCCCTAAATTAGAAACATTAAAAATAGGCAATTATTAAATTTATGAGAGCATGTATATCATGTCTCTAATTCAAAATAAATACTGAAACTCAATTAAAACTCTTTAGTTCTCTCTGAATAATGCTCATTTGTTGTGAAATGTTGGTATTATTTTAAAACCGGACTTTATGCCATGCATATTTTATATGATAACATATATTTTAATAGGTTGTTTTATAATAAAATGTTTTGAAGAATGCAGTTTTTATTGGATTATTTTTGAGGCACAGTCTCCCTCTGTCGCCCAGGTTAGAGTGCAGTGGTGTCATCATAGCTCACTATAACCCCAAACTCCTGGGCTTAGCTCAAGCAATCCTCCTGCCTCAGCTTCCTCAGTAGTTGGGACTACAGGTGCGCATTACATATTCATATATACATATACACACATGCATTTCCAGTTCCTTCCCTATTTCTTTCTTCCATACATGAACTCCTGAATGCAAGGGCCAAGTCTTAGTTAATATTTGTAAATCTGAATTTGGACCTCACTGGCTAATATATATATATATACAGGCAATGTTTGCTGAATGAAGAAATTTATTAATTTACTCTAAACAATCTAGATATCATTTTATAAATTAACTGTTCATAATTAAAAAAGGTGATTACTGCACAAGAGTAATTATAAATATCAAGAAATAGTGTCTAAACCTTCAAAGGTAAATTTTATAGCTGCTAGTACATGAAAAACTTATGTAGAAAATTTGCCTCCATGAGGTTATTCCATCAGCTTTAGAAATGTTTCCATGACATAACACTCTACTCTTGAAAGAAACAAACAGAAAAAAAAAAGTAGTTTTAAATTTTCCCTAAGCTATGCTTCAAGTTTTCAAGAATACTATTTAACTGTCAGGACTGAATACCTTAGAATTTATCATCTGCATTTCTATTTCACTTTCTTACAAAATAGAATAAAAAAGTGACAGATATCAATGTTTTAAAATTGATTTTGTGAACACATAAATAACTAAAATTGCAGGTACATTTTATTTTTAATACTAGAGCAGAACTTTAAAGGGTACATGTGTATATCTATACATCCTTCATCAAATACATAACAAATATTTGTAGAGCTCACTTCACTTTACAAAGCACTACTACATGTTTTATTCTATTTGATTTTTATAGCAACAAAGGAGTGATTTACATAATTACCTTTGTTCTACAGATAAGGAAACAAAGTCTCGGAGGAGTTAAGTGGTATTCCCAAGGGCAAAATTTGAATCTAAAGCCACTTCAGAATTCAGATTGTATATACTCTTCCAATGACATGAAGCTAGTGATCTCTCATTGTATAATATACACATTTATGTGATCATAAAATTGTCCTGGCACTGAATAACTCTTCAATATAGGGAATAGCATGAGAGTTTCTCAATATCAACAAAAATAAAGCTAGGAGAAATTATAATTTAATCATATAATCTATTAAAATTACATGTGTGTTGCCAAAGAGTGCCTAGAAATACACTCTTTTAGAATTTACTCTTCTATGTCCAATTTGGGGTACTTTATGAGAACACTAGGTAAAATATGACACCCTCTGTTGCCATCTCTTTTTACAAATACAGATAGCAAAGTTATCTCTAGAATAGAGGACTGTTTTTATTAAAATGAGTTATCCTTTGCTTTTTCATGTGTATACAAATATGAGTATATACTGATGATGATGATTTTTCCATGTTTCACACTCCATGTCTCCTCCAAGCTGCTAGGGACATAATAAGAACTTCCTATACCCCACATTTAGGAGTTTGTTGTATTGGTGAAGGTGTGGTTGTGATAAATTTTACCCTCTGATTTCCATACCCCAGTTGTCCCTTTAAATAAAGGTACTAACACAAATATCCTCTTCTCTGACCATAACATATTAAAATTACAAATCCTGTGTTGATACATTACTTGCTTCCTATAACAAAAAAGTGCAAATAACACAGAAAGAGACAATTCTGTGTAGTTTCTCTAATGAGAGAAACTAATAAACATTTCCAAGGCAAACATACAGATATAACTGCACATCTCTTCTGTGCAGTTCAGTTGAATTAACAATCTCCAAAATAGATTGTAGACTTTTTAGAACATGAGTCACAAAAAAAACATTTTTCCCAGCATCAATCATAGGGTTTATACTCTTCCCAACAGCAAAAGTTCTCTTCATTGTCCACAAACTCCAGAGCAAAGCACAGTGGGGCTTAGTATGTGTGGAGGAAGTGTGGATCAAGGGCTTGGAGAGGTGAGGGAGACAGGGGTCCTTAGAAAAATATTATCAAAGAACCATTGATTTTGTTAACATTGTGAAATGAAACATCAACCTTATTTCACCTCTTTTATCTTAGTGATAAAGATGGAATTGTTAGATTGGCTTTGTTAAAAGTAAGAATATATTTATTCCCAGAAGTAGTAGAAAATACTGAGAATTAATCTAAAATATGGGAGATTAAAAGTAAAAAAGAAAAGAGGAAGTAAGTCATGTCACAGCAATGAAAATGTTGCTACACTGATGAAAGAACTACTTTTTTTTTGCAGATCTTCAGAGTTGTCCTACCAATATCCATTCCATGGTATGCCTCCCTTTCTGTGCTTTCAGAACCTGACTGTATTTGAAGTGGCAGTATGTCCACCACCATGTGATAAAGTGATCATGAGAATTTGATTGTGTTATATTTTGCCAGCCACTAGATTTCTCAGTCTTCCCGCAGGTAGATGGTAGAGTGACCCACTTCTGATTAGTGAAAAATGAGAGGAAGTCTACTGCAGAGGGGGCCTGTATATCTAGGAAAGCATGCTTCTTGGTACATGGACATCAGTGACTAAGGCTGCATTCATATGTTAGTCCTGGAGCTGCAGTAGCCATATTGGGACACTGCATAACAAACATTAGATTAGAAGGTCAACTGCCAAAAATGGCAGAGGAACAAATAGAAAGGGACTGGCTCTTGAGGACATTGCTGAGACCGATCTCCATCATTGTTTTTCTATCTTTAGCCATCTGGTTATTGTGGAATATTAGTGTCTTGATTGCTTAGGCTGCAGTTAGGATTCTGCTGTTAAACTGTTGCATGTACCTGAGAACATTCCAAACTAATAAACTAGCCCTTCAGTCTGAAAGTAGAGGAAAGGCGTGCATCAATACAGTTTATAGTTTTTAGTTAACACACTGAATTAAATAATTTCAGAACTTTGTGTTTTATTTTTCATGTTGATATTCGTGTGTGTGTATTTCTCTGAATGACTTGTGGTTTTCATTCAGTATTTCCTGAAGTATCTTTGTTAATGCCTTTTGCTTTGGATATCTTTGAGACCTCTGAAAGAAGTAGAGATTTTAGATTTTGCTTAATTAAGAGATTGGGTAAAAAATGTAGATTATGAATATCAATTACTTTTTCAGGGACAAAACATTAATAACTAGATCTACAGTTAACTTTGTATAATTCAACATTGTCCCATGTTGTTTAAATGGATTTAAAAACATAGATGTTTTAAATGGAGATATATATATATATATATATATCCAAGTAATATCTTGGATATATTGCAGATTCAGTTCCAGACTACTGAAATAAAGCAAATAACACACTAAAGTGAGTCATACAGTATTTTTGGTTTCCCAGTGCATTATGTTTAGCTGGGCACAGTGGCTCACGCTTGTAATCCCAGCGACTCAGGAGGCTGAGGAAGGAGAATCACTTGAGGCTAGGAGTTCAAGACCAAGCCTGGGCAACATAGTGAGACACTGTCTCTAAAACAATAAATAAAAAAATAATAAAAATTAGCCAGATGTGGTGGCATGCACCTGTATTCCCAGCTACTTGGGAGCCTGAGGCAGGAAGAATGCTTGAGCTCAGGAGTTCAAGGCTAAAGTGAGCAATGATTTCCCCAGTATTCCAGAGGCTAGGGATAGAGTGAGACCAAATCCTTATGGTTATAGTATATTGTAGTCTATTAAGCGTGCAATAATATTATGTCCGAAAAGATATACATACCTTAATTAAAAAATAACTTATTGCTAAAAAATGGTAATGATTATGTGAGCCTTCAATGTGTAGTAATCTTATTGCTGATGAAAGGTCTTACCTCAATGTTGGTGGCAACAAGGAAGTTTGCTGCTTCATTTGATTCTACCTTTCAGGAAAGATTTCTCTGTAGCACATGATGCTGTTTGATAGCATTTTACCCAGAGTAGAACTTCTTTCAAAATTGGAATCAATATTCTAAAACTCTGCCATTGCTTTATCAACTAAATTTATATACTATTCTAAATATGTTGTTGTTCTTTAAACAATGGTCTCAGTATCCTCACCAGGAGTAGATTCCATCTTAAGAAACAATGTTCTTTGCTCATCTATAAGAAGCAATCACTCACTCATTTAAGTTTTATCATGAGATTGCAACAACCAGTCATATCTTCAGGCTACACTTCTGATTCTAGTTCTATTGTTATTTCCACCACCTCAGCAGTTACTTCCTTCACTGACGTCTTGAATCCCTCAAGGTCATCCAAGAGGGTTGGAATAAACTTCTTCCAAAATTCTGTTAATGTTAATATTTTTACCTCCTCTTATGAATCACAAAGGTCCTTAATGACATTTAGAATGATGAATCCTTTCCATAAGGTTTTCAATGTACTTTGCCCAGATCCATCAGAGGAATCAGATCTACGGCAGCTATAGCTTTATGAAAAGTATTTTTTTAATAGTAAGACTTGAAACTCAAACTTACTCATTGATCCATGGGCTACAGAATGAATATTTTGTCAGCAGGCATGAAAGGATTAATCTCCTTGTATATCCCCATCAGAGCTCTTGAATGATTGGATACATTTTCAATGAGCCATAATATTTTGAAAGAATAATCTTTTTTTCTGAGCAGTGGGTCTCAACAGTGGGCTTAAAATAATCAGGAAACCATCCTATAACTAGATGTGCTGTCATCTAGATAGGCTTTGTTCCATTTCTAGAGCACAGGCAAAGTAGATTTAGCATAATTCTTAAGGGCCCTTGGGTTTTCAGAGTATTAAATGAGCACTGACTTCAACTTAAACTTACTAGCTGCATTAGCCTCGAAGAAGAGAATGAGCCTGTCATTTGAAGCTTTGAAGCCAGACATTGGCTTCTCCTCTTTAGCTGTAAAAATCCTACATGGCATATTCTTTCAATGTTAGGCTGTTTCATCTACATCGACAATCCATTGTTTAATGTAGTCACCTTTATCAATTATCTTAGTTAGATCTTCTGGATAACTTACTGTAGCTTCTACAGCAGTACTTGTAGCTTCACCTTGCACTTTTATGTTATAAAGTTAGCTTCTTTACCTAAACCTCATGAACAAACCTCTGCTAGCTTCCAACTTTTCTTCTGCAGCTTTCCCACCTCTCTCAGTCATCATAAAAATTGAAGAGAGATAGAGCCTTGTTTTGGATTAGACTTTGGTTTAAGAAAATGTTGTGGCTGGTTTGATCTATTCAGACCAATAAAACTTTCTGCATATCAGCAACAAGGCTGTTTGGCTTTGTTATCATTTGTATGTTCAATGAAGTAGCACTTTTAATTTCCTTCAAGAACATGTTCTTTGCACTCATAACTTGGCTAACTGTTAGGTAAAGGAGGCCTAACTTTTGGTCTATCTTGTCTTTTGATCTATCTTCCTCACTAAGCTTATTCATTTCCAGTTTTTGATTTAAAGTGAGAGACATGTGTTTATTCCTCTCACTTGAACACTTAGAGGCCATGTAGTGTTAGTTATCAGCCTAATTTTAATATTCGTGTGTTTCAGGGAATAGGAAGAGATAGGAACAGCAGGTGTGTGAAGCAGACAGAACACACATTTGTTAAGTTCATTGTCTTATGTGGATATTGTTTGTGGTGCCCCCAAACAATTACAATAGTAAAATCAAAGATCACTGATCACAAATATAATCATAATCCACATTTGAAATATTGTAAGAATGACCAAAATGTGACACAGAAACAAAAATGAGCAGATGCTGTTGGAAAAATGGTGCCAATAGACTTGCTTAATATAGGGTTGCCACAGACCTTCAATTGCTAAGTTTAAGCAGTTTAAAAGGATGGATAAAATGCTTTTTAAAATCACTTTATCTTTTCTCAAAGCTAATCCTAGTGGAATGTAGATTCAAGTATGATTTGCATATGATTTATATTGATAATAATAATAAACTTTTATAGAAAATATTATATACCAGGCATTTTAAGTATTTAAATATTAATTCTTTTAATCTTCACAAACACCCTCAGAGACAGGTATCATTATCCCAGCTTTTCAAATGAGGGCACAAAGACACTGAGAGGCAAAGCAAATTTTCTTAATACCATATAGCTAGTAAGTTTGAAACAATTCAAGCCCAAGATGTCTGTTGGATTTCTATCCTTTGATATCCATATCTTTCCCACAGTTCTTCTGAAATCTCATATAATTTAGGTAAGCATAAATTCCCATGGAAGTCAGATCATAATCATAGCTAATAATGAGATTTATGCTTATGAAGTACATGCTGTTAAGTGCTTGAATGTGTGTTATCCCATTTAATCCTCACAGTTATCCTCTTAATTAGGTATTATTACTATTCAATTTTATAGGTAAGGTTCAGAAAATAAGTTTCCCAAGCCATATAGGTTATAAATAACTGACAACCAGGCCTTTTAGGTTGTGTCTGCATATAGAATATATGCTTTTAAAGAAATTTTTCTAATAAAATATGCTCTAATCATATTGTCTTATTTCTCTCACTTTCATTCTCTCTCACACACATACACTCACTGAGCTGCCCTCTCTCCTCCTGTTTGTGTTCCTTCTTATGAAATAACTAAAATGGATTTATTTAATAATTTAAGTAAAATGACTATTGGATGATTCATCCTGTAATTCATAACATTAGATAATAACTCTTAGGACAGTTATCAAAAATGAATTATCCATAATAATATTTTACCTGCTTATTTAAATCTGTATGATCTAAGGATATTTGCATCTTAAGAAGTAATGTTTATGTAGTGCTATTCATTTGCAAGCTGAGAGTTGATATATCATCAGTATCATCAAGTTAATATTATACCTTCCTCCCTGGGTACAAGTTATCTGAGGTGTGGACACCCCTTGTTTATGATAATAAAACAATGTCACCAGCTCAAGAGAAGATATTTGCCTTCTTAGGTGATGTGGAAGAGAGTCCAGCATCTGATCTCTTGAGTTTTAAAACATTGGCATGTCACATATCTACATAATGTCCACTTTGCAACAGACATATCACTGAACTACTATAAAATGTTGGAAATATAACCCATCTCCACTACTGAGAATGTATACTCCTCTCTCTCGTTTACTTAAATGTATCTGAATGTTTTTAGTTAATCTGACAATAGTTGAATGTATAATAGTTATGTTAATTAGGATTGCATATCATCAAATGTAAAACAAGATTGAACCATCTCATATATAACAGTAATTCTGCTAATAATTGTCTTTATAAGAAAATAATATTTTGCTTATCTCTGTAAAAAATCCTAATAATTTGTGAAATACTAATATATAATTTTAACAACCTTTTAGTAATTTAAAAAATGTAATTCTGTTTTGGGGGAGGGACCTTCAGGTAATTAGTCTTAATATTTTGAATTTGTACCTAATAATGGATAGAAAAAAAGCAAACTGGTAGGATATACGAGGAAAACTTGAACAATGAACCAGTTTTTGATTTGTAAAGATATGGATGTCTTACAAGTGTGGTCAGTTATGATTTTAGGGAATTTGTCTTAGAAAAGTTTTGAGAAGACCTTTAAGTAAAGAGAACCCTTTAAGTAAAGAGAACCCAGTCACAGCAAAAAAGGAGCAGAGTGGAGAGAGTTGAAGGCTGAAAGGGGAAAGAAGCACATTAAGCCTAAAATGGTGGAAAAACAGAGTTAACTTGAAGAACAATACAAGATAAAGGGCAAGGAAAGAGATAGGGGTTCAGTTGGAGTTGAAATCAGAGGCAGGATTCAGAGATAGATTGAAAATGGATAGTATAAGGCAAACTGGTTGCTAATGCTTTGTGATAATACTGAAGTCTAACAAATGCTTGCGACTTGTTAGTGAACAGAAGGTCTTAAACTTCCCTTTCTGGATATAAGGCTGTATGGCCTCACTGATGATTTGAGTATTACTCTCTCCTTACAGGAGTCCATTTTGAGGTCGTATTACTAAATAGAATTCATGTTACATACAAGTTTGTTACATTTTCTTTTATCTACTTCATGTGGACATAGGAAAAATAAAGATGATAAAATATAGTGTAAGGGAGAGAGGGGAAGACAAACGAGAAAAGGAATATATTCATGAATGAAAAATTGGAATGTTGAACAAAACAGTATGCTAATTCCAAATGGTTGGTCTCCGAATGGATGAATTCTTATATATAAGAATATAAATAGCACCTTACAAATGAGAACATAGGAGTTTTAAGTTATTGTTTATGAATTGAATAGTATGTAGTAAAATATCATGATAAAAATCCTTATAAGGAAACATATACTTTGTGCAAAGCTATTTTCAAGTCACAGTAACAGCAGGGGTGTAAGAAGGTAATTAACATATTTTGTGCATCTACTATGTGCCAGCAAGTGTGCTTTGTACATATGGTCTCTTTTAGCATAACTGGCAGATATTTGCTAATCTTGTATCTAGATAGTCTCTACAACCAACAACAAATGCTTTTCTCTGTGCTGTAACCATATAGCACTTGTATAATAAAAAAACCCATCTCATTATATTTAGTGATTTCTTTTCCTTAGCCTTTTTATAGAACTCATCTCTTCTACCAGTCTGTATGTCTTCACACATTGCCTAATTCGATTTTGTACCTATCTGTTGTGACACAGTGTCCCGAAATGACCTTTAACCATAGGGGAAAAAAAAGTCTCTAATCCCAGCCTTAATTATTCTTAGGATGATAATGAAACGTATTCCAGGAGACTCTAAGTAACGTCTTCTGCTCCACCTCAGAATTCATCAGTACTAAGAACAGTTAATTTGAGGAACCCAAATTTAAAAACTCTGAAATTTAATATTTGGATAAAAAAGATATAGGGCAGATTGTGACTACTTCCAGTCTAAGAAACACACAATGGCCCAGTGATACACAGTGATACGAGCCATGACATATCAACTTCATTTGCCTTTCAACTGCAGCCGTTTAAATAATTTCATTAAAGTTTATGCATATTAAACAGTAAGATTATGTTTTATGTTTTACAATTATAACAAACTATTGAAACAAAATTTTACTCATTAACCATTAATATGTTTATATTATAATGTATGTATTTTATGTCATTTTTTATGATCTTTTAATTTAATATTGCTTTGAATGAATAGTAAAGGCTTTTTGCAATATCGACTACACATAACTTTAAAATGTTAGTTCAGCAAATATCTATTGGACACCTACTGTACTTCATACTATTAGTTATAGTTCTGTCTATTCTACAGATCAGTACATAGATGAAAGAAGTGAATCTATCAGGTTTTTTGTGTTTTTTTTCTTTTATCCATTTAAATTATGTCTTCTAAACAGATAGCATCCATATGAACCCAGAGAAATAAGAACCATCTTATTCTTTGGGGACAGTATTTATGCTCTATATGCCATGGATCTGTGTTTCCTGAGTCACACTGGTTTGTCTATGCAGATAGATAAGTCAAAATGAGAAATTAATGTAAATTTATGGGTTGATTAAATATAGTCATTATGATAAAAATATTCATATGTTATCTATGCTTAAGTTTATATTAACATATTTAATGCATTTGTTATTACATTCAATTTCCTTAAATGCCACTAAATAAAGCTAAATGAATACAAAAAGTATTTTAATATTTGAAGTATTTTGATAGACGTTAAAGGTTTATGATTAGTATGTGATAGCAAGATTAAAGAATTAAGGATTTTTAAATATTTTATTAAAATAGCTGTTATCAGCAATGTTTGATAATGGCAAATTTACCCAGACATATAGAGACCTGCATATCCATAGGAGATACAGAGTCAGATCTGTTTCTTTTGTGGATATTAGGAGATTCAAAATTTGCTTTTCTCTTTGTAGCATTATGAAGGAAGCTTTACTAGTCCCCAAGGAAAAGGCAAGATCTGCATTTAAATAAAGATATTAATAACTTGAGATAGGCTCTCTTCAGAAAGCTGTTAAGTGGTTTAAGATACTTTGTATAGGTAAGAATGTGAAGTGAATTGCTAATGACACATACAAAATGATTCTGAAAGGCTCATTTTTGTTATTTATCACATTGTATGCAGAAAATTACTAGTTATATTGTAATATGACTCCTGATAAATGCATTATTTAGGAGTTATGATAGAATTTAAATAGAGATATATAAGTTTAGTTTCAGTATGCATCTATTAGTGGCCTTCATTGTAGTAATTATACCTTATGTTACTAAATTGAGTATATATACATATGCCAATGGAAATAAAAAATAATATAGACTTTTATTATTAATTTATAATCATATTAGACACATTATTAAAAGTAAGACTGGCAAATGTTAATACTTCAATACTCATTACCTACTAACTTTTTTTCCAATTTTTTCTGTGTGCCTGCTTTGGCTTTTTATTAAAATCTCAACCAAGATTACCATCAAAAATTGTCATATAGATAGTAATGATAAAATATTTTATTTCTTCTATAAAACTTAGCATATCTGTGAAGTCCAAAAATCATTTAAATAAATTGCCAAAGTTTAATATCTTAAATTATATATGAACTACAATTGTCAATTGAAGTTCCTGGAGTACCCATTGCAAATCAATCAAACAAAAAGTCTGAAATGTAAATAATATACTAAAAAGATTTTGTAGCCTACTAATCACGAATATTAGTGTTTGAATGGAATAACTAGAACCATAATTAATAAAGCAGCAAATATAATGATCTTTAATTCTTTAGGAAATGATTTAGTACTCCATTGAATTAATAACACAGGATAATTATTTTAAAATATAGAGTATATACATTCTTGGCCTCATATTCTTTACTCTTTGCAGTGTTTTCTAAGTTCGAGAAGATTCTTCAAAACAAATCAGAACATAAGCTTGGATGCTTTAATTCATTGAGAAACTCCTTAACTGAGAGAAAAAAGATTTTTAAAGATGGGATATCTGGAATAATTTTCAGTATTAAAATATAGCCACCAGTGTCCATAGTCAATAACTTCAAGTGGGCCAATCCATAAAACAAAATTTTTATAATATAGATGTGTTTTTCTTTCTGAAAAAGGTGAGCTACATTTCTATTTTAAATGAGTAAAAATGTTACATGAAGAAATATAATTGTGGGGAACCACCATATAACCCAGATCCTAACTCAACACACGTTCCCTTCTGTTACTCTACTTTTCTGATAATAGCAGGATGATTTTGAGGTTATACTATCAAGCTAGCCTACCAGGATTCAAATTCTAACTCTGTCACTTAGTTGCTACATAACTTCAGGCAAGCTACTTAACCCAACTTGCCTCAATTTTCTCAAATGTGAAAAAGGATAATAATAAGACTTTCTTCATAAGGTTGCTGAGAGGATTAAATGCATCAATAGTAAGTAAACTGTTTTACATAGTGTCTGGCAAATAGAATATGATATATGTGTTAGGTACTATAATGTTAAAGTAAAAAAGTCAAATTTCAGTCATATTAAAAAATCATACATTCATAAGCTGATGAAATTGAAATTCATTAAAATGGAATTAAAATTATGCCCAAATTTTATTTTTACAGATTCCTCTAGTAAATCACTATAGCAGTAATCTTTTTTTTAAAGAACAACAACAAAAGCAACAGCACTATAAGATCAATTAAATAAAATTGACTGTTTTTAGTTAAACTTGTAGGAGCTGAGTAACTATTAGCAATGACTTTTTGCTTATTTCTTTTCGTTGTCAAGGTAACAATTTCACAATCACCTTTTCTTACTGCCTGCCTCTTCTCTGAAAAAAAGGCATGTACAAACTAATCAGTCCTTTTAAAATGTAGCTAAAAATATGAAGTAGAAAACACAGATTGATTTTAGTGCAAGTAGCATTTTTTTTAAAGCTCTAGGCAAGGATTCGCCAGTGATCTGTTTTACAAGATAAGGAATCATTCCCCCTTGGTGCTCGGTAGAAGTACTGTACTTTCTTCATATCAGATATTAACAGTTAAACAAAAATAATGAAGGCTGCCTTATATTGAATACTTATTATTATCATCTAGTGTGCTTTATACTTCAGTACATTTATTGAAAAATCATTTCAAATCACCTATAGATCAGATATTAATATGTTTTCATTTTATAGATGTGAAAGTTTAAACTCAGAGAGATGACAGTTGTCCAAGTGTGCTCAGCAAGAAGTAGAATAGGTAGGATATGATCCCAGTCATGTGTTTACACAGTCCTTAATGCTAATTCCTATATGAGTCTTCAAGTCTTTGTGGATTTTAAGGCTTGTGTCTGTACAATGCAACTTATATCCTCCCTTGGCTTTTTCATTAGTTATTTATAACATCTCACATTTTTCGATATTTTTGTACCTCATCATAGAGAACAGAGACGTGTTTGTTATGACATTGAGTGAGGCCCTGTTTGAGTGAACTTTTCTTCACAGTTAAACTGACCTAGATGCTTGTAAGTTACCAATACTCTTTTGGAATAAATCACTTTTCAAAGGTGCATTATCCCTTTCAGATTCCCAGAGCATTTTAGTGACTGCTGCTAACATACTTAGGAAATTGAGTTAATGCATCTTATAAAATTGCCTACATTTTAGGAAATAGGCACTGGATAAATATGATAAGCTATGTATTAAATATGCATACATGCTGCAATTCAACAGAAAGATATATATAATTCTGAGTATAAAAGTGCTGTTAAGTCACACTGTGCCTTGAATTGTATGTTCTTGTTATTTTCTCTCTTATCTATGTGTATGTGAGTATATATGTATATATATACTCACAGATGTCACAGTCACAATTCAAACTAGCAAGGGAGGGTCATACCACATGTTTTAATTATGGAAGCAATTATACTAATACAGAAGTGGCATCAATCAGTACTTTCTTAATCACTTATTAAGAACAAAAAACAGAGGAAAAAGAGAGAAAGCTAGAGCTGGCACTGCAGCTCAGGAATTCATCAGAGATCACTGTAGAAAGTGGATAAAGTCTAGAAAGACAGGCAGGCAGTGTAATTCACAGTATCATCACTCTGCCATTAGCTTTGAAAGGCGATTAAAGTGGCCCTGTCCGTGAAATGCCATGGCTTTCTTTATCAGTTACAGACACAGCAGATAAAATGTCCATGATAGAAGGATAAAAGAGAGAAAGGCTGAAACTAAAGGAGCGGGGAGAGACAGAAAGCAAATCATGAAGGAATGGGAGCCCTGCAGAAAGCAGGAATGCATAGCTCTGTGTACAAATAAGAGGTGATCTGAGATACCACTATCTCCATATTTTCAGTGCACTATAATTACATCTTGAAGGAATATTTTATAATTTAAAAAATATAATATAATAAAAATGCTCACTGTCATTGAAGAAATAACATCAGTATGTACGTGGTAACATAGTATGTGAGATAAGAGAAATCTAGTTTGATGTATTCGGTTACAATTTAAGCAATTATTTCCTTTATTCTTTCCTTCCTTCCTTCCTTCCTTCCTTCCTTCCTTCCTTCCTTCCTTCCTTCCTTCCTTCCTTCCTTCCTTCCTTCCTTCCTTCCTTCCTTCCTTCCTTCCTTTTAGCAATTATTGCCTTCTATAAATTAGTATTGATATAATATATATAGTTAAGATGTCTGATAAGACAACATAATGTGGTTTTGTGATAGGTAAATTTTTTTTGCGTGCAAACAGGTATGTTGCTATAGTCTATGTAACAAATTAAACTGTAAACTCTTACTATGTATCAATTATTTAATTTATAAGCATATTTGAAGAAATACAAAAAGGAATTATAGCTAGATTTAAATAAAATGGAGACAATGTAGTCTCAGAATGATAATGGATATGAGAAAGACATTAGCCTGAAAACAGAAATATTTTTGACGCAAATTCTTTTTAGGTCCTATACACACACATACAACAAATACAAAAAACGCAATCGTGCAAAATAAAAGCATAAATGACTCCTTTGGAAAACATCCTACTCACACTATGTTTCCACAATAGTACTTTTGCATATATTTTGGCCAATTTTTTCCTTACCTCTATTTCCTTGGTTGCAGATTGACCAGATCTCAGTGGACATGATTGTAACTTCAGGTATTTACGGTAGAACATAGAAGAATGCTTAGAAAGTTTCTCTGTAGAAGGGATGTACTCACAACACTGTTCAATTCATTTTCAATGTAATCTCTGTAGAGATGGATACCATGTGTGTATCCTAATTGTTAAAATTTGAGGCATGCATGCTATTGAGCAGAGGATTATATTATATATTATCATCTGTGTTTTATCCATGAATAAACTAGGACAGTAGTCAAAAATATATGTTATTGGTAATGTGCTTTCTGTTTGGGAGACATTTAATAGTTGGCATTACCATCATCACTGGACTGCAAGTAGACAATACATCCTCATGAAGTATAAGGCATGATGAATGTTCTTTTCAAGAAATTAGAATATGAGAGTGGGTTAATAAAAATAAGGCAATACTAACAGTTTCATTGCTAGGTGAGCCAGAAAAATGGGTTTTCTGCCTTATTTTTAAAAATGGATCTAATAGAAGGGTCTGAGATGATGGAATATTTGACCAGGCTGGTGACAGTAGAGACAGTGAGAAGTGGATTGTTTCTCTGTTGATTTTTCAAGGTAGATGATTTGTTGACAGATTGTAGGTAATGTATGAGAAAAACAAGCCACATATTGAAGGTTTTTTGCTGTTGCTTCTGAAATAGTTTGGTGGAGCCATTTCCTGGGATGATAAAGAATACAAGGTGGACATGTTAGTACTTAGGGAAGACAGTAATAGGACACTTTTCAACATGTCGAATTTAAGAAACCTGTTAGACATCCAGCAAAGGTTAGAGGTATGTCCTACCCCTCCACGCTGTTTGCCACATCCCTCAGATGTGGGTCTATTCCCCCACCCCCCCAAAATTCTGGTGAACACCACCACCCTTTGAGCACCATATTGATAATCAGTCAGTACCAATGTGATGGCGAGTATATGTGGAGCCCATTTTTCTGATCTTGTGTCACCTCACTTTGGATAATGGGCTTAAGCTCAATCCACAATAATATAAGCGGTGCTAGCATCCACCTGGAGTATGGAAAAGGGACTTGAATAAACAAATCAGAAAGAGGACAAGGCAGCAATACAAACTTAGATTTCAGAGGCAGATGGGAAAGTGCAATTAGGCCTCTAGATATACTATAAGATTTAGTAAGAGAAAGTCATTATTGACATGTATCAGAGAGATTTCAGTGAAGAGAAGTAATCAGGGAACCTTATTGGAATGGCTTCACAAGAAATGAGAAACAAAAAATTGGAGAAACAAGTATAATAAACTTTTGAGATTTTTTTTTTTTTTTTTGCTATACATAAGAGCAGGAAAATGGAAGAACTATAGTGGGATCAGAGGTCAAGATATATTTTTGATTTCTTTTTGTTTGTGGTGTTTTTCTTTTTTGATTGTTTTGAGTCATTCAAAAGAAGACATAGCTAGCACTGGAAAGCAGGATAATTGCTGGGACATGCTCTGATGTTAATAACAGGGGATCGTATCTAGAGCGTGTCCTAAACAAGGAATGGACAATTGAATCAGAGAATAGGAGGAAAGACTGAGGATATGCACACAGATAGGAATTGGCTGGTAGGTGTGGGTGCTAGTGCTTCCTCAGAGAAGTAGACAAAGTCATCATCCAAGAATGAAATTGGAAAAGTTTTAGAGGAGAGAAGAAGATAGACAACTCCTACTCAGTAGATTTGGGTATTTGACTATGCATGAAGTGTTTCTGCAAGAATCCACACAAAAGCAGGAGCAGTGGTTGCATTTATGAAAGAGAATCAGCAAGACTGAGGATTGGGTTGAGGAGATACCAACTTTTTATCCTGTTAAATTTAGTCTTTTTTATGTTGTTAAACTTGCTTTTTCCATATGTACATATTAAAATATATACAAGCATACAAAAGCATTACCTCCTTTGTGAAGTATTTTGCTGTATTCCCTAGGTATTAACTTTTTGGGGGTTCCTTTATTGCGTCATATTTTATACTAATTACTTAAAAATGAATGAACAAGCAAATATCTCTTTCTGTTCATTGTATTAGAAATTCTGTAATGAGTGCAAAGTGCACCATCTGGGGGATGAACACACTTGAAGCTCTGACTCTGGGCGGGGAGGAAGGGAGGAAAGGCAACACACGTAACCTAAACATTTGAACCCCCATAATATGCTGAAATTTAAAGAGAAAAAGAATAAATTCTTGAAGGTTAGGGAGTATTTTTTATTAATACATTAATTGCCATGTGAGCTATATTTAACTCATGCTAGTTTTGAATCCAGAGACTCATGAAGCAAAACTTGGGCAAAACCCTGCAATTGGTTTGTGAAAATCTTACTTCTTGTTATTGTTATTTTTACAATTAATATTGAAAATTAATTCTAAAAATGTGCACTAAATGCATAGAAGTCAATAAAGTTTGTCATTAATTTAGCAAGGATCATTTTGTTATTGAAGTTTTTATTCTGTTTTGGTAATGAAACACTGTGGCCCCCAGGGGAAATATTTTTTTCTAGTGTGGCAGTTAATGTGCTAAACTTTTTTGCCACCAGGCCTCTGTAATGCCTAAAACAAATTAAGTAACAAACAAGTGTGTGAGTGAGTGAGATCCTTTGTGGAATGTGGTGCTTCTTTAAGTCAACTCCATGACATTAAAATTGAAACAAAATGGTGAAAATTGCAAGCATTCTTATCCATATGTTGTACTTCTGGGTCTAAAACAGTTTTTCTAAAATGTGTTTCCCAATCACCTGGAATCAAATCACTTGACATACACGTTAAAACATAGCTTCCTACCATTCCAGGTATATTAAAACATTATCTTCTCAAACACTAAAGTTTAATAACCACATTTTAGGTAATAGGTTGTCATTAAAGGAAAAAATAATGTGACCAGATATCTTTTTGGAATAATTATCCCTAAAGTAGCATAAAGAATAAACCCACTCAGTGGGAGTGAGACTTTTCAGAAGCAGCACTGCCTGTCTTAGCATGGGGTCCTGAAAGCAAGGGGTGTGAGGAAAGATAGCACAAGTGCTGAGACATCCCTAGCAGGCTTAGTTAGACACTGCAGGACATATAGTTTCAACAGAATTTAGGAAGATGAAGGAATTGAAGACTTAAAATAATCTCCTTATTTATGGGCTTGAGGGAATGCTGATACCTTATACAGAGGTAAGAGATTCATGACAAAAAATAGGGTTATTGCTGAGATGGGAGAAGTGGAAGGTGTGAAGGAGATTAGAACTCAGAAATGGATTTATTGAATTACAAGTAGTAATACACCAGTGGACAGAACAAGATAAATATTTCTAATTTGAGTATTTTCTCATTCTCACTTGTCCATGGTAGAGAAGGAGGTAGAGGGGGGGAAGAAGGGAGGGAAAAAGAGGAGAAAAAGATAGACAAAGAGAAAGAGAGAGAGAGAAATGAATTTTATAAAATTGAACTGATTCAAAAATTGTGTCATGAGATATAGTTGCATTTTTGTGAGAAAAAAATAAGAATCTGCAAATATTTGTAAAAAAAAAAAAGTAATTCTGGTACCAAGATTCCATATTTTTTACAGTGAGAATTCTTTATTTCTTTTGGTGAACTTTGAGCTTCTTGAAGAACACATTGAAAACATTAATGCTGAACTTAAGGCAACTTTCTTTGCTTACTAAAATTTAAGTACATTACTTAAGAGTCTATACTATTATTTCCTTTAGCTTAAGTGAGAGATTATTTACCATATTACTATATTTTAATAAAATATTTTATTGGACAATACAGAAGATATTACATATATAAATTTATGTGTCTATTTTATTAAAACATGCATAGACATAATTTATGTGGGATTATGTAGATAATAAAAGAAAACTCAATACTTTTAATAATAATAATTTCACAATCTCATTATTGGGTATTTACCCAAAGGGGAAAAAAGGTATTCTATAAAAAAGACACTTGCACTCAAATATTTAAAGCAGCACAATTCACAGTTGCATAGAGGTGGAATCCACCTAAATGCCCATCAATACATGAATGCATTAATAAAATGTAGTATATGTATACTATAGAGTACTGTGCAGCCATAAAATAAAATGGTGAACTAATATCTTTTGTAACAACCTGGATGGAACTAGAGACCATTATTTTAAGCAGAAGTATCATAAGAATGAAAAAACAAACACTACATGTACTCATTATTAAATTGGAACTAGTTAATCAGTCAACACCCATGTGCATATATGGTAGTAAAACTCAATGGAAGACAAGTAGGTCAGAGGGAGGAGGAGGGGACAAGTAAATTTACACTTAATGGGTATAATGCACACTACCTAGGTGATGGGCACACTTACATCTTTGACTCAAATTGCACAAAAGAAAAACTTAAGGAAAAGGTTGTACCCTTATAATATTCTGAAATAAAATAAATAAAAATAAATAAAATAAAATTGCTTTGATTAGTTTAAGCTAACCAAAGCATGAGAATATTTTTTTGATGTGAATACAACTAGACCATATACTGTCTACCTTAATAGTATAATTATTTTGAAGTATATAAATCACACTAATTGAGCTGTCACATATACTTACATTTTACTGAAATTAATTTTATATGTGTTTAACTGGCAATTTAGTTATAATCCAAAGCTCAGCTATTTAGTTTGAATCATTATAAATGCTCTTAGATTCAGCTTATGACAGAATTGAAATGATTTCTAATGCATTTTACTATCCTGAAACTTTTACATTTAAATTTCTGAATTTATTGGAAATATTTTGGTCCCCTGTAAAGTGTTTTTCATCACTTAAATTCTAGTAATTTCGAGGTTTTAATAAGATCCCCGAGGTTATGATCCTAATGATTTTGATTTTCACAGGCTGTTGTTCTGTGGATGCCGCAGTGTAAATCAGTGTCACTTCTTGCTATTAAATCTCCCAAGTCACATTTCCCCCAAGATGGTACAGATGTATAAATTACTACTGCTGAAACTTCACTTTCTACCAGATGTTCAAAAAAGGCTAATACGCTTTCACCCTAAATATGGCTTAGTTGTTTCCTTTCTACAGAAAATTTGTGTTCCATGTAGCAGTATGGTAGCCTGAATGAAGGTAAAGTTTCTTGTGGTCAAGGAGAAGAGGATGAAAAATTAGCTGCAGTATATTAGAGATATCCTTTTTAACTGTTTCACATGAAATAGAAGTTGGAATCTTTGAACACTAGAATTAAATTCTAAAAGACACCCTGACATTAAGATACTTACATTTGTCCATTTCTAAATTGTCCCTTTCCTTCCTAAAAGTACTACTCAAATTTAGGAAGCTGTGCCCAAGCACTTTCCTGCAAATAGTCCACTTGCAGTCCCCTCTCTGGAGTAAATGGAAAAGTAACAGATTTGTTCCTTTAAGCATGTCCAAGCCTTTGATTACTTCTATTACTTCACAGTCCCTATATCTGGCTATTAAATTGTGCAATTTTCCTACATCATAGAGTTGGGCTGCTTCAGGTTGAGCACACTGTACTCTGTCTCTAATTCCAGTAAAGTCAATTATATAAACTCTTTTGCTTTTACAAAATGCTCTTTAGCACACTGGTTCTCTCATAGCAGGGAGAGCTAAGCAAAAGAGAATTGTGGAACCTTTTCAGGTATAGCTGTGTTCTGCTCAGCAGGTACATTTATTACTAATGGGTAAAATAGTCTCCTTTTTTAGCTACATAATGCTTCTGAAGCCTTCCGTTTTCTGGTTTTGATAGACATTCCGGTTACACTGAGAAAGGAAGGTGAGTGCCATTGATCACACCGTGAACCTGCTGTGGGAGCATTTTTTTTAATCATTCACTTTCCTTCATAAGACAGGGACTGCATTTGTCTTAATGGGCTGATTTGCATGGTATACTGGGTTAACCACTTGACACTGCTCACCAATCTGTGCAAATACACATAATAAAAGGAGATTCCAATATTTTTATTTTATATTTACAAAATAAATATTTGAGCAGAAAGAATGTCTTTGATCACCTTGGTGTATATAGTATAAAACAGGCATACTCTAGCTCAGTTAAATTATTAACACTGATGAATTGTTTTGCCGCTTTTTTCCCTAGATATCTACTCTCATATTAGTAAATGATACAGAATTATATGTATATTCATGGCTTGCTCAAGCCAATGCCTAATAAAACATCTCTTACTAATAATGACTAATTGTACCTTTGAGGAAAGCATAATGATTTGGGGAGGGAGAAGATACTCTCTCATGCTGTGTATATGGTATTTCTGTGTCTGAGCATGGCATTTCCATGGAGCCTATGCGGATATAAATGAGTGAACTCAATGAATCCAACAAACTTTTTATTTTACGTATTTACTTTTTTGCTATTCGAAGTGAAGTCCATGAACCCAGTAGACTACAAAGCATCATATTTACCTGGGAACATAATGAAAATTCAGAATCCCAGGCCACATCCCAGACTTATTGAATCAGAATCTGTGTTTTAAATGCACTATGAAGCTGTGAAGTCATGCTTGGCAGACCCTGTTTCTATTCCTGCTCTCTCTCTCTCTCTCTTTCTTTCTTTCTCTCTCTCTCTCTCATTTTGTTGTTTGGTGTACAGCACGAATATATGTGGTAGAGTACAATTGGAGAGGGAAGAACATCAGTAAAATTTTACACAACATATTCTAAGCCATTCCTTCTTGTTTGAACCTGGAATTCTATCTGCCATTTAGAAAAATAAAGGTAGTGCTCGTTTCAGCAGCACATATACTAAAAATTGGAATGATACAGAGAAGATTAGCATGGCCTGTGCTCAAGGATGACATAATTCATGAAGCTTTCCGTATTTTTAAAAAGTTCAGTTAAACATGTAATAAATACGAAGTGATCATAAAAAAATAGAAAAGCGAAGGTAGACCTCTGACATTTAAGAGAAAGTATTCTGTACTCTCTTGAACACAAAGGGGAGAGTCAAGCTGATTGTTTATAATCTCATTGAATTTTCCCAGTAGGAGAGTATATACCTAAGGAGGTAGTTCTCTTCCTTACAAAAGATCACTCCGGAGATTAAGCTACTTCCTCCACCATAATTACAAACATACATCTAAGACATGCTTGTGTGTGTGTGTGTGTGTGTGTGTGTGTGTGTGTGTGTGTGTGTGTGTTTGTGTGTGTGTGTAGAGAGAGAGAGAGAAAGAGAGAGACAGAGAACAGAGAAAGAGAGAATGAGAGAGAGAGAGAGAGAGAGAGAGAGAGAGAGAGAGAGAGAGAGGGACAGAGCCAAAAAGACAAAGAAAGAGAGAGAGACAAAGAGGCAAAAAGAGAATTATATTTGATAGGCTAGACATGCATCATACAATGTAAAAATAATTTTATTTGGGTAGCTTGTTCAGGGGTGATATTTCAATTTGTACCAAGCAAATTTTTAGTTTTTTTCTCACAATTCCTTGACTATCAATTGTTAATATTTTTTTCTTGGAGTAACAGAATTCATTTAACTGAACTCTTCATATGTATTAATAGTAGAAAATAAGAGTGACTTTCTTCCTCAGCTCTGAGAAATGGCAAATAATGAGCACACTTTGAGGGAATGACCTGCATTCCCTAAAACTTGTGATGCATACATTTCTCTCTCTGTTTTAGAAATGTAAGGCAATAAAAAATTTAAAATTGGTTGAATCATAGACCATTGTTTCCCAAACCAGTGTGCACATTAAAATCATCTAGGGATCTTTTAAATCTTTCAAAGCTTAGGCCATATTCCAGACTAATTAAGTCACAATCTCTGGGGGTAGGACACAGACATTAGTATATTTTGAGATTCCCCAGCTGATTCTAATGTGCAGACAATTTGGAAAGCTATTGTTAGAGACAAAGATGTGAACTTGGATGATTTGAACTCTAATATTTAGCACCCCCGATCTTTCTACTGAGTTTCATTCTTAGATAAACAATTCATGTTCCAACCAAAGTTCCAAATGAATATCCCTTCCTGATTTCCTTATTTCTGATACTAGCACTTTCATTCTTCAAACCCTTGAGGTTTAAAGTGTCAAAATTAGCTTTAACTCTTCCTCTTTTCAGTTTTTAAGTTTTATTTATCTCTCTAAGTCAATCCTTTCAAATAAGTATGTTAACTGGGCTTGGGTCCTAGTTATTGTTTGCTGCCTGTAGCACTTTGTGCAGATTTTTCAACAACTATAGTGTACTGGTAAAGGGGCTAGGGAAAGGCATGATTTGTACCATTGCCAATTTCCATGGTGCAAACACACCGTTCATGGCTGACTTCACATTAACAATTGCTTCCAAACATTGTACATATTTAACAATCAGCTCTTGCAAGCTGGTAGGAGCTGGCTCGAGTATACCACTCCAACAGGTACTCAATAAATACAAGTTGTTGAATAGATCACTGATCAAGGAATTGGAATGCTATGATAGATCCTCAGATTGTGAATGTATTTGACATTAACATCTATTTGCTTGTATGATAAGTTTATTTTCAACTTATAATCAATTATAACCATTTTTAATAACTAATGAAAAATTTGCTTTGATACTACCATATTTTTATTTACAATTTACTTGGTTATTATATATTGTGCAATGCAATTGATGTTGTTTCTAAAGTAGCTATTTGTTAATTCTGAAGGCACTGTATGACGACATTGCTATGAAAAAGACAAGGATTGTACATACACATAAAACAATAAACTTCTACAATTGTAGGCTTCACGTTTTGTGTAAAATTGCTTTAATGTCACTATATCTCCTTCATGTAAAGCAAAATCACAATCTATGTAAGCTATAATATTATCTTTTTTTGCAGAGCTCATTATATAGACACTCAGTTTTTTAATGGATTTAGAGGTATATGCATTAAAATATGCAAATCAGTTAAGCTAAAGCCATTATTTTGCTGAGTTATTTTTTCAAGATCAATGTTACTTCTCAACAATCTTCTGCATTCAACACAAAACACCAATTTCAATTCAGTGAGGTCTAAGAAGAATAGAAATGTACAGTATCCCAGAGGAACTTGAAGATTAAAACGTTTTTTGGCTAAAGATGATTTATTTAGTTTTGGTATAACTGAAACTATGCAAAGGGAATTTTCTAAAATGTAACAAATGTGATTTGTAGTCTTAAATTCCACATGAATGAATAACTAAAGAAGTATATGAGTCAGGCATAATCTTTTAAGTAGTTTTATTATGCTAGGGATATCTTAGGAACTGACTCCCAGTTAATTTATTTAGCTTTTTGAAGATAGTCTCCTGGGGCTATGCTTAGTAATGGGAGGGAGGAGCATATGAACAGTCTAAATTGTTCACCAGCTTTAACCTTCCTTGTTTTAGTATCTAATAATTTGTTTGAACAGATATGAAAAACCTTTGGCCAATTTCTCTTGTGCTCTTTCCATAAATGCTAATGATCTTATCAGTATTATTTTCTGAAAATGAAGCAACAACTAGAGTATAGGTAGAAGCTTCCAGCATTGTCACTGCTTCTGAGATTCTATAATGATTAGGATGGAGTGTCACTAGTGAAGGGTTTACATGCTGGAGTAGTTTAGGCAATTCGGCAGGTGTTGAGGGAAAGAAGAGTCTACAGCTCCTCTGTCTCTGTTACTCAGTAGCTATACCTGTCTATCCCACCGACTCATCTATGTGACCTTGGAAAAAGTCACTTAAAACCCAGGTATCTTTATTCCAATACTTTTAAAATAGGAAGATAATTTAAATTTAAATATCTTGTAGTAGCTTTGGTACAACATCTATTCAATGCTTTGCAGTCCCCATGAGAAAAAGCCCAGGCTTTTTACAAATCGTTCTTATCTGTTAGTTATGTTTCTACTTTTTAAATTTAAATTTCACCTCACTTGGCAGAGTTTTCTGAATATGCACCATTTCTCCTCATGATTTCTCTCCTAATGTTACCATGTAGAAAATTCTTGTCAAGTAAACCATCTTGGGCAGGTTTAGAGCTCATTCCCCCATGGGTTCCAATTTCTTGTTAAAGTAGCTTCAGGCTGATAAAGCTCTTCAAATTAGAAAAGGTAGCAGTTCTACCTTTAGATATTTGTATTATATTTATGAATGATAAAATTGCTTTCCACTTTCTTCCTTATCTCTTCTATTATGTAGGTCTATAATTTGGTATAGTTTCACTTGATAGTGCCATTGGTTTTCTGTCATGCTAATTTCCATTATATATTTTAAACAACATACACAATGTTTATATTGTATATCTCTAGCTGAACGTCAGTATGTATCATAAAGCCTGTATGTATGTATCATAAAGCCTGTCAGTATGTATCATAAAAATTAAATGGTATAAGATAAAGATATTATAATGGCACAATTAATTTTACAAATGATACAGCACAAATTTCATGTTAGTTTTTTTTCGTTTCTCCCCACTCCTTTTTTGTCTAGAATACAGATGCTTTTTATAGTAAACAAAAAAATTGCAGCTATAAACTTAAGGTGGGGTTTAGATAATGCTGTTCTGCATGAGAAAGACAGCTGCACACCTCCTCACTGTATTTTTGTGTACTGCGTATGATTTACATAATCTGTATAAACATTAAGGGATTCAAAAGCAAGCCCAGAGCTAACTGTATTGAATCTAGAAACTGATAGGATATGCAGATATTTATTAGATGCTAAAACATCAAACATTAATGAATAGCTTTAAGCATGCTAATACATTTTGTCTTCATGTTTATTGGAAAAGTCAGGTAAACTGGCACCAAATCAGCTAGATGCTCAAGGGGCAATCTTCAAAATGACTTTCTACTACTCCTATGAGAAAAAACTTTTTATCATATATTTTTTACTTTCATAATTGTCATCTATTTTATGGTTTTACATTTTAAGTGCTCCAGAAATCCACTTCAATCAATATACCTTCAATACTCTAACTCAAACTGAAAAACTAAAAATTAACAACAAAACACATTTTTAAAATTCAAAAGTAAAACTTTGTGTCATTATTATTTTTGACTTCTGCTTGAAAGAAATGAAAATCTCTCTCTTACCCAGAGATCAGACCCAATATCACAAATGCTGACAATTCTACATTCCTCTGTACTATGGCATTGAGTGACAAGCATGGTTAGGAACTGGACCTTCCAACACTGTAAACAACCCTGCAGCAGAACCCATGAATATACATGCTTCTGTGACTCAGCTGGTTGAATTCCCTTCCTCTGGGTCGACCTCTCCACAGGCAACAATTTACAACGGACTTAATGTCTTCCACATGAAACATCAGGCCCCTGAAAGTTGTTTTCCCTATAGTTTCAACTGTAAACAGACAGCAGTAAATTGCGAGTTCTTATTTTCAAGAATTAGAAGCAGCATATTTTGCTCCTTCTTGAGTTAAACTACCACGACCCACAAAATAAATAAATAAATAAATAAACACGTTGCTTTGATATCATTTAGTGATCATGATATATTTGTCACTCAGGCACCAGCTTCGGATTTTTCTACTACATAAACATTATTACCTCCTGCAGGTTGTCATCATAGGAGAGAAATTTAATGCAGTAATATATAATTGACATAATTTGAATTAGTTATTTAATTTTTAAACTAAATGGTTAGGTCTACTATATGACAATAATTTCATAGTGTATTTTCTCATGGGAAAAATTTGTGAAAGTCACAGCAAGTTTGTACTCTTTGAATGTCACCATTTGTCTTCTAGGTAGTAAGACAAACTGTCTTGCATAAGATTTTGGATAGAAATCAGGTGCTGTTTTATTGTACTGGTGATGTATGTAAACTGATTGCCTTTTACTATACTTCCAATTAAATTATGTACGGATAAGGTAAGCACTTTATGTTACCTTTGGAAGCGATAGAGCAAGTCAGAGAAAGATGGAGAAGTAAAGAAAACAGTAGAAATCAGCAAAATGTAGAAAACAGAAAACGATGACACAGTCTCCTAATACTTTGCTTCAGTTGGAGGTGCTGTGGCTTCCTAAGGTTAAGTTGAAGTCAATACATAGATTTCTTTGTACTAGAAATAAGTCTCCATTAAAAAAATAAAAACTTCTTTTGA
Source organism: Microcebus murinus (assembly GCF_040939455.1). NCBI lineage: Eukaryota > Metazoa > Chordata > Mammalia > Primates > Cheirogaleidae > Microcebus > Microcebus murinus. The sequence goes on from NC_134116.1 coordinate 45,658,683, forward strand.
GCATAGATTGTTGGTTCTAAATCTAAATACTGTATAGCTTATATTTAATATGGATGTAATTATATTTTAGTAAATAAGAATAAAATTATGATCTGAAATAAGCTAAGCAGAAAACTACTTAAATAACTGCATATAATATGTAAGGTTGAATAAAAACTAAGGTCTAGGATAAAATAGCTAAGGTATTATGTATTATTTAGGAGATTTGGTACCAAATTGTAGAGAGCTAAAGTTTTTATTCTGCACAAGATATCATTAGCAGAAAAAGCATGATTTGTCTCTCTGCATGTAGCAGTTTGTTAGGTACTGTACAGAGTTAATTAACTACCTGTTTCCAAATCCTTAGGGCCTTGAAATGTAGGATTGATAGCAATATTTTACACACACACACACACACACACACACACATACATGTGTGTGTGTGTATATATATATGTATATATATATATATAAAACTTTAAAACAATGGAGAGCAAACCAGAGAGCACAATGAAATTAAATGATTCAAGGTATATTATTCAGTGACTAGAGCTGGTAGTTTTAGGATTAACATGTGTGTAGAAATTGAGCCAAAAAAAAAAAAATATCATGACACTTTCTCAGGGAAAACTTCCTACAGGAAGATGATGTGAGTTAAGTCAGTTGGCTTGCAGCTATAAGGGAAGTATTGAAATCTGTGTAGTTTAAATAAAAAGTGGTTCAACATTAACTCAGTGGTTGCCAACTTTGCTGTAATTTGCAATCACCTGGGGACCTTTTAAAAATACTAATGCTTGGACATTTTGATTTAATTATTACGGGGCATGATCTAGACATTGAGATTTTAAAAACTCCCTAGACTATTTTTAATGTACAGCAATGTTTGGGAATTACTGGTATAAATATGATACTGTTTAAAAATTATGTATCTCAGGGAAGCTATTTCATTTTTCTTAAATAATAGCATTTTACATTTGTAGCTTTTCTTTAGTATAAATATAAATATGCTCTTTAATTGAAAATTGGAAATGCATACTCTACTTGTATTCAAAAAGCAATGCAGATTATTTGGGTTGTCAATAGGTGGTAGACGCATTCAGTGAAATTCTATGTAGCATTAAAAATGTATGTATTGAAGCCTCATACATTATTGAGGGTAAATAACAAAATAATAAACTTTTTATTTTAGGAAAGCTGAAGAAACATTCATACAGTATGACATCATTCATATAAAGTTTAAAAAGATATAAAATAAGTGCTTTTGTTTATGAGTATGGAATAAAAATAAAAAGCATGAATAGGCATATTATTCACTAAATTCAGGATAATGATTGCTTGAAAATGGGATAAGAAATAAAATTGGGAAGGGGCACACAATTATGTTTTATTTACTTAAATAATATCACAAATGCAGCAAAATGGTAAGATTTGACAAAGCGGATGGTAATTCATACATGCAATCATATATTCTTTATGATTTTTCATGTGCTTACTAAATTCCATAGCAAAATGAAAGAGTCTTTCCAGTTCGTCAAACTATACAAGAAAGAATCAGGCTATGAAACTTGCCAGAAAAAAAGATGGAAAAATACAAACTGAATAGGTTATAACATATTTTTAACAATTTAACAAGTTGAGGAAGTGCAAGAATTAGAATTCTACAGTCTTACAGAGGAAATGAGTAAAACTGAATCAAGAGGAAACTCATAAATACAATTTGAGTTTAAAATTTATACAGTTCTTTATTAGCAGAAAGTGGATTTTGAAATTTTTGGCTTGAATTATCTAGATAATTTCATTAACTTTTGTTGACTTATTAATGTTTAACCATCAGATAAAACACATATTTTCAGATTATTCAGATATATTGGAATGTGTTCATATGTTCACACATTCCATAGTATTTTCAAATAGGAATTTTAAACCCTTTTTGCTAAGAGATTTTGTATGAGACATTTGAAAGAGGAGTCTCAAGTCAGATACATTTATGTATATATTCATGTATTATGTACAGTTATTATAGTAAAACAATATCATAAGAAACCAGATATTATAAATAAAGAGAAATATATTTTAGAGAAATATATTTTAGAAATATATTATAAATAAAGAGAAATATATTTTAAATTGATTTTACCCTAAAAATACAGATCTGATAAAAACCAGTGAACCCACTGAGCAATTTAGAATGGAAGGAGAAATTCAATTTGGAAAGATTAGCCAACTGGAAACAACAGGAATTTATTCATTTATTCTCTAATTCTCAAAACATTTATTTGGAGTTTAATATATGCCTGATATTGGCCAACACTGAAACATAATAGTTGTCTTTGAATTCTTATATATTATAGGAATAACAAAGAATGTTTTAAATATAACTTTCTATATTTATTCTCAAAAATGATTAAAAACTATTGTGAGAATATTGTTATAAATTTAGACAATCACTTTTTTGGGAGGAGAGGAAGTTGTATAAAACAAAATTATATTTTATATAACTTTTTAAGTTTTAATATTCAGAGTATGTGTTTTTATATATGAGTGAGAAAAGAAAAAACAAATACAGCCAATATTAATATGTGTCAAATCAAGAATGATAATTTAGGCTGAGCTTGAGAGAACTAAAATTAATAAATATTAAATAAAAATATTTTATAATTGACTTATTAAACACATAACTCAATTAGCTAGGTGATGCTTTTACCTTGACTTGTTTTTGTATAATCACAGGAATATGTGAAAAGAACATGTCAAATATCTCTGAAAGATATAAAAAAATCAAAGAAAATCAACTGAAATAATTATTTCTTTAAAATGTTTTCCCAATTAGAAAATGATTCTCATTGTTTCCAAAATGGATTCATAATTTTTAAAACTACACGTTCAAAAGTGTCATCTGACATTCTCTCTGTACTAATTTATATTCTTAAAATTTGTCTTCCCTGTATCTTCCCAAAAATGATATGCAAAGATTAAGTTTTCTTTAAAATGTCACCAGTAATCCCCTGATCTGTGCTTTACTTCCCAACCCCCAGAAAGAGGATAGTCTGGATCTCCTTCCCTGAAATCCTCCGTGACTAGATAATGAATTTTTAAGAGATAAAGAGAACAGCTTCCCAAATGTCTTTTATATGTACTACCATTGACTAGGAAGAAGAAGATCATTTCATTCTCTGCACTGCTGTCTTTTACACATCTGCTATCATTGGGAAGGTCAAATTTTGTTATTATTTATATTTTGTATAGATAGACAAGGTAGGTCCTTAGGACTTTTTCTTTAATGTCATATGATTTGCATGTTGAATGCATTTGTGAATGTTCTTAAATATTATATGTGCTAATTAAAAATCTGATAGTGGATAAATTTAAGTTCGCTATTTTTCTTTTTCATTATACTTCAATATATTTTATTTGCCCAGATATAAGCTTTTATGTAGTTATAAAATAATGTTTTTTTAACTCACCTATAAATTACATGTTATTTTTGGAGGAAAATGTATTTTTTAAAGAAACAATTCTTTATTTGGAGACTTTTTCCCATACTAATGGATATATTTTGGTTTGGACAAAAATTATGAGACTATTCTTATCAGAAAGAACAATGACAATACAAAAGAAGGTCTTAGAGGGCTTTTAGTTCCCAAAGTATATATAGACATGTGAAAAAGGTTATTAATTATATCTTAAAATCATAATTAATTATTCCAAGAATAACTATCATGTTTTCTCTATTTTTAAAATTTTATGAGTTCTTTTTGGGTTGATTATTCACAATGAGGTAAATTTTAATGAAAATATTTATTTCACTCTTTTATATTTTTGAATTGGTAGTAAGAGATATGCATATCTCATTAGCTATAATTACAGAATAATAATTTTTAAGAAACAGCTTTGGCTAATGTGGAATCCATTGATGTCCTAATTTCAAATTCTCAGAAGGAATCTGATTAGCCCAGCTTGGGCCTTATACCACTGCAGAAACATGGCTGCTGGGAGCCTCCAAAATGGCATTTGTACAGATGTCCCCATGAGTATCCACAATGGTTGGAGGATTACTGGGAAGAGAAGCTGATTTAATTAACTTCAAGAGTGTTTACGTTAGCACAGCTAAAAGTCATTCATCATTATAATAGGCACTTGGAGGAACAAGGAAGAAGAAGCAGAGTTTGCCTTTAAAGATGTTTGTGATTTCCTGGGGATAGACTATCATGCTGGGGACCTACAAAAAGGAAATATTAGAGAACAATATCTCCTAGATTATCACTATGTGGAAAAATGTATTTGACCGTTAGTAGGAAGAATCACTGTCTAGGTCAGCTCACTCTACTGTGCACAGCTTTATGTAGGAAGTTAGATTTGAGATTGTTTTTGAAAGGAGTGGAATCAGATTTTTCTTTAAAGGCAGAATTTTATTTTATTTATTTTTTATTTTTTTATACTTTTCTTATTTCAGCATATTATGGGGGTACAAATGTTAAGGTTACGTATATTACCCATGCCCCCCTTCCCCCTCGAGTCTGAGCTTCAAGCGTGACCATTCCCCAAATGTTGTATTTCTTACTCATTATGTTTGTGTATAACCATCCCCTCCTCCCCCCTCCCACTCCTTCTTTTCCTGACTCTTGCAGGCTGGGTTAAAAGCATTTTCAAATTCTCTCAAAATGCATGTTCTACTTGTAAGATGCACGAGCATGTGATTAGATAATTTCTGACTTGCAATTAGGGAGCATCCTGAAGACAGAACAATGTTTTAGTCTGCATTTCATATGTCTTGCACTGTGCCAGGCACCAATTCCTTACACGAAGGCTGATCAGCTGGCTGGCTGGCTGGCTGGCTGGACATATATAAATGAAAAAAATTGGCTTGGTTAAAGTCACGTAAGAAGGGATACCTATGAGGTCTGTTAATAATTACGAGGGGAATGTCTTATCTAAAACAGCATATGTTCAGGTAAAGTGATATATTGGTTATATGGGCAAGATGAATCTATAGAGCTTTTCAGTGGCAATTAATATGAGTCTGCACTTGACCTAAGAAGCTTTGAGAAAGTTATTGAAGACTCTTAGTCAGGGGAATGACCTCATGGAATTGGTAATGTGCACAGATTGAGAAGACTATAGTCCAGGAGTTTATTGCAGTAATCAGGGCATATAGCAATGAGGTTATGGTCCAAAGAAATGAAAGTGATAATGTGACAATACAGGTAAGTCTTAAGACACTCGAAAGAAAAGATCTCCAAGAAATATATATAAATTATAAATGAGGATGAAGAATGGAAAACAATCAGAAATCTATCCAAAATTTTGAGTTTGGACTATGGGGAAAATGGTAATACATGGCAGAATTGAAGACAAAATGGAATTTGTTTGGGAGGAAATATAAAATAAGCTACCCTTTGGACCTATTGAGTATAAAATACAGTGTGCATTTTAGATAATATAATTAAATAGCAGTACGGTGATTTACAAAGGCTACTCAAGGGCCATATTATTAGAATATAATAATTAAAATGCCCTATCTCCATCCCAGAAATTATATTTTTCCCTTTCAGTGTTTACCTAGATGTTTCTCTTTTGCAATCTTGCTACATAATCAAGTAATTTTTGCTCATATATTAGATAATAAAGTTGTTATCAATTGCAGTGATATGAACATCCTTCATAGGATTACTGAAAACATAAGAGTCATCAAGACCTAAAAGAATATTTAAGAATTTAGGGACCTTATAGCAGGAAAGGCTCTTCCCCAAACTAAAAAATAAACAAAAATACTGAAGGAAGTATGGTCAGCATGTCAAAATTATTGAAAAATTGGCTATTGTCATTATAGTCTTTGAACTCTAGTGGTATGCAAATTCATTCTAAGTTGCTAAACAACCTAGGGAAAAGGAAATATTATAAGATCTATAATTTATAATTCTGGATTAATTTTTCATAGGCTAATAGTATATTTTAAATCTTTATCTTTTATTTTTTAAATAAAGCAGTTGCTAAATAGCTAGATATCAAGACACTTGATTTTTAGTCTTGCATGTTTCACTTGAGAGCTTTGCAACTTCTGAAACTTGATTCAGTCTTCCTGAATCTTAGATTCATCATTTAGAAACAGTTATTTTTTGAATGTGTTATCGTGTTGAAAATAAAATGTACTATTTGAGTGCAAACAATTGTGATTATTATTTTATATGAATAATTAATAAAAGATATTTTCTTGTTAAACTAATCCTAAATAACCCTGAAAACAGTAAGTAAATAGTGACTTAAAACAGAAAGGTACTATCACCATTTGAGCACCATAATTTTAATCAATCAGTACCAATTTGATGGCGAGTAGATGTGGAGCCCGTTTGGGGGAGGGGGAGATACACATCTTAGGGTTGTGGCGAGCATTGTGTGTGTGGGGGGGGAATACCTCTAACTCTTCCTAGGGAAAGGCAAAGATATACAATGTAACCCAAAGGTCAAAAAAAGGAAAAACAAACTTTTATCAGGTGGTGGGCAAATGGGAGGGGGGAGGGGGGGTGAATTTATACTTACAAAATAGGTGCCATACGCACCACCTGGGGGTAGGACACACTTGATGTTTTGGTAAGGCAGGGGGTGGGAGGAGGAGTGGCAGGGGCAATATATGTAACCCTAACAATATTTGTACCCCCGTAATATGATAAAATTAAATTAAATTAAAAAAAACACCCTAATAAAATTGAAGTGAGATGTTATCTCTTAAACATATATAAGTGAACATTACACATGGAAAGGCAATATTATACCAAAGCACCTATTTGTTAAATCTAGATATGTGACACAAGTATAGGAAAAGGCAGTGTACAAAAAATTGTGAGACACAAAGGTGCTTGTTCATAAAAAAACCCTACAAACTATATTTTTATACACTGTATGGCAGAGCCTCGTTTTATTTAATTTTTTCATGTTTTAATATTGATGAAGACAAAAACATTCTTCAAAATAAAAGGACTTTAAAATGTCCCTTATGAAATTTATTACCTGAATTAAATGTTTGTCTTCATAGCCAATTCTGATTACAAAAGCTGAATAAAGTATGTCATTTTTTTTCCTAAAATAAAAAGGTATATTGAAATTAATAAAGTTTTTTATGTTTAAGTTTATTTTAAAATGTAAATATAACAGCTGTTTTGGAAATTTCAACTTGAAAGAATAGAGCCTACTTAATATTTTGCAATAACTAGATTAGGTAAATTATATTATTAAATAAAACACATTCTGCAGAGGTAATTCTGTAAAATACTAAAAATATGGGGTTGTCTAAATTAAATTTATATGTTTCCTAAATGTTATCTGTAGAATTAATTCCTTTCATTCATTTTGTGCAGTGTAGACCTGGCATTAGAAATATTGTTGATTGAGTGAATTTTAATACCCATTATTTTCCTAAGCTATCAGAAATTTTGGCATAAAAATTGCATGAGATATAGATTACTATTTGATGACATTGGCAATGCCACACTCTGCTTGAAAACGCGATTAGTCAATACTTATATTATTCAAACATGGTCTTGTACATTCAAACACTTGCTCATTCTTTTCACTGCTCCCCATACTCTTCCAATAAAAATAGGATAGATCCCTCTATGTCACTGTAAATGCTTAATCTTCTTTCAAAGTCTCTGCAGAATCCTCCAGCCAATAGGAAAGTGCTTTCCCTACTTTCTTCATTTCTCTTTGCTCATAGTTCTCCAGATAATACTCTATCATTCATTACCATTATTTAGGCCATTGCTTTCTAAATTTCATAAGAATGAAAGGTTCTTAGGCAGAGATTCTTAATAATCTTTGAATCCTATGACATACTGTATTACAGCATAAATATGATAGGTGCTATTAAATATGTTTTGTTGAATTGTTGCAAAATGGCAATTAATTTGTTTATTGTAGTATTAGCTAGTTGTACACAATCTAGATTTTGTATAGTTATGAAAAATTACACATAAAATCAACTGATAGTTACTGAAATTTTCTATATCAAATTTGGCTCTCTATATTTTTTCATTGATTCTTTATTTCTTGAAAAACTAAACTCTTTTGAAATGAATTAATGGAAGTATTGGAAGTTTGGAAACATTCTACTTTTTCCTTCATACTTTATGATGGTGGTTTCTGAAGCAATATTCTTGTCTCTTGTGTAAATTAGATAACATTCATAAAATAATGTTGATATAATATTCCTCTGTTTTGTGATATAGGAATAATAAAGGTCACTCATGTACGATTTATATTAGTATATATAGGAAAACTTTTTCTAACCATTAAATAGAATTATGCATAAATTCATGATATTATACTTTTTAAAGAAATAGTATAATTGGAATACCTACCTACATTAATGTGCAATGCTGTATCAGAGTTTCATAAAAATTTAGAAAGGTGTTATGTATAAGCTTAAATGCATAATTTGATTATTTCATTTACTTGGAAAACACCAGACAAGTCTTGATCTTATGTACTTATTTATATATTTTAAAACTTGCCATTCAACTTTATATTTTATTTGTGAGATATTGTTATCTGAACACTCATGTGAGGTGGACATGGTAGTATTCATATCTCCATTATACCCATAGCACAGTAGAATATTATTGAGGTCCAGTGGCAAGCCCATAATTCTAAAAGTAAGAGTAGCAGAACAGAAAATAAAGTCCAGATCATTATTTTTTCTCAGAATGAATCCACATTCTTAACTAAATATAGTATAAGAAAAAGGAGGAAGAAGGCAGACAGGAGGCAGCTATAATGAGAAATAAAAGGAAGATTAAATAATCACTTTGAAGTTATATTTTGTCATTGCATGGCAAATTTAATTATGAAATGGTATTCAATTTCACTCTCCTTAATTTTCCTGTTTGTCTGAAACATTCTGAAAGCCTTCTTCTGGTTCTATGTTCAAATACAAGTGACTAATTGAGTATTTAATATAAAAATAACTTAAGATACAGAGTTTTTTTTTTCTTTTTTGGTCTTAGTGTTTTATAGAAGATTATGTAAGCTTACTAGGAGGAGTAGATGATTTGATACACTTGTCTCTTGCTGAGCTACATTAAGAAGACTGTCTGAACTATCAAATTTCTTTATATCAAAGACTTCTCACTTCTGCTGGGGGCTGAAGTGTTGATTGAAACTAAGAAAAAAGACCGAACTAAGACTACTAAAAAAACCAAAAATACCAAAATGTGGCTAAGTTTCTGTGATCACCATTTGTTCAGCTACAATTATTTTATGCTTTCAACAAAACTCTTGCAGCATAACCTAATTAATTTCTTGAAACAAATCTACCAACTTGAGTGTATGGCTGCAAAAAATTATTTGAAACTCAAAAATAATAGGCAGCAAATGTTTTAATTCTCTCTGCAACAAGCAAAGAGTTTTTCCTCCCAGCTACATTTCCAGGTATTTTCCTATAATTAATATAAAACTTTTAATATGTGGTCTAAGTTGCCTTTGATAGCTCACAATTAAATCTCTGTCCCAGTATTTTTGATGTGGTATTATCAAAATAACATGTGATTTTATACAAATTACCAAGATAGGTTTATACATAGAATTTCAAAGATTTTGACTTGCCCTCATAACTCAGTCTCTTTAATTTTAGGATTAACCTAGCTGCCTGGCATTCACTCAGTTTACCACAGACATCCATATGAACTGTACATACACATCCAGAGTACACAGTGAATGACTATTTCTCTGGGGAGATATTTGGAATATTACAGTTCCAAGCCACCTAAAATGTACTTCTATAGCCACTTCTCTCAAAAGTATGTGAACTTCCAGCCTTAGATCATCCAAAATTACTACATGATATAGACTTTCATATCTCAAACACACCATTTTCTTGAACTTGAATTTGTGACTATTTTTCACTGAGAAGTTCCTTTCTAAATAGCCAATAACTAAATTCCCCACTAACATTTTGTTTTCTTTTTTTACTGGCTAAGGATAGAAAAGAAAGGATCGTATTCAGCTAAATATTACCCAATTAGGAACTAATTTCAATGTAATAACTAAACAACTAAGACATAAATGACTATGGTGAGGTTTGCATAATGAGAAAGAGGTAAGATATTTTCTTGATGTTGGTAGGTCTCCAAACTGATAAAAACAACTCAGATAAAATGTCACTACCTGATATTTTTTCAGTACTTGAAAATATATTGAGCTGAATTAGAGGTCTGGTAAAGATATATTCAAGACCAGGATCTAATTACGTTTTACTTTGTCTTTGCAAACTTAATTTGTTGAATTCCCAGCTTTTACAAATTACTAAATAACTTTCACTCACTTTATTTCAATTATTATTTCATTCGTTCAAGTAATTCTAGCAAACAGGTTAGCTTTATCCTAAATAACTATGCTTTCAGTTTATGTTTTACTAAATGTTGTAACATTTATATACCTGACATTTTAAAAAGAAACACAGTAAGTGGCAAACTGATAAAAAGGAACTCAGTCCAAATTGCCAGACAAATTTAATTGGGCACAAATATTAAAACATTAAGTAGGAAAGAATGCAAAGTTAATATTTTATTTTCAAAAATAAAAAAAGACACAAGTAAATTTCTTGGGAGAATTTCTTGGGAGCATTTGAATGGGCAGATTCCTCTGACATAGAATCATAATATGTGATAATTATTCCGTCATATTCTTTTCTTTTCATTTTTTTTTTTTTTTGAGACAGAGTCTCACTCTGTTGTCTGGGCTAGAGTGTCATGGCATCAGCCTAGCTCACAGCAACCTCAAACTCCTGGGCTCAAGCAATCCTACTGCCTCAGCCTCCTAAATTGCTGGGACTACAGCCCAGTTATATTCTTAAAGCATTAGGAGTTTATTGTGAACACAGTGTAATTTATGAGCCTAATATTAGACTCAAATATCCCAGGCTAGTAGTAATGTTAATTCTGAATACACATGTTCAAGAATTGTGCTGAAAAATATCATAAAATGAAGGCTACAATTGATAAAGGAAATCTATCTTGCATCTTGCAATTTAAAAAAAATATATTAGATTAGAGATGTTGAACATTTCATTTTTTTATATGTTTGCTGGCCATTATCTTGTCTTCTTTTGAAAAGTTTCTGTTCATGTACTTTGCCCCTTTATTGATGGGGTTGTTTGATTTTTTTCTTGTTGATTTTCTTGAGTTCTAGATAGGTTCTTGTTATCAGCCCTTTATCAGATGTATAGAGAGCAAATATTTCATCCCAAATTAAAACCACAATGAGATATCACCTAACTCCAGTAATATTGGCCTTTATCAAAAAATTCCAAAGCAACAATCCTGGGGAGGATGTGGAAAGATAGGAACACTCTTAATACTGTTGGCGGGACTGCAAATTAGTGCAACATCTATGGAAAAGAATTGGGAGATACCTCAAAGAGCTAAAATTAGAACTACTAAAAACAGAATAATGACCAGCAAACATATAAAAAAGTGCTCAACATTTCTAATCATCATCAAAAGCAAATCAAAATCACAATGAGATACCACTTAACTCCAGTGAGATTGGCTTTTATCAAAAAGTCCCAAAACAACAAATGTTGGTGTGGATGTGGAGAGATAGGAACACTCACACATTGGTGGGACTTCAAAGTAGTACAATCTCTATGGAAAATAGTATGAAGACACCTCAAAGAACTAAAAGTAGAATTACCATTTGATTCAGCAATAGTACATTTAGGCATCTACCCAAAGGAACAAAAGTCATTCTATTTTAAAGACATCTACACTTGAATGTTTATGGCAGCATAATTCTCTATAGGAAGGAAGTGGAAACAACCCAAGTGCCCATCAATCCATGAGTGGATTAATAAAATATGGTATATGTATACAATGGAATACTACTCAATTATAAAAAATGATGGTGTTCTAACACCTCTTATATTTTCGTGGATAAAGGTTGAATCTATCCTCCGAAGTGAGGTATCACAAGAATGGAAGAATAGGCACCACGTGTACTTGCCATGAAACTGGCACTGACTGATCAACAGTAAAGTGCTTACACGATATTAATATTCTTTGGGGGTAGGGGGCTTGGGAGTGGGTAAACTCACAATTAATATACCTGGTGAGCATTGTAGCGTGAGAAAGGGCATGTCTCAAATCATGGTTGGGATGTGGCAAAGTCATAACATGTAACCAAAATGTTTGTACCCCCATAATTTTCTGAAATAATAAAAAATATTAGAACATTTTCAATAATTTTTATGAAGCTCAGAAAAAATAACACTCTATAAAGTTCACTAAATATATATGATTATAAATAGATAAGTATAACTTTTATATTTTTAATATGTTTTAATAAATGCTTGATCCCAGAGAGTGAAGAATAAAAAAATACTTGAATAAATCACATCATCATTGTCATGCTCCTAAACTCATGAACCGGTTAACACTTTTAGAAAAAAAATGTTAAACTTACCATCTTAAAGTTCAAATCCTAGTTATTTTTAGGAAATCAGTGCTGTTGGTCTCCCCCACCACCACTACTGGTTTATTTATAGAATGTGATGTTCACTTATAAATGCATTTAATTTGTTTAAAATAATTTTGTCAGAATATTAAAATAAAAATTCAAAAATTCTATTCTTGCAGTCCTACAGTCCACAGCTTCACTAGAGGAAAAAGTTCTAACATTTTTCCAACTCTACAATTTTAAGATTTCTGACTGTGATAGAAAACATAAATATCCTTTCATTTAATATGAACATATGACTTCTTGATCTTCAGTCATTGCCCAAGGGAATCACAATGAAATTGCATTCACCTGTCTCACCTTAAATGTAGAATGTGCTTTAACCTAAGCACAGAGATAGTAACATTCCTTTCATATGTAGCATGGCTCTTTTAATAGCCCTTATACATCTGGCTTTTAGCCTTTTAATAACTCTAGTTTCTTTCAGGTGTACCTCATTTGGGGGCCTCTTTTTCCTACTCATCATTCAGATATTCCAATAATGCTTATTTTTAACTGAATTGCCATGCACTGGAATAAACATACAAATCCATATTATTTATTTTATATCATTATATCCAGCTGTCTTGTGTTCCTTTTTTTAAATTTCCAAGAGTGGATTTTACCTTTAAAATAAGGATTAAGTGCTGAACTGGCAAGCCTATCACATGTTGGCTACTCCTTTTACTAGGATTACCAGCTGGACATTGGAATAAAATTCTGCTTATGAACTTTCTGTTTCGAAAATGCAAATATTCATATGTTTTCACTTGAAACATATACACACAAATACATATATACACACACATGCCACATATAAATTCTGACCATTTCTCTTCAATACCTATTAGCTTTGAGTATTATAATTTTTTTTTCACTGATGGATAATGCTTCATTTTAAAATATTTAGGACAAGCTTGCAGAAAATTTCCATAGTAGGTGATTATTGAGTTATTATGACATTTCATTTTGTGGAAGCTCATGCTTAAAAATTAGCATTGGAAGACTTACCAAGTCTTTGAAATATACATGGAACAGAAGGGAAAATATATGTATATGTTTATGTTTATATTTTGTATATACATATATATGCAACACATACATCTACATTTATCAATTTACCTATGTAGATAAATAGATATAGAACCAAGTATATGTAAATATGTATAGATCAAATATCAAGTAACTTTCTGCAATGGACTAAATCTTCCTCTTGAAATACAGAAGGTAAGAATCATAGGAGAAAAATAAGGTACTCAGATTTTTTACAAAGTACAATGGTCTTCTTTTTACCCTCAACTTTATTGAGGTATAATTGGAAAATAAAAATTATATATATTTAAGGTATACTACCACATGATGCCTAAAATTTGTGTACATTGTGAAATAGTTACCGCAATCATTGAATGCTACAATTCTTTATAATATGCCAATATTTTTGAAGTTTAAGGTCTCTAGGATTACAAATTATTTTTTCTGTTAGCACAACAAACTTTCAGTGAAATTATCATTATATGTATGCCACTCTTGGCTCCAGTTCTCATAAAAATCCTTTTCAAAATACCTTCTCTTTAATGCATAACATTCTTGGCTAGATTAAAAAACGTCTTATTAGGAGAAAGCAAAATAATTTTTTTCATTGTGGAAGTTTTCAAACAGTTAAAACTCATAAGTTCATTTCCTGTGCCTCTGAGCTATACTATGTAAAAGTCAGTCTAGTAAGTTATAATTAGACATGTAGGATAATTCTAATGATGTCTTACAACTGATGAAATCAGTCTCAGCCTTGTCTACCACCTGATTACCATGGAAACCATTGCTGGCCAACAGAGTAATTCTGATCAAAAGGAATTATTATTAATCCTCCCAGTATATGTTGGGTAGGGATTTGCACAGCTTTTGTTAAAGTTTCTTTTGGAAGCTTAAAGGTCCAGTAAGGGTAAATATTAATTCTTAATGTGCTGGAGAGCAAGAATGGCTTAGTCTCTGTGGGGCACAACTGGCTCTCAGTAAATCAGATATTAACAGATTATAGGATCAGCCTTGCACTATCCAGGGATTAGAGATAAACAGGTAAATTTGTAGAGGAGGAAAATAATTTCTGAAGCTGACTTAACCAAGTCATTGCCTTCTCAAATTGAAACTTAAGAATGAAAGAATGTATAAAGAATTTGAAAATTTTAAACAATATTTATGATAATTACCTAGAAATCAGATGGTAACATTGAACAATTATTTTTCTCCTTTGTATACAGATAAGTATGAGATGTAGATGGTAATGAACAATGGTCTGTGATGAAAAGCATGATGTTCTTTAAGGATCTTTTCTACTTATCTATCCATGTATTTACCCAAGCTATTGCTTAAAATTCAAAAATCATAAAATCAGACAGCATGAATATTACCAAGAACTGAAGACAAGCTCTTAATTAAATGAATCATCATAAATAGTATTTTCATTTAAAGTTATGACAATACCATATGTGTTTTTCGAAGTTTTACTTTACATTTCAAGATAAAAAATACATGAAAATGAGCACTATTTGTTATATTAGAATTTTGCCACTATGAATCATGAACATTTTGGAATTCCTTTGCCATGCTAGTTTGTTGATACTATAATGAGTATGGAGAAACTCAAGCGAGATTAACAGTAACACAGAAACTAATTTATTCAGAGAAGTGAAAACTTAAAACCTTGAACATTGCCACTCTGTTCCTAAGATTATGTGAAAATTAAAATTGCTATACCCTTTTTGACCATTAAAATACATCATTTTAGGCCGGGCGCGGTGGCTCACGCCTGTAATCCTAGCACTCTGGGAGGCCAACGCGGGCGGATTGCTCAAGGTCAGGAGTTCAAAAAACCAGCCTGAGCGAGACCCCGTCTCTACCATAAAAATAGAAAGAAATTAATTGGCCAACTAATATATATAATATAAAAATCAGCCGGGCATGGTGGCTCGTGCCTGTAGTCCCAGCTACTCGGGAGGCTGAGGCAGGAGGATTGCTTGAGCCCAGGAGTTTGAGGTTGCTGTGAGCTAGGCTGACGCCACGGCACTCACTCTAGCCTAGGCAAGAAAGCGAGACTCTGTCTCAAAAAAAAAAAAAAAAAAAAAAAAATACATCATTTTGCTCATTTCAGGAGCACATATATACATAAAATCTATTTTCAATACCAACTATAAATTTTTTTAGCTTGTTGGACCAGAGATGAATGAAAATTTGTTTTGAAGTGTTCATTGAGTACGTGGCTGTTAGTTAAATATGTTTATGTTATAAAAAGATAAGATAAAACCAAGCCAATATTTTCTGAATTATTTGTTGACCTACTCTGATCTTTCATGTTACTTAATGTATTTTGTGTCTGTTTTTGTTTTCTGATATGTGCAGTTAGCCCCTTGTTTTGCTCTTGTTTTGGCATTTACAAAGAGTCTAGGCTTGAGTTGGCAGTTGTGCCATGCATTTTTGGCTTGCCCTGATGAAATGTGTTAGTTTCTGCAGCTGTGTAAACTGAAAAGGGAAATATCATGTAGAGATATGCCTGGAATTAGGAACTACCATTTACACTTTTTGTTAACTTAAAAGTTAATCATGAAGGTAAATTATGTGTTTAATATGTATTTCCTTTTTTTGTGGTCAGTAGTTAAAAAAAACTAAAAAGAAATATTATGATGAGCAAATAAATGCCACTATATGATATGAGAGTCCAAAGGGTTTTAAAATCAAATAATCATTTATCAGTAAATTCATGTTTTATTCTAAGAATATCATCTCTAAAGCTCAGGCCAAAATAATTTAGGGTAGATAAAGCTAAAAAACAACAAACTGGGATTAAATATATTCTTTTAGATAATTAGTAGTTCTCTGCCTGAAATCTGAAACTTATTTATTTAGATAATTAAGATATTTTACATATATTAATTTAATCTCATTCTTTGGAAAAATCATTCATTTGTTCATCATCATAGATTTATTCCATTATATCTTTTTGCAATAAAAAGAATGCTGGTCCATGACCTGATATTCAAGGGAAAAAATTATTTTTGCACATTTCTCCAACTAATTAATTAAAGACCTCATCTAATAGTAACCTTTGACTAGAAAGCTCTGTAGTTTTATATCAAGGGGAAAATATGTATCTTCTCTTTGAAGGACTAGAGCATGTTATTTTGTCCCTGCTCTGTTCCCATTCTTCCTTAAGAGTACATTTATGTACTCCAGATATCCTCCAGGGACTTTTGTAGTGTTCTCTAAACTTTAATTAATTTATTTATTTTCATGCAACCTTTGCAAGATAATTACAGGAGATTCAAAGCCAACTGATGTATGCAGCAGCCTATTTTCATCCAGCCATGTATACTAGAAAGAACTCTTGTAGAAGCAAGAGTTGGAATCCTCCCCCATTCCTTCATGTGGCTGCAAACATTGCATCTAAAGTTATGATGTGGATAAAACCAGATAAATATGCCTAAAGTCTAAAGTCATTCAGTTAAGATTAAAAACCTAAATAGATTATTCTTCCAGAGGATTGGGATTCCAATTTGCTATCTGCATACATAACCTGGCAGCTGGATACAATCTTAGGGTGTATAAAGAAATTGTTTTAAGATCTATAATGTAGAAACCCTGAATGTATAGTACAGAAGAAATGTAGTGCTAATAAGTCATAAAACACACATAGTATTTTACTGTTTTGAGATATGTTAGTTTTTAATTATTCACTATTCTTTTTCTTTATTAATTCATTAAAATAAAAGCCCTAATGAATTTAACAAAAATATAAAGTAATAAGATTTTACACATAAAGTGACCATTTTAATGGTAGTTCTTGTCTTGAATATTATTATTGTAATAATAGATATAAGATAATAAGATAATTTATTAGCTCTGGAAATGCTGGCTTTCCATTTAAGAATTTCAAAACAAACCACTAAAGTCAATACACTCTATATATAGTTCATGTATTGTTCAAAATACTTTTAAATAATTATTTAAGAAAAATCAATTCTGTCAAAATAGTTTATTTAATACTTACCGTGATTTGCCAACTTATATTCTAAAAATAAAAACATGATTTTTTTTTTCTTCAACATATTTTCTGGTGATTTTCTTAATAATTTTCCTCCCCTACTTTAAGACATTAAAACAATTATACACAAACCCCCAAAACTGGTCTCTAAAATTCTCATTGCTTTGAGAATACAAAATTTGTCTATGGCCTTGGTGGATAATTTTTGAAAACACTGGTGATATTCAGACTTGTTAATGCAGCTTGTCAGCCCATGCCCATAGAGAAAGTGTTTTATCCACCAGAGCTTTTACAGATAACACACTTCACTTGCTAGTGAAGCAACATCCAAAGAATGGTTTTAATGTTCTAGAGATGTAAATGGAGTGTATGGTAGAATGGCAATAAAAAAGCAATTTCATTTAGGAAAACTCATTTCTTAGTGTATATTCTGTGAAGGGATATTGTTTGATTAAAATAAAAGACATTAAAATTCAATAAAGACAGAACGATCATGGTTGGATGACGTTGAGTCATTTTAAAGTTAATTATGCCTGTGGTTGCTCTTGTGGCTGTGTAGCTGATATATGGAATGCAGAATCTGTGTTTTCATGAAGCTATATTTTGAAAACAAGATACATACAGTCCCTATGTTGGATGCACTAGAGGAGCATACTGGCAAGTAGGAAAACCAAAAGAAAAAAGGCATAGAAAATAAAAATAAGAATGTCAGAGTTTCTTACAGAAAAAAAAATATATCAAACATACTGCTCTGTGGGAGAAATTTTCAAACAGTTGCTTTAAAGAAAGAAGAAATGCAACAGGGTTTATTACCCAGGTTGTAAAAAACCCTGTCTGCCTGAGCCCCATCTCCTTCCATTTGTTAGCTATGAACCTTTACACTTGACTTCTCACCTTTCTGAACTTACTTTCTCATCTTTAAATTGGAGTTAGTGATATCTATTTTACATAAATCATATTGCAGAGATTACAGAAACATTATATACATTACAAAATTAACACAGTTTCAAATTTTCATTAGTAGATATAATATTTATAAATATAATAGTCATTGCAGATATTTATTTAACTCTTGAAATCTTCAGCCAAAAATCTAAAAATCATTTCCAGGTATGAAACACAAGAAATTAATAATAAATTAAGCAATGGCCTAATTTCTTTTGGTAATGTTTTAGGCATTTTCCCTTATAAATAAAAGTGGCAGTGACTTCAGCATGTGCCTACATGGATAAAAAAACATGAAAGGAAAATTCTCTCAGACATTCTTTTATGATTAAACTATAAAATGTCCGCATACAGTTGTTGCTACATTGGCATATGAAAGTGTATGCTTACACCAACAGTTTGTTACAAAAGTTTTCATTATGCTTAGATAAATTAGTTTCCACACTTTGTTTAGTAAAAACAGCTACTTATCAATTATGTCATATATTTAAGGATTCTTATTTTTTTTTCTCTTAATATGACTAGGCATTTCATCTTGTGTTATACATGTTTAGTTCAAGGTAAACTTTAAGTTGTGCAACAAATGTACACTTGAGAAATTAAAGATAAAGTATGTGTTCCCATTAACTTACTTACAAACTAACATAGATTATAAAATTGAATTTTAAAAATTATTTCTTCTAAGCCTTTATTAATTCTTCTAACACAGTAGAGCTGTGGCAGGTATTTTATGACACAAAAGCAATTTGAACCTCATGAAAACCATGAACAAGTTGAGAGATAGAAATCAGAAATTAAAAAGAATATATGTACAGAATTTTATATAATTTATAAGATGCTCTGAGACCTAACCCCATTATATGAAACAATAACATGAACAACGAGCTCATATTTTAAAATATAAGATCTATATTGGATATGTCAATAATAAAATCACCAACAATAACCACTGTGATAGCCCCCATTTATTTAATTCTCAACACATAAGGAGCAGCATACTTTATAAGTATTTATTTATTTGTATATATTTAAGGTGTACGTGATATATTGATACATATATATATCGTGAAATGGCTACTACACTTAAACCAATTAACATATCCATCATCTTGCATAGTTACCTCTCTATTTTGAGGATAAAAACACCTAAAATCTACTCTCTTAGAAAATTTTCAGTATACAATACAATGATAGTGACTATTAAAGTTATCATGCTGTACTTGGTTTTTTGATCAGCTAAACAAATGTGCTGTTATATTATTGACCACATTAATAAATGAGATATGTAATACTTAAATACATTACATTTTCTTTCCAAGTTCATGCAGATCATAAGTGGCCATTTCAGATAAAATACAGCTGAATAAAGAGAAGTGAATTAAGGCAATTCCTGATTTGAAGACACAAAGTTAAGCCAGAAATGGGCAATAAGGTTGTTACCACAAACGGAAGTTACATACTTAAAATCCAGAAGGAAATGGTTATTTCATCTTATGCTGAGTTACATTATTTGCAGACAATTTTCTGTATAAATGTGTTTCTCCATGATCTTGGATTTTCAGCAGATCTGCTTAAATTTGATTTAACTCAGACTGTCAAGGGTATAAGCATTTTGGGATATTTTGGACAAATTGTTTTAGCACTAGGAAGAATTTTCTTCCTTTCTCATCTTCTTTGACTGCTCATAGCTACCTTTGGTTATTGAGTTGACTTTAGTGGTGGTATTAGCATAGGCTTGCTGCTGTAACAACCCCTCAGCTCAGTGGCTAAACATCATACCACTTATTCCTTTTCCTATCATTGTCCAGAGTGGGTCAGAGAAGAGATTTGTGGTTATTTCATCATTTGCTATATTTTAGACACCTTCTCCAATCTTTGAATTTGTCAGATAATGAGGGTTTATGTGGATTTTTATGGATTGGGCCTGTAGGTGATGAAAAACACTCATGTATATATTCCCCTGGCCATAATAGTCATATATCTGTTACCCACAAATAAGGGAAAATGGGAAATATTTTTTGATGCCCAGAAGAAACAGGAAAATTGCTCTGGGAATAATTAACCAATCTCTGTCATTTTGCACCAGAATTATTTACTGATTCAAATATATATCAATAGTTATTTATCTATAAAAGCCATTTTACTCTACTTCTCTTGCTAGTGCCTAAATGCATATAACACACGATGGGAATGCACAATTTATTTGGATAACATGCTTTGCCTTTGATGTCAAAGAGGGGCCAGTACACTTTTCTATTAAATAAAAACTAAACATTTTATTGAAGTATAATACTATAATAGAGTTAAGTAAGAGCATAAATAAATACTTATACAAATTGAAAATAACCGTGTAAACAGCACCCGGATCAAGAAACACAACATTGCCAACATCCCAGATTTCCCCCTAGGACTCTCTTCTAGTTTTCTTTTAGTACATGTCTTTAGTGAACATATGTATGAAATTATTTTAGGTATATACATAAGAAAGGAACCGTGGGGCTTAAGAGACATATTTTTCAGCTTTAGCATATACTGCCAAGCCAAGCAGTATTCCAAACTCCTTACGCCAATTTACCCTCCCACCCACAGCGCACGAGACTTTCTGAATGTGTCACATCCTCACTGATGGCATTTTCTTTCCTTTTTATTTTATCCGTTCGGTTAGCATGTAAACTATTTCATTATGATTTTATTTGCATTTCCCAATGGCTAATGTTGTTGAGCATCTTTTTAGTAAAGGAGGGTTTTTTTTTTAATTTAATAATTTATGTGATAAGAATCTCACCCGTTTGCTACTTTTTTCTGTTTTTTAAAGCATATCTTGACATTTCAGAAGGTGCCTTGTTTTCTCTCCTTGTTGTCAACAATGTAAAACTACAGAAATTATCCATAGTGGTTAGGTATGCATCTTGGATTCCTGCTTTCTCATCAAAGGGTAAAGTGAAGATAGGAAGCCTGATTTGCTTGATCATTATTCCTTTACTGTACACCAAAGAGAATCACCTGTGACTACTCTCAGCTGAGCTTGGCATAAAACTGCTTCTATTATAACTTTTTTCAGCGCACTAAATTTGTAGTTTCTGAATAAATATTGATCATAAAGAAATCAATAAGAAAATCCTAGCACACTATTGAATGGAAATTGCTCATGAAGTTTTCTCTCCCATAGTTTTTCGATTTCAAAAAAGATTGCAGTTATATACCATGTCTATTAAAAGCTTTAAGCAATCTAAAAGGTTGGAAATTAAGTCTGTATTACATATTAAGTCAACAATTACAACAATTTAATTGAAAATAAGGCACAGTGTAGGTTTCCAAAGACAACCGAACATGGAAAAAAATACAGCAGAAGTAAAGTTAGTATACTTTACTGCATTCAGAAAGAGAGTTCAGAACATAGGAAGAAGTATAATTGAACAATCCAGAAGCCAAGATGGGAAAACAAGTTATTTTTAGAAGTTACGATAGATTAAAGCCTTTAAGGAATCTCCAACACCACAGAGATTTTGGTGATTGTCTCAGTTCATTTTGTGCTGCTATGACAGAATACTTGAGACTGGGTGATTTATAATGAACAGAAATTTATTTGCTCGCAGTCTTGGAAGGCTGGGATGTCCAACATCAAGACACCAGCATCTGATGAAGGCTTTATTGCTCTGTCATCACATGGCAGGAAGTGGAATGGAAAGGAGGCAAAAGATGGCTTAACTTACGCTTTTATGAAGTATTAACCAAACCCATGAGAGTGGAGCCCTCATGCTGCCACCACCTCCCAAGGCTCCTGTCTCTTAACACCCCCACAACTGCAACCAAATTTCAATATGATATTTGTAGGGGACAGACATTCAAGCCATAGCAGTGATCCTCTTTATACTCGATTGAGATTTAAAAAATACTAAAACATAAGGTAAAGAAAGTCCAACAAATTAAGACATGATTACTACACAATGATTTTTTTTTTTATGTTAAAGTATTTTGAAAATAACTCCATTGCTTTGCTGACATCCTGACACTGCAAAGTAAGTGAGCCTTCAGAATGAAGTGTGAAAAAGATTCACTAATATCCAGAATCCCAAGATAGAACTAAAATGTTAGAGCCATAGAGAAATCCATTTTCTTCCTCGAGAGCCTGGTTTCCATTACAATCTTCAAGCATGGATATGCCTGCAACCATGAAATCCTAATAAAAGATTTCTCTTTTTAGCTTTTTCTTTTCTTTTCTTTTCTTTTTTTTTTTTTTTTTTTGCTGACTGTTAATAGATGATTAAAACTGAAACATTTCAGTAGCTTACCATTAAAGCCAACATTTTATTCTTCTTAGGCAATATATAATACCTCTAGTCTCCCCTTTGTCTTAGCAAATTCAATTTTAGTAACTATTATGTAAAAGTTGCTTTGCTATATATAATATTAAAGCATTAGCATGTGAGTTAAAATGAAATGAGTGAATCCTATGAAATTTATGAATTCCTCTTAAAATATTATCACTGCTGTAACATATTAGTGACTTTAAAACACCAAGTTGGTTCATGTGATAAGAAAGCAATTAGCAGGCTACCAATGCAAATACTGATAAGACTTTTATACTGAATTACCCCCTTTGATGAAACACTGGTAGTTTCCATTTCATTGCTGATTCATATGCTCTAGATAATGCAATAACACTCAAAATGGACATGACATTAAGGGAATCATATATCCTATTTTACTTTTTTCAATATGGATTTTTGCATAAAAGGAACTAGAGTTAGACATAGTTGCTTGTCAAAGGCACAATAATTTTCGGTCTCACTTAATTCTTCAATTTTAAATAACAAATAATTTTAACCAGACACTCTTCCAGTTATAGCTGCTGTCATTTCCTCCACCATTACAACTTACCAAAAAAAATGAGTGATTTCCAAGCCCTCAAATGAATTCCTTTGCATTTTTATGATCTCCTTGGAATTATATTCTTGATTTTTGATTTCCACATTCTGATTTCCACATCCATTATTCTTTTATTCTTACTCAACCCTCACTTGTACTGTAGCCTGTACTGATTTCTAGGCAATTAGACATTATCTCCTTTGGGCTCTCCTACCATATTTTTTTTTCACATTCCATAATAGCACTCTTTCAATATGATCGCATTATTTTTATATATCTTTCTTTGTTTCATAGACTCAGAGCATGACTCATAGACTCTAGCATTATGGCTAACATAGCATAAAACTTTCACAGTGTTTTTAATGAATGAATGAATTCATGCATTTACTATAGTTTGACATTGGAAAATAGCTTACAAATAAAGTTAATATGCTTGAACATCATTTTCAGGGTATATGCATGCCATTTGAAAACCTACATATATTCTAAGTTTACAGGTTTAAACAAAATTGATGACAAGTCTTAATACTATAATTCCATTTCCTTGGTCTTACTCATACTTTTATCTGCTCAATAAGCACTCATCACCCATTTTGTGCCAAACATGACATTATACTAATGATGCAACAGTGAACACACAGGGAAATTCTGGACTTTGACGTACCTTACCTTAGAGGCAGAACATAAACAAATGACTATGTGATGGGTGTTCTAATGATGAATATGTTGATAGCAACCCAAGAAATGCACAACCTCTTTGATTAAGTTGAATAGACAATTAATTTTAACCTATCTTTTTCCAAAGACTGAAATTCAACTGAGAGTAACAACAAAAATTACCGGAAATACTGCATTTTCTGCATAAAATCCATATGTATTTTCAAATGTCCCTGGTATTCATTTGTAAGTTAAAGAGCTTTGGAGAGATTCATATGAAGTCCATGCCATAAAAATGAACTGGCATCACCTGTGATCAAACTGGCTTCCTTACTGATTTTGATAGAATTATTTAATTTCCAACCATTTTTCACAGAATGACTTGATAATTTCATATTTTGCATGTTTCTATTTTTATATCCAAGGTAAATTAAAGGGGCATTGAATATAACTCTATCAACATTACTGTATTTAACTCATAGGTCAGGAAAATTAATTATTGCCTTTTGACCATGGATAATATCTAGCTGAATTATCCAAAGACCAGTTAATACCAATGAAATAAAGACTTACTTCCGAAAGTCTAATTGACATACCTCCTTTAATTTTACCATGGAAAATGATTATTTGACCAGCACTGTAGTTTTATATTATATTTATAAAAAATACCCTTCTAATATGATAGTATTAACAAATAAAAAATATGTTTTATTTAAATTAAGAAAAGGCAGTCTTGAATGGGACCAATGTTTAATCTGTATTTTCAATACCTGATCTGGCATAAGAATACATAGAGTAGGATACTTGACATCAGGTAATAAAAATTATTATATTACAATACATTACAACTCAGCTTCTAAACTACTATAAACTAATCAGGAGATATGCTTTAATATGAAAGCATACATGTGTTTAAACAGCTGTTAGGAATAGAATCCATTTCTGCAGCATCTGAATTGTTCATATTAGTATGCAGGCATTATTCTTTGATCTCTAGATTTGTTTATGAAACAGATAAATAGCTCAAAAAATGAGGAAGGTTTCCATTAGTTCTCAATTACATGTTAATTAAGATAATTTTTATGAGAACATTTTTTGTATGTTACATTTACTTAGATTTCTAAAAAGATGAAAATATAAGGAAAGATTAATTGGTTAGTAATTATAAATATAAAATTTCGAAAACTCTAAGGCACTAAGATTAAACTAATAGTTAACGTTTATTCTTTTAATTAACATTTGGCAAGCTTGGTATTGCAAGTTAGTCTTATATAATTTAGTTGATGAAAATCCTAATTGACATTTAATAAGTGTGTTGATTAAAATATATGTTGTTTTGTCTTCCATTTCAAATGACAATTACCTGCTTAAGCATCCCTTTCATTTCACAGATTAATAAGAACAATAGAATTTTAATATTCCTCTGCCCCAGGACTGTCATTTGTATGATTTATACTATATAGGATTTTCCTAATTTAGAATTTATTTCTTCATAGTGAATTAAACATCTTCCTTAGGGCATTGAGCCGTATTTTACTGGTGTGCACAATCTATGCCCTGGGAGTAATCTAAGTGCGTTGGGGAACCATGTGAACTCGAACAGGCCAGTTGGGTACTATTTAGTAAATAACTACTTAGACTAAATGGTATTTGCCTTTTCTTTCTCATTCTAAACTTCTTATCATTTTTATTTTCTAACCATCCCCCACAATTCTGCTTTCTTGCTTCCTCCCATGTCTTCAGTCCTGTGTTCACTTGATGGGGGCATACAGTAGGCTGTACGTTAATAGACTGTTAATAGCAAGAGGGTCCCAAGAGATGAGAAGGAAAAGACCCAGTCTAGAAATTTCTTCTCTAGTCTTTTATCTCTTCCAACTTTACTTTTCTCTCTCTAAACTGTTCTCTTTTCCTCTTCCCTAGTTTTCTGTAAGGTCTGCTGAAAATTTATAGGTTTCCTATTATACTCTTTAGTCATTTCTCCCATGGTCTGCATTTTTCTTTCTGGTTCATCCTGAGACATAAATAGGTCTCTATCCAACTTGCCTTTCATGATGAGACATTAGTTTTTCTAATTTTACTAAAAATTGTATAGTGAAAAAAAAAATAAGTAATTTAACAGTCTTCATGAAAAGGAATTTCATTTATGGATATCAGGCATGCTATAATATTTATGATAAAAATTGTGGATAATTATTACTTTGAAAGTACTCACGCTTTACTTTTCTCAGGTAAATTACATCAAGGCTCAGACATCATGTTGTCACAAATTCCCAGAGGTAACTGTAAGAAGCCTTCTCCTCTCATATTTTTCTGTTAGACCTGTATTCATTGGACATTTTTGACATTGGACATCATTTGCTATGATATTCCACTTGATTCAAAGTTTCTGTGTAGCTAAAGATTACCTAAACATTTGGATAATAAATATGATCTATTTTATTTGCTAACATTTCCTTATAACTTATAAGCAAGATCACATGTTTAAATACATCTACTTTTGCCTGAATGTAAAAGACACTGCAGAGAAGAAAATATTGTGGCACCGAATCATTAAAAACACAACACATAAAAAGTCTTGCCATATCAAGCATCTTCCTATTTGAAAATACTGAATTAAATAAAATAAGTAGTAGTATTAATCAAAACGGACAATGTTAGAAATCTCATTGACAATATTGGCTTGTCATTCCACTTGTCTTTTTTGATAGTCTATGAAATCATATCAAAGATAATGTTGAGATAAAACACTAATAAATCTTGGAAGTCACTGAAATGTAATCGTCCATGTTCTTGCAAAGTTTTTCTTTTTAAAGGCTCTTCCCATATTGCTGTGCTTTTGAAATAATCACTTATTGTGTCTGTGGGTATCTTGATTTTGAAAAGTAAGACTATCAAATGAAAGCCTTTTAGGTCTACTTTGATTTTGATAAGATCGAGTCAACACATATTGTTAAACCCTTCTATGTTCATGTTATATAGTAGAAAATTGGTATTATTGAAGCAATATGGTAAAAGCCTTTAAAAATCTGTTAATATTGCATATTATGCACACAAATTATCTTGTTGATAAATCAACATAAGCACTGAACACTTTGAATAAGATCATGGAACATTCTGTTATCAAAACAGATGCTTTGAATTTCTATCTTAACTGCCATTTACTGTCATTGTCATCTAGACCAATTTATTTAACCTGTTTGTGTATCAGTTTCTTACTTTGAAAAATCAAGATATTAATACTATCTCATAGGATTGATGTACTAATTAAGCTAATATAGAGAGAGTACTTTGTATTTTTTCCTACACATATAAGGTGTTAAATATGTTTTATATGTCTTATCATTGAATCAAAAATAAAATCAAATTTTGCATTCTTGAATATGTAGTAATAGGAATCTATGACTGTTATAGACACTGACTTGCACTGAACAAAACTTTCATCTCTTAGGACCTACATACACATTGCTATCACCAAATTTCTTGAGAAGGGGCCTTTGGTAAGATGTATAAATATCTCTGTATTTTTGAAGCAGTGTTGAAAGATATTTAATGTACTGATAGAGTATCCAAGGTATGCTTAGTAGCTAAGCTGTAGATTTGCATATTTACTTGTGATTATATGAATTACTACATGTAATCTTGTGACTTGGGAATTAAAAGTTCAAATTTTTCAAACGTCAAATCTTCTCCATCTTTGGGAGACAAGGTCATGTTATAATCACACTGCAGACCTTTTTTGTCTTTGCTCACTTTGAGTCGGACTCCATTGCAGCATTCGTCACACTGCATTTCAAATGACTGTTATGTATGTCTTCCTTCAACTAGTACAATATGCCAAGACACTGCCATGTGTCAGTGATAAAAATGAATAAAAGATGTTTACTGTTACCCCAGAATCAATAGCAGCCTAAGGAATCAGGGAAAAATCTCTCGATGGCAGCCCCTGTCACCATGTTGGTGTCCCACAGCTACTAACACAGGGCCAACACCTGGTCACCACTTAGCACATGCATGTTGAATAAATAAATGAATATGTTATGCTATTGCTTCACTGGAAGGATTTAGCAACATTCTTAAAATTACACCCTCCACTCTCCCTCACAGACTACCCCGAGCCAAGATCTGCAGCTGTGAAGAAAATAGCAGAGCTAGTTTCTCTCATTCTTACTCTACTTTTAGCTTAGCCTATTCTTATTCAGACCCAAATTTATTACATTTATTGATGTGGAGATATGCCCTTGATATATTAAGTGAAAGAATTAGGTTAAAATGCAATGTGGCATATGATCCCATTTTTGGATTATGTATGCATGTGTCTGTCATTAGTAAAAAAACAGAAAAATACAAACTGGAATGGTTATGATAGCTTCTGTTATGAGGTTTAATAAAGGGCAATATTTATTTCTCTGGATGTTTGTAATAAGCATGTGTTACTTTCATAAATAGAAATAAAAAGGCATTCTATAAACAGAGAAGGAAATTTAACTAGAAATAAATTGTAAAATGGCCACTGAATCTGGATTTGAGTCCATCTACATACAAGAAGGCTCTTTTGGCTACTTCAAATATGGTTTATAGAAACCCCTAATACACTTACCTTATGAGTAAAGAGGATGATTTGGTGAAGATATATTCTCACTAGCATTTGTAGTCCCCTTAATCAGCTCTGTAATTCTAAGTATGATCTAGATCCTAATTTGCCAACTTCACCACTGATGCTAATACCTTGAACAAACTGTCCTTGGCTGTCAATAGCAATCACAGCTGTGCCTGTGTCTGCTAGTGATTCAAACCAGTTGACCTAAGTCTTAAGAACTTTTAAAATAACCAGCAAAAGTTTTTTTTTTCTTTTTTCTACTTCTTCTTTACCTGCGGGCCATTGTTCTGTGTCTTTCTATCTTTTGACATTATGAATGATGTCCTTCTCTTAGTCTCACGGTTACCTTGAAGATATTTATAGACCAGGTTCTGATCCCTCTGGGGGCCTTCTTCAGTTTGAATTCTTCAAACTCTATTTTATATCCTCCAAACCTCATTTCCTAATATATTTATTCTAGCAAAAATGGTCTGTATTAGAAAACAACTTTTTTTTATATATTCTTTTTTATCCATTGTGGGTGCAAAATATTAAAAGACAAAAAGGAAATGACAGATGAAAAAAGAAAAACATCAAATAACACCAGAGATTTTTGTTGTTCCTGTAGTCATCATTTACATGATATTTTCCCTTCTCCTATTTAGTGCCTGTTCTTTAGGAAATGGCATTGGCTTGTTTTTCCTTTGCACTGAATTCTTTTGTGAACATCCTAATTAATCACTCTGTTTTCCGCAGACATGCCATTCTTAAGTGCTTTATCTACAGTCTCAGATACAGTCTCCTAATTTGCTAAATTGCAGTAGTCAGTATCAGAGTGGATTTTACTGTATGAACATATTTTGCCTCAAAACAAATAGTGTGTGCTCTTCCTCATTTCAGGTTACTATTATAAAACTGCATGTGCTAGAACTATTAATAATTTAGTCACATGCATGTTACAATGAAACTAAAATTCTCTTACATCTCAAACTCTTTTTTGATACTAAGATCCTATTGTATACCATGAAAATATGGCCATTAATCAACTAAATGTTCAGTTATTTGGTTATTTATAGATTTACATTATTTTAAGCAAATTTAAATTTTTTAATGTTAGGGCACATCAGTTTTAGAAGGTTGAATATATATTTTAATATTAGGATTGAGCTAGTGTTCCATTTTTATTGATTTATATAATTGACATACCAATAGCTGAATTTAATAATCTAATTTATAAAAAGTAAAGAAGAATATCTGAGAATGATTTAAACCTATTAACTCCAAATATCCCATGCGTTAAATCATACATTTATCCAGTTGAGAAATATATATATATATATATATATATATATATATATACACATTGTTTGTATACACACACACACTCTCAATCAATTATTTTAGAAGCCTTATTGTAGACATTAATTTCCCTGCTTTATAAGTGAGGAGGCTAGGGGTAAAAAGATTATATAACTTGCCTGAAGTTGTGTCATTTGACTGTCTTTTACATTTCACTCTATCTGCAGACTAAGAATTGTCAATAAAAAGATGACACAGTTCTAATGTCTGTCCTGAGGGAGTTCAGAAATGCTGCAATTTTATATGTATCCTATACAACCCATCGCGGGCACCTTAATCTGGTAATTTAGTGCTGTAAATTGAGCTGATGATACACATTTTACAAATCTTTTGTACAAAGATTCTGCAAGGACACATATCTTAGAGAAGTTTTCCTGACATTTTGTATTCATTGATTGTGATATTTGTTTCTATCCTTCATGTATGTAGAACTAAATCAGGTATTTGAAAAAGATTGTATGGAAACCTGATTTACCATTTAATATGGAGACTGGTGTGCAAAACATGTTCTAAACTTTCTCAAAATTCCACAAAACATACTATACTGTTGTCCAAAATGCTACTATTCATAGCTACATCTGGTTTCTTTAAATAACATATTTTAAAAAAATCAATAAGAGAAAAAAAAAGCAAACCTTTAGTTTGCAAATTACTTAACAGTTGATTATCTTAAAACATACTATGTGCATTCTCTTGTTGTATTATTTAATACTTAAAACTATTGGCATTTTGATTGAGCTCAGTTAATTTTCTTTGTCATTATCAACATGAAATATTTAGTAGGAGTATGTAATGACTGACTGAATGATTTACTGAGAGTTGGGATGAATGGGCTTACTGTGACTAAGATGAAATGCCTGATGCAAGGACCCCAAAACTTGATTGACACAACTACCTGCAGATTCTTCTCAAGAATATTTTTGCCCTCTTTTAATTCTTGATGCACCACACTTTAGAAAAAAATGTGGGCAGAGACTAAAATATTATGTTTTCTGTCCACAAATTATGTATTAAATAAAGGAAGTCATTCTGTGAGGATACCATTCAGATAGAAATGGGCAGGTGCCCAGATTTTACTCCTGGACAACCGACTTCCAATTTACAACTGTGATAAGAGCAAACTTTTATATCGTCAACTAATACAAAACATGTGTCTATGTAAACCAATGAGCTCTTAGTTTCCCGCACGTGAGATGTGGTTAAATGGATTTGAAAGGATGTGCATTTATGGAAGAATAAATGCAAATAATAAAAGAAAACAGATATCATATCAATAAGTCAAGTGACTAAATAGGTTTCTGCTCATTTCATCAATGAATGTGCAGTCAAGAAGTACTGTAGGTAATAGAGAATCATATAATTAGCATTTAACCATTATGGTAGTAATTCAGCTTTGTAATCAGAAGTATTTAGCAGATATATTAAATATTTACTCCTCATAGGTTCATAACCTACATTAGCATGACCATTTCTACTTTTATATTTTTTTAAAGAAATTAGTATGTGGGAGATTTTTTATATTTTATTTTTGTAGAAAACATTTCATTAGTCTTTTTAAAGCATCTGTCAAATTTTCTGATGTTGACATTGTAGCTTAAATCTCCTCCCTTTATTGTTTTGCCATGTGTTAATATACCATAAAAATGACAGCATATCTTTCTGATTTCAAATTTAAAATATAAAATCAGAATTTATTACATTAACTAGATAGTAATTATTCTTAATAAAAGATACAATGACAAATGCTCTAATTATAAAATGTGTTCATGAATTGTTTTTTATTGTGGGACTCTATTTGTACATTTATTACAGAGAAGAAAGAATATCTACATTCATTGTAATAAATATTAAAGGGATAATTAATAGCTAACTATATAGTTACTTTAAATGTGGTAAACTTTTTCTGAGATGGCAGTAAAAAAAATGCAGGAAGTTACTAGCAAGGTGTTGGCCTTTAATAAATGCCAGATACTTTAAATTCAATTAAATAAAGGTCCCTTTTTAAGTTGGTAACATGAATTTCCAATTAACTTTTTAAAAATGTATTAGTTTACGCACATGTTCTGTGAATAATAAGACTTTTGTGCATGGATTTCTAACATTAGATAGCACGATTTTCCCTGTGTTGAGAAATAGAATCAAAGAAAACAAATTTGCATTGTTCAAAGTTCAAATAATAGTCTGGAAACAAAATTGTTGTAATAAAATAGAGATACCAATAAACTAAATGATTATTTAAGACCATTAAACACTTCAGTGGAGGTTCCCTCTCTAGGTATGGTTTAAATTTAGAAAATATCATTTACATTTTCTTTGTTTGAAAAAGGATAATTACAGTTGTGAAGTCTACTGCTCTCATTAGGTTGTATTGACATTCGTTGGTCCTAATTCTCTGGTTGTTACAGGGAATGCTTTTGCTTTTTAATTTATGTGATAAATTCAATTGAAAGAAGAAATAATTATCCTACTACCCATTGAATAGACAAAAGTGTCCATGTGACCAGTTGGATCACTGTTTTTTCCCCACCCTCCATAATCAATAACTTATACTAAGAAACTAAATTCCTGGTCCTGGTTATCAGTCCCTATCAGCTTGTACCACTACATTGCATCTGGATGGACATCATTTTAACTTATTAGACTACAACTTATCTTTCATTGATTACTTTTTAGTTGGATGTCTTCCTCTCTTGTTGCTGATGAAATTTGATAGAGATTACAATTCTTCATGAGCTCAGGATTCACACTTGTCTCTTCAACAGAGAGCACATTTACCCTATTTACTACAGTTTTTTTTTCCTCTAATAAACCATCTACAGATGTTCAAATTCATCCAATTTATGATAAGTACTAGTCATTCTAAACAGAATGATTTTGTATAAAACCTACTCCTCCACACAATTTGGCCTGTACATATACAATGTAAAGTGCTATGATAGATAATCCTGGTGACCTAAACATATATTCACCTGGTTCCCTATTTTATTCCTAAAATATAATTGATACCTTTGGAGAATTTCATAAGCAAACTCCTCTAGGACCAAGACACAGCCACAGGCATTTTGTTTCTTCATTTTCTGGAAGAAAGATAAATTCTGCAGCCATTGGGGTGGATATTCTTTTCCCAGAAAAGGGACGTAGGGTCTCTGATGAGATTGAAAAAGTAAAGAAGTAAACGTACAACTTATTATCCATGTTTTGGTTGTATTCACTTTCATTATTGGCAAACCATGGGAAACTGAGTTATACACTCAGCATGACAGCAGGTCACTGATTCACTCTAAATTGTATATCTTCTGCTGTTTTAAATATGATAACTTCAGAAGGCATTGGAATTAAAAAGTTAACTGTGATCAAAGTTGTCAAAGCTTAACAGTCTTTATCTGTGATGTCTTTCACAAAGTTCTTTAGACAGGAAGAGAGATCAAATGTTATTCGTTTGATAGTGGAATATATTCAAACAACATATATATTGCAATAGTCTTCATTCTTTTATATTTATTAAATAATAGAAAAGATCATAAAATGATAGACATAACAAAACTTTAGATTTTCAATTTTTCACTCAAAGTATGCAAAATAGTTGATGTAAAGTAAAATATTAGCATTCTGTTTGCTGTGGGTTGGCCATCCTGGTGATACATTCTTTTCTTAACAAATGAACTGTGACTGCATGTGTTGTTTTAGTTATAATTGCAAGAATCGCTGGTGAAGTTTCCAAGTAGCAATTTCTTTAGTTTTCAATATAATATAAGTAATCAAAGACTTGTTGGTATAATTCCTGGTACCAAACTCTTGCAGAAGATTAGGTATAAATTTATTCCTGTGCCTCTTAACTGCAATCATATAAATGTTTACTAAAATGGGAATTATATAAATTGATAAATCTGATACTTTCAGATGACATATTTCTTTCTCCTTTTGCTTTTGCTGTTGTTTGCTTTTGTTTTAGTAATATAAAACTTTGGGCACTGTACAAGGAATGTGGTAATCGAACTTTGTCAAGAATGATTATGAACACTTATAGGCAAAGTGGGAAATATGCATTGTTGTTGTTACCTAGACAGATTCTCACTTAATTCATCTTAATTTTACATTTTCTGGTCTTTTGCCTATGTAGATGATGAAGTCTCTGGGCTAAAGGAGACCATTCATGGCCACCCAATACTTATGCTCTTTCCATACTTCTTCCAATGGTCCTCTATACCATATTTGAATAACTTCAAGGAAAGGAATTTACACGTCTTGATGAAATTAGTTTTTTCTTATGTTTACTCAGATTGAACATTTTCTTTCTTCAAATATTAAACAAAAATTCATTTTTATCATCATCACCCACTTATCCTACTTGGGATTATACAGAAAAAGCCTAATATTTCATCATGTTATAACATTTAAAATATTTGATGACATTTATTTTCTTTGTGATTCATATCTTCTCCTTTGGATACTGTTCTAAGTTCCTACATCATTCAGAATGTTTTCTCAGGATGTGCCTCCTGATAATTATTCTGTGTTCTCCGTTTGGCACTCAGAGCCGAGCATACTCATCTCAATGGTCTCTAACCAATGCAGAGTGGAAGCCAACTTCATTGCTGCAGACAGAATTCTTAGTGGGAACCCTACAATGTATGTGAATTGTGAATGTATGTTGCCTCTGCCTTGGAGGCTAAATTGCTGTTAGATTTCTGCACGTCTGAGACTATGGTAAGTGAAATACCATGATAATTCCCTGCTGCAAAGCCTGCTTGCCAGATTGAGTAAAGTAATACAGGTTCAGGGCAATGTAAGTTTGATTTCTGAAAATACTGTCTCATCTTAGGCTATTATTCTAATTTTAGACATTTACAAAAATATTAAATTAGTTATTTGAAAGAAAGTGGGAATGATATTACATCTATATTTTTAAGTCTACTGCCCATTTGGTAGATTCTTGTGTCTTGGACATGATATGAAACAGATTATCTAAGAATTTTTCTGATTTATTTTTTTCAGTTTTTTTTCTTTGTTCTTTTTTTATAATTTTTCTTCCATGGCCTAGTAATACATATTCTCTTCCTGGGGCACATGAACTACTAACAATCTCCAGATGTTATCTTCTTGTAACCTGACTCCTACCATTGAAGGAGAAGATAATTTTAGAATACTCAGGTCATACTTTTTTTAGAGTGCCCAGAAGAACAAAACAAAACACAATCCCCTCTCTCCCACCCCCCAAAATAGAAATATCTATTACAACAGCTTGGAATTCACTGAAGCAACAACACTTAGAATTTAGTAATGAGCCATTCCTCTGGCTTCACATCTGTTAACATTTTTGCTGTAGCCTAAGATTTGAAGGGAATCCAATAAAAATTCCTGACAGTAATCAGAAAATATTCTGATGGGCTGAGACACTAAATCTTTTTTATAAATTTTATTTTTTTAAACAAAGAAGTACTATGTGATCTCATATGAATTAATTTACAACCCCCCAGTATATTAAGATGACAAACTTATGTTTATACTACTTTTCCATTATTTGTTTTTTATATGCATGAGATGAGGTAATAGAATGCTTCTTTCACTTCCTTTCATTTTACCTATTATTTTATTTCTCTTATTTAACATGTCTTTATTTTATTTTCTTATCATTCCTATCTATCTACCTTTGAGATAATAAGTCCTTCATTCTTCCAAGTTGAATGAAGGTGGGAAAGATGTGGGAAGTGTCTCCCCAAGAAAGACAGAGAGGGATAAGGGAATGTGAGCTAGCACTCTTCAGCAAAGGATACATCATTCTATTCCAAAATAATTTTGACAGTTGTTATACATTGTTTGGATATTACCTAGCCAATTATAGTAGAATTGATTTGTGGGTGGTAGGAATTGACATGCAATGAATTTTACCCATGAAGAAACTGCATTTATCATGATGTGTACAAGATTGGAAGTGTGGCAATGTAGTGTAGGTGGTCAGTGAATCTGAAATGTTTTCTGGAACAGAAGGATTTGAGGGAGGCGTTTTGGCAGACATTGTTTTCATTATAAATACTCTCCTGGGCTTTTAGTTAATAGCCCAGCTATTTTTATTTGAAAGAGAAAAGCATAGTAACAGGATTAGAAGGATGAAAGGTAGAAGGCGAGAAAAATAGAGGATGACTGAATTTGGTTTAATATTTAAATATAGCTTTAATCAGAAGGCTAGTTCTTTTTTAAAAATTAATATCTCAAATATATTCACCTTGCCTATTGTAAAAATTTTATCCCAGGCATTATATTAAGTGCCACAAATTTCATTAATTCCTCTTGTTCATATTTTTATAATTGAGGTTTTCATCTATTGATACTATGTAGATAGCTAAGAAGTTATGAGTATCTTCCTCTAAGGAGTGCTATTTCTTTTAATAGTAAATTGTTTATATGCTCTCAGATGTCATTTTTGTCCTATTTTTTAAGTCTACTTATTCATAAAGGAAAACAGATATCCATTTGGGTTTGTTCATGCATCCATAACATTTTTACTCTTAAAATTCAAATCTGTTTTATTTTCCAGGGGGCAAAATAAAAGTATTACATAATAGTTTTCATGTTGAAATATTACATTTCCAAAGCTGACAGCAAATTATAGTGAGAAGAATTATAATAGCAATTTGATCACATGGGCAAGCCTTCTCTCTCAGAAATAACATATGTTCTACATTTCAGCAGTATTTAGTAGCATCCTAAAAAACTATAAGCCTTTAAACTTGTTTAACTCCTAGACTTCATTAGCGATTTTTATCAGACATTCCGAGCTCAACTACACAAATCAAACATGTTTATGATTCCATAAAGTTAACATAAGGTCTTCCTTAGGATCAGGATCAATCATAAAGTAATCTGCACTCTCTGGTAGCTTTGGTCATGCCAAATGTTCTCTACAAAGAGAGGGAGCAGTTGCAGAGCACTATAGTCCTTTCTCTCTGAAAGGCAGTTTATTAATGTGAGAAACCTAAGGCCAACTCAACAGTTTCATGTAAACTTTGGATAACCAGACACTACTTTATTCTATAAGAGCTGTACAGTGTGACATATGCCAAAGCAAATAGCTTTTGTAGTTAAGTCAGCATCCCACAATTTTGTAGAAAACCAAACCCATTTGTTTATTTTCATTGCAGCTGAAAAACACTGACACATGAAAGCAAGTTGATCAAATCTGTTCCAAATTGCAGAGCGAAATTTAAAGTGTTAGGAAAGAGATGAAAATAAATGAACTGCATAAAACGCATGTCTAGTCTTTGATTTTTTTTTCAATGTAGTCTTCTTTTTAATCTTTTAAGACAGAAATATAATACTTTTCATTGAATTTTTAGGTATTTGAATGAGAAAAGGCCCTTTTTCTAGCTAATCTACACAAGAGTTGTATATAAGGAAGGGGGAAAAAAAGCACATTTAAGATTACATAGCAAAAGGATCAGTTTAAAATCTGAAATTGAAGATTTGAAGCTACATTAGGAGATACTTTGGTTATACTGTTTAGAGGGCCATTTGTATTGTGCTGGTCAGCCCCACATCACAAGTCAGTAGTTAGTGTAGACATAGAAATTGATTTATTTTTCTCCTCAGTTTAGTATAGCCCAATGCTAACAAAGACTTTTCAAATAAAACATAGTCACAAGTCTGAGGATTCTAAGAAAAAGCAATTTAATCTAAAAGAAATATTTATATCTTTTCAGTTGTTTATACATTAAATTTAGATATATAGGTATATGTGGAGATTCATAGAAAAATGCATGACTTAATAACTATAAAGCTATTAAAACTGCAATGATTTCATTTTATAGTTTAAGCACAATTATGTATTTAACACATTAACTGTCATGAGAGTTGTATTTAACTCATGCTAGTTGTGAGCCCAGAGCCTCAGCAAGCATATATAACTCACATATCTTTTAACTTTGGGAGCTGCGAGAGCTATTTTTCAAGTTGCATATAACTCACAAACAGAAAACAATAAAAAATAAATTGGTGTTCATTAAATTAGAAAGGATTATTTCGTTTTTGAAATTTTCATTTTTCTAATCTGGCAGTCAATGTGTTAAATATCAAAAAAACTACATCCTAGAGTTCATAAGTGAATAAGTAAAATGGACATACAGAAAGATGGTAAGTTGTGGAAAGAGGAGAAATGAATTAGAAGCACTTGCATTTTTCCTTGTAAGATTCCTTGTCTTGTGACAGTTAAAGTCATATGTATAGGTTTCAACTTGCAGAACAATGTACTTGGAATTAGGCACACGATGCTTATTAACAGTAACAAGGCTTGTTAATCCAAATCTCTGCAGACCCCACTGAAAATATCCTTTTGTGCATAGGTGCAGCAAATAATGAACATATTCCCTCTGTGTGTTTGTTTAGCTCAAGCAGTGCCTTCAATTTTCCCTGTAAAATATTTTTGATATTTAGGGCAATTTACACATCGAGCCTCCAGTCCACTTACTGTCATGCCAGATTATTTTTACTCAGTTAACAGAAGGACAAAAATTGAGCAGAGGCCAAAGGAAATCAACTGAAATACTAAAAGTGAAACAAGTTTTTGGACACTGGGATTGGTATGGACAGATTGTTAGCCTGAGGAAAAAAGAAGGTAACTTAATAGCATGGTTCAATTATGTGACTGTATCTTAAACTCCATCTATCTCTGCTGAAGGAATAAAAATATTTAAGATTAAAGAAGATATTATTTAATGTGTATAAACAAAGAGTGTCTGTAAGAATACTATGGCAAATGAAGTAACAATAGGGACAACAAAATCTACTTTACAAGGAATGGTTCATTGTAGAAAAATCCTTCTCTCCTTGCCTGTTTTAGATTTATGCTAAGGAAAGGGCCTATTAGTGATGTCCCTTTTAATATATTACAACTCTGAGTTTTGAGTGTAACTTTTACGGCATCTCAAACATTAATATCTCTTGTCAAGCTGGGCTTGACAGTTCTATATGTATGTTCTCCCAAGAAAAGTTGAATAGCAGAGAATTTTTTGATATATGCTCTTATAGTCCCTATGTAGATCATGGAATTTGTTTGTGATTTTTAAGGGAGAAGTAACTGCTTGGAAATAGTTTGCATAAGGACATTCTTGTCATTTCTGTTTCTATAGGAGTAGCCCCTCATTCTAGTGAATAATGTTGGATTTTGGTATCCATTGCCACATTCATAAGTAGCTGTCTAGATCAATATTGAAATAAAACCCTTCAGGGAAGGTTGGATTTACATGGTAAAAGTTGTAAACATTTCAGAAGAGAAATCCATTTTTTATATGTGACATACTGAATTTTTCTTACTGCCTCCAAGGTAGTTTATTTTAGTATATCTATCTACATATCTATCTATCCTTCAGTAATCAATTTCAAACATCTTCAATATTATAATCCTTCAAAATCTTGAAAATTATAATAGCTTACATTTCAGGAAATTTTCCATAACATTTAAACCAAAGATATAATATCAAAGATTTTTTTTAAGTGACTGCACCAAGAAGTGATTATTCAATTCATTCAATTTAAAGAACTAGTGCAAACTCTGTTGAAAGCAATAGGGAGATACCTCAAAGAACTATAAGTAGAACTACCATTTGATCCAGCAGTCCCATTACTGGATATCTATCTACCCAAAGGAAAAAAAGACATTCTATAAAAAAGACATCTGCACTCAAATGTTTATAGGAGCACAATTCACAATTGCAAATATGTGGAAACAACCCAAGTGCCTATCAATACATGAGTGGATTAATAAAATATGGTATATGTATACCATGGAGTTCTACTCAGCTACAAAAAACAATGGTGACATAGCACCTCTTGTATTATCCTGGTTGGAGCTGGAGCCCATTCTACTAAGTGAAGTACCCCAACAATGGACAAAAAAGCACCACATGTACTCACCATCAAATTAGTATTAACTGATCAACACTTATGTGCACATGTAGTAGTAGCATTCATCGGGTGTCAGGCAGGTGGGAGTGGGGAGGAGGGGATGGGTATATTTACACCTAATGGGAGTGGTGCGCACCATCTGGGGATGGACATGCTCGAAGCTCTGACTCCAGTGGGGCAAAGGCAATATATGTAACCTAAACATTTGTACCCCCATAATATGTTGAAATAAAAAAAATTAAAAAGAAAGAAATCTAAAAATATATATAAAAAATAAAGAAAGAAAGATTCCCTTGTTACGGGATGTTAGGCATCATGTAGAACTGTGGAGTCATTGAGAAGTACAAATACTTTTTCCCTGTGATGTGAATATCAGTCATATAAGAAAAAATCTAAGTTTCAGACATTTAAGGAGCAAAACCAAAAGGGAAAATGAAGTAAAATATAATATTGATGAATATTGGTTCTTTGAATATTTATTTATTACTATTATAAGAAATAACACAAGCAAGTGTTGAATTTATTTGGAGAATTCTATCACCAGCTAGGTATTTCATTGTTTTTTTAGAAATTGTAAGTTCAAGCTATCTTATTATGGATATAGTCCATTTCCTCATCAGAATTTTTCCAGATTGTTGGTAACAAAGAAACAGGAAAAAAATGACTAAAAATATTTTATCTTTCCGGGGGGGGGGGGGGATCAGCATTTTCTGCTAGAGTGTTTTA
Source organism: Microcebus murinus (assembly GCF_040939455.1). Lineage (NCBI taxonomy): Eukaryota > Metazoa > Chordata > Mammalia > Primates > Cheirogaleidae > Microcebus > Microcebus murinus. The sequence continues at coordinate 45,699,209 of NC_134116.1, forward strand.
CACTAAGCTTGTGGGCCAAAAAGAATTATATGATTTCGACTCATAATCTCTTCAAAATGCCCCTAATTCAGTGAAAGATATTCAGCTTCTCACTTCATTCCACATCCTCACACTCAGCAACATTTCTGTCCTGCATGAGCTAACCTGCTCAGCAAGAGGTCTAGGTAAGACTGCAGTGGCTGGAGAGTTTCCAAATATTCTGGTCTTCCACTTTCTGGAACATGAAAAATCATCCATTTGAACAGTAACATCTGGTCCTAAAAATGGGCATAATAGGTAATCAAAATAATCAGAAAGTGACATTGGCACACACTGTAGTTTCCAGTGGCCACTCAGAAATGTTTAGCATTACCTGCGCGATTACATCTATCATAATTGTTCATTAGTTGTACATGAATATAATTTGTTATTCTAGACCATTTGAAAACATATGAATGTGCTACAGGTTTGATCACTATAAAACAACATTAGGATGCTAATCCTTATGAGGAGAACTACATCTCTACATTGAAGCCCTCCTAAATATGTCATTTAAAAATTGTCATTGAACTTCTTTTTTTCCTTTAGAATGACAACTTCAGAAAAACACTTTTATTTTTCATATTTCTGTTAGTATCATTACAGATAAAAAATAAACACGAAACCTACTCTTCTCCTACTTGGCAGTTATAGTTTATTATTTGATATTCAAGTTAAAAATCTAAAGTTGATTTCCCGTGCGGAGTGAGTTTTAGCCAACCATCTGCTCAGGAGAGGGGAAAGGCAGACAAAGCTCATTCTTTCCTGCTGCTGCTTTTCACTGCTGTTAGGTGACTACTGGGAACCTTAAAATAGGATTGCCAGGTTTAACTTTTCAGAATATGGAGTAGGCATATGTGTCTACTAGGGATTTGGGGCAGGGAGGGGTGTACTTAGACCAGTGGGACTAACTAACTTATTAGGTACTGACTTTGCTAAATGCCATAGATGGGAGCACAGATGACACAAACATGTTCTGCTTCTCATCTCAAATTCGTGATTCAGCAATTAAAAAATGAGATGATCTTGAATATGTGGATCGCCTGGGAACCTTTGTCTAGACTTAAGTGTTATTACAATAACTAGATTTCTTAATCTGGGGATTTCAATTTTAGGAATGTATATGTTAGAGAAATCTAGTTTTGGTGCTGGCAACCAATTAAGGGAATATCTAGCACAAAGATATAGTATGAAGCCAGAGAATTTGTGATGATGCTCAGATGTAGAAAATGTTGGAAACTTTATAGTGTTCATGGTGAGCACAATTGTGGAAGAGCATTCCTGGGAATATAGAGTTTGATAGTTTGCCATTGAAATGTATACTTTAATCAAAAAAACAACAACAACAAAAAGTGAGAACAATTAGTGCAATACCAAAGCAAATACTTAAATCTAAAGCTACATTTTGAAACATAGCAGATACATAAATCATGTTTTAAGTGACCATGGGATTCATAGGAAGGAAACATATTTCCATTGAAATAGAATTTTTTCTTATCTTATGTCCTGAATTTATTTTCTCATATGTATGGATATTTTCTTGGGCTCCTGTCTCCTTTTCTTCATTTATCAACATCTATGTGGTGTTCCAGCATTAAATCTCTGTTTTTACCCAATCCAGACCACACGTATACATACTCATTTTAATCTTTTCTTCTCTCTCCCTCCCTTTCCCCATATATTCTTTTCTGTCTTTTTTTTCCCATTATATTACCTAATCCCTACATAGAAAGAATTTATATATGTCTGCTTTACTCCACACAATCTCTTAAATACATTCCTATAAACTTTGAAGCAGGAAGATTTTCGTTCTTATATATAAGTACATTTTTCCCCCAGAAAAACCTTAAAGGCTAAAATTTTTCAAATGAAACAGAAGTAGAATTTTAAAGCAGGAAAATGTTTACTACTTTATTCTATTTAACATAAGCCTATTAAACTATTTAGTGTACATGACCTTCATAATTACTATTTGAAAAAGAGAAAAAGAGGAAGAAGAAAAAAAGGAGGAGAAAGAGGGAACGTGGGGGAAAGTCACGAGGGAGAAGAAGAGAATACTATATGCATTTGTGTTTGGTTTTCAAGACTCAGAGCAATTAAACGGTCACAAGGGGCTATCCAAAATGCTTATCCTGGGTTCCACTATTCAATGAAAGTAAATCAAATTCAACCGATAGTCAAAATAATGTTTTATATTTCCATATTTTTAAAGAATATACACCAAAAGTGTATTCATTAGTATCCATTATTTAATCTTATTTATTTATCCTCTGTGTATGCCAATATATATCCAGAAAAAAATATAGACCTTTTATGTTACATTTACCAACATATTAAATTCTGTAATATCTGTCAAGAAAATAGTGAATGTGGACAATCTCTAACTAGTCATAAACTAGTTCTTGCTGCTTCTCTGCCCTTTAAAAGTGGCTCCTACCAATAAATATATATATATGTTTCAATTCAAGAAATTTTCGCTTGAACTTTGTTTAACATCTGCATTGCCTGTATCAACTATACAATACATTGTGTTCTAGTGAACCTGACCTTATATTCCTTAACAATGTTTAAAATACTAAAATATAAACTGCTTAGATAAAATTTCATTAAGTAAGTAAACGTAATTTAAGGATGTTAAGTGAGCTATCTGAGGGATTGTTTTTTTATTTCAGTGGCTAAAAAACTATTATGTTGTATTTTAAACAGTCAAGGATCTTAGGAATATGGAACCAATGGATTGCAGTTCTTAATGTTAAAAATTAGTGATGACTAGAGGTTTCGAATACTTTGTAATGAAATAAAATGAAAACAAATAATCTTCCCATGAATGGTGTAGATGCCTAATGAAATGTTTAAGATGTGATGTATTGAAATGTTCTAATTTCAGTTTTATCTACATTAAAAATCACTGCTACAGCAACAACTTAAAAAACACCCTATCCTCCAACCCCATGGCTAAGATAGATGAATGCTGCTCAAGGGCAGGCCACACAATTGAGTCTTCTCTGCTACAGTTTTATAGAATAAATTTAGAATAATAAAGAAGGTCTCTCTATTAGTGAGTCCAAACCTGTGTCCTTTATTGAACACAGTATTTAGCATGCAAGAGTGAGCATAGATTGGAAGAAAGAGATTCTGTCAGGGAGCATTCCTAAGCCTCTTCCTGGAACATTTTCTTCTCTTTCGGATATATTTACGCTTGAGCATATTTATTGCTGCCTTTTTCATTGCTTTGTTAGTATTACTAGCATTTTAAACTTTGAAAAGTTTTCCATCTCCAAGAGGAAATGATGTAAGTCGTTTAGTAGTAGGACATTGTGTCAGTGGAAAGGTTTTACCCTCTAATGCTTGTAAGTGTGTCTTTTAGGCTATAAGGGAGATCTGTGCCTTGTTTTTGAGATGAGCCCATAAACTCTGTTTTTGTAAGGCACTGCTTTCTTTAATCGCCTCCTGGGTACTTCTTTCTAAACCACTATATATGGTTTTGCTGAATCACAGAAAATAGAATTTTTTCTGTACTAAAAATCTCTTATATGTATTGGAAACAAAAAATGGCAGTATTAGGTAAAAATGTGATGGAATAATTTGCAATTTCTTGGCATTTATAGATATGTATGTATTTTACTGTCATTAATGCTTGACATATGTGGTTGTTTTGTTCATTTGTTTGTTTTTGTTTGGTTTTGTTTTCGCAACATACTAGGTGCTGATAATAAAATGGTGAATAAAACCAACAGATCCTCCTTATGAGGTTAAAGCTCTAAGAAATTCAGAGATTAAGGATATAATTTTGGATTTAAAGACACCTAAACTGTGATCCTAATTTGGCCAGTTACTAGCCCTGCGTTGTAACTTTTCTGAGTCGCAATGTTCTCATGGGAAATAATAGATAATAATCACTTTTTAAAGATGTTTTTTTTTCATAATGAAAGCAAGGATCCTAAGAAGGAACTTAAATTCTAGGAAGCATATAATAAATATTAGTTATTAGTAGTGTTTGATGTGTGCTAAGAGCGTAACAGTAATAGGAGCAGTTTGTACACTGACTGGGCATATCACAAACATTGTCTGCAAGCTTCCCAGCAATTCTAGAAGGTGTATATAGTCATCCTGTTTCCTAGCTGAAGAATCTAGAGCTTAGGGCAAGAGTCTAATTAAAACTCGCCCAAGTCTCACAGCTGCTACTTGTCCGAACAAAGGCAAAACATATTCAGCTGATGCCAAAGCCCATTAATCTGGTACTTATTCCAAGGTTTGCACTGCTTGGAGGAGCCATTCTCGTTTTTCCTATTTGGGAGAGAAACAGATTATACCTTTTCCTATCCACAGCCTGCATTCTAAAAGCAACATGACAGTCAGCTAACCTCCTCATAAAAACAGCACTCTGGGCCGGGCGCGGTGGCTCACGCCTGTAATCCTAGCACTCTGGGAGGCCGAGGCGGGCGGATTGCTCAAGGTCAGGAGTTCAAAACCAGCCTGAGCGAGACCCCCGTCTCTACCATAAAAATAGAAAGAAATTAATTGGCCAACTAATATATATAATATAAAAATTAGCCGGGCATGGTGGCGCATGCCTGTAGTCCCAGCTACTCGGGAGGCTGAGGCAGCAGGATTGCTTGAGCCCAGGAGTTTGAGGTTGCTGTGAGCTAGGCTGACGCCACGGCACTCACTCTAGCCTAGGCAAGAAAGCGAGACTCTGTCTCAAAAAAAAAAAAAACAGCACTCTGGTAACCAGTTAGCAACCGTGGAGCAGATTTTGGCCTTCCGCTATGAAAATAATCTCTCCGTCTAGCATCACCTTGTCCCTAACTTGTTCCATTCCAAATCAGACCCCTTATACATAAGATCACTTCATCTTCCAAACTAGGACATTTCGGACAGTAAAATAGGGCACTAATAATAATTACTCAGGGTTAACAGTTGTAAACCAGCTCTGTCTTGGGGAGACAAAGAGATACGGTCACCATATTTATAAGACTCCAAGGATTAGATTATGTGTTAGGTTAGGAAAATACTGATCATGAAAGGAGAAACATTCTTTAGCCCTGTATTTATACACATGAACATTTCCTTCTTAAAGCCAGAGTAAAATCACTGCATCATTAATGCAGCCTTTAATCCATTCACAGTCACCTTCTGTAGCACTGTAGTAACAACTTCCAAGTCTCCTTGCTTCTTCAGACCCAGGGGGATGAATAGCATGCGCCCTCTCCGTGTAACATTTAAATAATCTGTTTTATGTTCAGGAGATCTATGGATAAAAACATTTTATGTTCTCCTTCAAATCCTTTGGTCAGTGCCCATATATACAACCTATGTATTCAGGAGGAAATGTGCTGTGTAAAATGGTTTGTTCAATCATTGCTAAGTATCTCTGCAAAGGAATATGCATTTGTAAATTGTGCAAATGCAAATTTTGCTATCACAGCAACCACCAGTTATTTGCAAGTTTCTTATTGCAACCAACATCTTACAAATTGACTTCTAAGTTACATCTTTTATATCAGAGTAATAAAGATGAACAAGAAAATGATAAGCAGAATGTTCAGTAAGGTGATTGAACTGGGGGGAGGGGGAAAAGGAGAAGAAATAGAGCAAATAGAAATGGACAATAAAAAGATACCTTTATTATGATTTGCCTCAGATTTTACTTTTTAGGATCCATTTAGTATCAGTAAATTTGCTAAAATGGAAATATTAATATCAACCTCTCCATACCAGGTATCTGTGATGGAAAAAACTATCATTATTTTCTTTAAAATAATGTTATTGTATAGACATACCTTTAAATAACATGCAAGGTATAAGTAAATGAAAGGAGGATGAATTATAAATATGGTTTTACAGTATTAGTACAAGCAATAATGTTACAATTTACCTTAAAAATCACATAAAACTTATTATGGACCGCAAGTATATCATAATATGATAGAAACAAATCAACTCAAAGTAGAATGAAAAAAAAAAGACTTGAAGATAGATATATAAGTAAAAACTTTAAAAGATTATTTAGTTTCCCTCTCCCCCCAAAACAGCATAGGTAAATTATTATATTTACAATTATATTGTGAATTTCACTGACATATTTAAACTGAATGATTCATACCTTGACCCATGATTGCATTTACTGTCTTTTTCTTTCCTCCCTCCTTTCCTCTATGCTTGCTTACTTCATTCTTTTTTTCATTTCATTTTACTCACAGTTCTGAGATTATCAGCTTCTTATGATCCAAATATCCTTAGAAGAGATACACCCCACTTCTTTGTAAGCTTTATATTAAACTATACTATTACATTTCCACTTTTGAAAACTCACCCTTTCTTTATTATTCCCACCTTTCAGAAATTCTAGCAATAAAACCATGCTTCCATTCTTGAAAATGTTGCACTCTGCTCTCCTAACATTTCTGCCTGACTATAGTTTCTTTTCTATATTATTCCAAAAATAAGAAGCTCGTGTCTTCTGAGGGTTCCTATCACTTACACATAAACAAGCATCAGTTTCTTCCTTATTTATCAGATTGAAGCCAGGAGTAAGTAGTGCCTCTATTTATGTCTACTTTGTAAGAGATAAAATTGACTTCAAGGCAAGTCTTAAATTATATCAGATATTCTACTTTTAGATAACTGAGTCATCTTGCAGTTTTCATGATAGTTAATGTACTCATAAGCACTGCCAGCTCTAAACTGAATTACAAAAACATTTTCCATGTTGCAGGCATTTCAATAGAATATCTGGCTCTATCTTTCTTTCTCCAATCAATTTTTCTCTTTGTATACTTGCTTGAGAAACAATATACCTCACAGCAACTTTGGTTTATTCATCGTGCTCCAAATTTTTCCTCCTATTACTATAGTCCAGTAGTTCTCAAAGTAAGTGGGGGGGGGGGCTCATGGAGGTCTGGAAGTTCAAAACTGTTTTCACAATGATAATATGGCATTCTTTTCTTTTTCTACTCTTGTTCTCTTATATGTGGAGGTGAGTTTTTGAAAGGCTTTATCATGTGATGGCTTTATGCTCTGATTGCTAGTAGGATAAGAGATATCCCCTTATTCTTTCCAAAAATTTCTGTTTTAATTTCTAGTATGTTAAATATTGATAGATATAATCCCCATAAGCAGAAGCACTTTAGAGTCATCAGTATTTTTAGGAGTGTTAGTAGCTCCTGAAACTAAAATATTTAAGAACCACTCCTACAGTCCAGTCATAGGTAGTATTTTACCAAGTCTCAATGATAACTATAAAATACATAATTTGTTTAAAGTTGCAAGCATGTTTTCCTTATTACTCATACTCAGTGTAATTAAAATTGCACATCTAAAGCTATAAATGATTTTACCAACCTTTTCTTTGATAATTTCTATTAGAAATTACCACTACTTCTCCAGTATTTTTCTTTTTTTTTTTCCTAATACATCCATTATACCTAGAGAAGCTTTTTTGCCTGAGGACAGCGTGTTTGTTTTTAAGAAGTATTTAAAGAAGGAGACATTCATGTTTATTTCATTACAGGATATCAGTAGTAGTAAGATTTTAGTTAATTGCCATCACCTTTTGATAAAATTAAATTCCTGACATTTGGAAAGTTGATTTAAAACACAGAAAGACCTAAAGTTGATTGATTTTTGCTTATTATCTCTGTCATTGTTGTATCCATCTGATCAATTACTTTTATTTTTCTTTGCTTTGTGTACTACTGTTATGTGAAGTGCATTTTGCATCACTAAGAGTCAACATTATTTCAGTTTAAGATGCTAAGAAACAGAAGTTTTCAGCAGAGATAAATTAACATATTCCATATTTATATGAAATATCAGCATTAATAAGAATTTGAATTTATAATAAAATTAATAGTGACATCTCTGCTGCATCCATTAGACAATTTAATAAATCCAAGATCCAGGTCAATCAACAATCAGATTGTGATTATTATTGTTTCAAAATCTTAAATTAGAATAATGGATATAAATTTTTAATCTAAGCTATGTTGACATTTACTCTTATAACCAATAGTGCTATAATAATAACATAGATGTTAAGGGTGTTAAACATATTTCTTATATAAACTTTTAAATTCAGTTTCTTTTATTAAATAAATGTATGCAATTGTTTTGTTTTCTGAACCATAGAAACATGTATTGTTTATTTAATAAGAACTCTGCCACTGCTCAATTTCAGAATTGGTTTAATGGCAGGTTAATGATGTCATCAAAGACTGAAATGTTTTCCAGTCTTCCACTCTGTCATTTTTTTTTTTTCATCTTGTTACCATTTGTTTTCAATATGGCTACAATGGAGTCAAATATCATATATCAACTCTGTTCAAAGGCAGAAAGCAATCTGTGGGAGGAAAAAAGTACAATTTATTTATTTAGTTAGCTTTAAAACAGGAAGGAACGATTTCCTAAGAAACTCTGACAGACTTCTCCTAATGTCTCCCTGCCCAGAGGTGGATTTCATGGTCATTTTCTAGGGAAAGCAAAGTTTGGAAAGTGGATATCAAGTGGAAAAATCATGATTTGAATATTGGTTCATACCTCTTAGTCACCTGTTTGGATTGGGCACATCAACATTCTGAAAAAAACATGCTAGCTCTATTAGGAAAGGAGGGGTCATTCCTGTTAAATGGGAAACTAATAGTTTTTGCCACATGTGATGTTATAAAACTGGTGGGTTGTACAGGATGCTCAAAAAATGAAAGGTTCAGGAGCACAATTTGGATGGTTGGGAGTAGGTTCACTGGAAGGAAAGGATACATAACCCATATCTAGAAGGCAGAGTAAGAGTTAGCCATGTAGAGACATACAGAAAAGCAACCAGAAAGATATTTATCTAGGAATTTAAGTGGTATAAAATGTCTGAAGTGGTCTCAGTAATGAAGCCTAGGTTTTTATTCCATAAATTATATTTACTAGAAGGCAATTACAATGGATTTCTCCCCACCTTTGCATGGATATGTTTTCAATGCTTAAATAGTGCCAAGACTAACCCAGTATAATGTTTGTGCACATAGTCATTTGTAGTTATAACATTGCACTAGATCAACACAGTGCTTTCACACACTTATGATTTTCTACACATTTCAGGTGGTGCTACAGTCATGTTATTTTTTTTTTCTGTTAGTAGTTCAAAATACAGAAGATTCCTTATGGCATTCTGTTATGGGACATTATCGATCCCTTCTAGATTCTTCTTAGATTCTAAAGCACCATAGAATTGGACTCGTTGAGTGAAGACTCTTGGGATCTACTGGAATGCTTTTTTCTTTAGAAACTACACTATCAAGTTGAGAAGTTGAAATCTAACATCTTTCTTTTTGTTATTTGCTATATAATCATTAAGATTATGCATTTTCCACTCAAATTTACTTGAGATTTACTAGTCCCATTATATTAGTTTCCTTTAACCTACCGATAGTGAAGATATCCCATGAGTTTGCTTTGAATGGAGATGGAAACCCAATAATGCTGTCTGTTACTCCTGCTATTCATTACTACAAATGCAAATCTAAAAGTTACTTGAATATAGTATGACTCATTTCCATAGAGAAAGCCATAATTGGAGAGCCATAATTGCTAACTATGGATAAATAATGGCCACATATTTTTGCTTTTAGAGATTTATTGTAGATATGACTTCTCATTTATACATTAATATTTTTTAGGATTTAATTTTAATTAATAACAATTTTATTTCTAATCTTCAACTAATAGTGACTCCTTGCCTAAAAACGATAGTCATACATGCCAACAGTTTTCTTGCTGGCATTGATAAGCAAAGCTATATCGTAAGAGCCTAGTATATTTATCAGATTATTAGAAATAAAAACATGAAGGTAGCACCATTCACAATGGCAAAGACATGGAATCAACCTAAGTGTTTATAAATAGATGAGTGGATGAAGAAAATGTGGTATATTTACACAATAGGATATTACTAAGCCATAAAAAAAGAGTGTAATTTTTTTTAGCAATATGGATGGAACTGGAGGCCAATGTGTTAAATGAAACAACTCAGAAACACAGAAAGACAGATTTTGCACTTATACATGGAAGCTAAAAATTATGTACAGTGGACATAGAGAAATAGTTGACAATGGAGTCTTGGAAGGGGGAGAAGGTGGGAAGGAGCAGAATGATGAGAAATTACTTAATGAGTAGGAAGTATATTATTTGGGTAATGGATACCCTAAAAGCTCTGACTTGACCATTACACAATCTATGCATGTAACAAAATTGCACGTTTACCCATAAATTTATACAAATAAAAAAATGAATTTATACAAATAAAAAAAAGACCTTTTCTAAATCCAAATTTGGTTTAGATGACCTATCACAGTGAGTACTTCTTGCAGTGATAGGACCAGAACAGGCTGCATTGGTCTGAAATAACTGCAAAGTATGAGTTGGTATGGAACCCTGTGAGCTATTAGGGGGTTAACAGCGCTGTTAGACTACACTGTGAATAGCTTCTTTTCATGAATCCTAGCTTTCTCCTCTTAAATTGGATTGTAAAGTCTGAAAATAAAAATATGAGACTATAATTTTTAATCCAAGACCTAATTCTCACTTTTTTTTTTCTGCTCAACTAAACAAATTAAACATTCTTGTGTGTATAAGCAGGTATTTATTTTTAGTTTGCTGTGGGTGGCATGTTACTTAAAAACCCAGCTTGGTTTCTCTTTTTGCTTCTGTATTTTTTGTTTCATTCTTCCTTTTTTAAAAAATAAAAAGCCATTTTCTAGAGTAAATATATAAGGAGAATTGCAATTCTATCTTGACTGTTTTAAATTTAAATAGGTTTATTAATACACCTCACAATAAAATGGACAAGTGACCTGCAGGCTTAGGAATACATCTTACCTTAGTAGGATAATAAAATGTGTTTTTTTCATATTTATTTACTCTGACACTCCCATTCTAATTCCAAATAAATATCAGTAACATCACCAAATATATTCCCAGTTTCCTATTTTAAGCAATGCCAAAAGAAGGGGTGGAGGGGAATCCACTTCTGTCTAAACCACTTGAACATCAAAAATAAGCTGCTGGCAAGAGACAGAAATATGAAATCTAACCCTAGGCTTAATACACACATTTCAGAAGTTCCTTTTTTTATTTTGGCATATTATGGGGGTACAGATTTTAAGGTTTCAATAAATGCCCTTTCCCCTCCTCCCCCAACAAGTCTGAGTCTCCAGCATGACCATCCCCCAAATGGTGCACCTCTCACTCATTATGTGTGTATAAGGAAAAAACACAGCCCTACCTTTGGTGAGCTTATAGATGCCCAGTTTAGATCAGTGGAAGATCCTAGGAAGAGACCCAGGCTAAGTATTCAGGAGAGAAAAATAATTGAACACTCATGAGCCAAGTTCAATTCCTAGGAGCCTTCAAATGCATTCTTATGTATATTCCACTGTAGCTCTACAGCAGGTGTCCTCAAACTACTGCCAACGGGCCACCTACGGGCTGCCTAGCACATTTATCTGGCCCTCTGGGTGTTTTTGCTGCCACTGCCTATCCTGCTTAGCAGCCCTGGCCCATAGTGCACACTCTCCAACAGTCTGAGGGACAGTGAACTGGCCCCCTGTTTAAAAAGTTTGAGGACCCCTGCTCTACAGGATAGAGACTACTATTCCAAGATTTCTAAATTAAAATAAGAAGAAAACAATAAGGTTCTAAATAGCATCATAACTTGTCCAGGGTCCACTATTTGCATATGGTAATACCAGGATTCAATTACAGGTGTGTCTAATTCCAAGTACAAAGTCTTTCACTGGGCACAGTTCAGTTCAATGCTCCCGACTTAATGAAAGGTGGTATTCAGTACTATCTTACCCCTGGGTAGCAAAATCAACAAATCTCACAGCATGCAATTATTATTTTGTCCAGGTGCATGCTATCTGAACACTGTATAACACCTTTGTTACTTGTTGTGTTTTCTTCTTCTAATAAGGTTTGTTGTGTTCAATAGATAACAATCACACTTTCATTTGTGTGTGAGTACTCTCATATATTTCAATAAATATTAGCCATAGTCTGATAATTTACATGTATAACATATTGATGTTAGTTTTTGAACTGTCTAAATAGATCCTAAAATGTTAATTTTTACATATTTAAAGTTATATGTGTTAATTTCAGAATTCAATTCAAAATTCACTTAAATTTTATTTATGAATTTTTATTAAAATTTTATTTTAATTTGTACATATCATCTAATTTTATAAATATTATTTTCTTACAACTAATCTTTTCACTCTATCCATATTTTCTTCAAAATATGGGATATATCTTATGGCCTCATTTCTTCTAGTACTTACTCTGCCTATACCATACTACATGATGTTGGACAAATCGTGTAAACTTTTGGAATTTCACTGTTGTATTCTATGAAATGAAGGGTTTAAGCCAGAGCTTAATTAAGATTCTGTATAACTAGGATTATATGAAATGAAGTATATTGCCATTATTTCTATAAATTGAGTATATCTAATTTTTCTTTTTTAAAAAATTATTATTTCATAAAGGCAACAATAATTATAAAGGTTGCTATGAGCAATCACAGTTATTTCACACTAATAATTTTGTTCTGGTGAATTCACATGAGAAACCATTGACCAGTCATCTGCCTCTTCTATGTAGAACAAAAGAAGATGCTTAGAGGAAAGAAAAATTGATTCGCTAATTAGTTTAAAACTGTTTGACCAGTCAATAATAACAAGGAAGCATATGAAACATATTTTCACAATGATATTTTTAAATAAAATATTTTTAAAACAATCATTTTTAAAACAATTGCATGATTTGTTGCTATTGTGTTTAGATACAGGACTAAGTAGTCCTTGAATATATTTCCTCCAGTGATTACATGATATCAACCACTAACATCTTCTTGGAGTGGATGCCTTGGCCTGAATTCAAAGCATGTTTATGATTCCAAAGGTGTGTGCATACATTTTGTCAGAATGTTGAAATTATTGACGCAAATGATTTTGGATTCAATGTAAGACAAATAAAAGATCCATATTTACATGAGTCCCTACTTTCAGTCACATTTACTTTTTAAAGCAGAAATGATAATATTTGTCATAGAATGATAACAAAGCATATTCTCCATGACTCACTGATCTCTTTTTTTCTATGTCATTGTATTAATATTTCTCTCATTTATTTTTTCTCATGCTGGGTCGGACCATCAATTACTTCCTTTTTCTGATGCCCAAATTCAAAATCTACAATCTTGTACTCAACTGAAAGCTTATATGTGCTCGAAATCATGATGGGCTTTTTTTATACATGCTCTTACATTTATTACTTAAAATAATCACATGAAGAAAGGTATCACTAGACACATCTATGATTTCATATAAGGTAAGGCAAGAAATTAAACTAAGACTCACACTCTAAATCCCACATCCCACAATAGGGGGATAGAGCTGCCCCTAGACCCACAGATCTTCATTTGTTTGTCTGGCTGCCTATCTATGTCATTTATTCATTTAGTATTGTAGATAGGCATAAAATAAACACTGGGGTTGTAATGACTGGTGCTGATGAATATGTGTGATACATGGAATCAGTGTTAAAGTTACACTGAATGGTAGTTGACAATTTGTGAAAAATAAGCCTTAATTCAGGTCTGCAGCATGGGGTAAGTTTTTATCGAGTCAGTTTATCACATATTTGAGAAAAGCCACTATGCCCATGACAGGCGTTAGGCCCTTGGGAATAAAAAGATGAATGCATGAAGTTCTTGTCTTTCAGGAATTTCTATTTTAATAAAATGGTTATTAATGAAGGGAAAGTTGAAAGGAGCTCTATGACAATCAGAATTGTAACCTATCTTCCCTAGATGCTCTCCTGATATTCTAATATTCCATGAGAAAAAAGAGGCATTGGATATGTGTGCTTTGCTCTAGTTCCCAGGGTATTTCTGATTCTTAACTTCTCCATCCCTAAACCTTCATCTCCATAGTACTAGTGTTAAGCCTCTAAACTAGCTAAATATATTCTATATACAAATTGAGCCCTATAATCCATACAATCCATACTTCTTCCAACTGTTTTTGTTTATATTGAAACAAAATATATATTAAAATAGATTTAAATCTTCTTGGATAAAAGGAATTTCATTTCTTAAATAATCCACAATCCACACTTGAGTCAAACTATAGTATTGATAGAAGGTTGCTTTTTACTTTAAAGAAACTTTAAAAATACTTCATAGACAAATGGTATATAGTGTAATGACATTTCAGTGTTAATAAGAATAGATCATGCAAAAGATAATATTAGAGCATGCTTTTGTATCTTTGAGCACACATATTTTTTACCCTATATTTTACTCCCTAATTGTCAAATACTTAGTGTATTTGACAACTCTATAGACACACAGTGTATTTGACATTTTGGTTTCTGATAACCAGAAAGAAGCAGAGTATTTTGCTGATAAAAAATGTTTTTCTCATTATGTACCTATATTCTCTGGGTACTGTATGAACTCAGTTTTATTTATTTCAAATCTTCTGAGATATTTATTTTTATAGAGTCATTTTTAGGGGAGCAGGAGATTCTTGAATACTTCAATATTTCTCAAGATGGTCCATCAATTGTGTATTGAATGGAAAGACTGAAAGGGTGTCCTTCGACTTTTCTCATCTTTTAAGGCTAATCAGTAAAATTTAGACTTTTTGAACATCTCTTTGGCATTCAAAATTGTTCTCATATATGGGGACCTGATATCATATTTCTCTTCCCCAAGAAGCAGAACTGTACAAACAAGCAAAAAAGGACATTGATCCTTGTCATTATGTCTAGAAAATCACAGTAGTTTTCTAACTGGACTCCCCACCACCAAATCCCAGCCCACTAAGTCACCTTCCATAGTTCTACCAGGTAAAAAGTGAAATGGTGCTTTCTTCTTTGGCTTCACACCCCTCTCTTTCTCCTATCAGCCAAAATATGTCAAATGCCTCAACATTGTACAAGTTAGCCCCTAACAAACTCTATAAACACAACTCAGTTTCTCACCTTATCTCCTCTTTCCTCACTTATTCAGTAAATATTTTCTAATTGCCTAGTAAGTGTTAGCATGAGTGACAAGCCAGTAATAAATGAACTTCAGTCCTGCGCCATCAATAACTTACATCGTGCTCTTCATTTAAAAGACAATTCAAGCATCACCTGTGGAAACGTGTGTTTATCTTCAGTTAACCTTGATCCTTCTTTCATCATGGTACCTACCTGTAATTCCGTAATCCTAGAACAGTTTATGCATACTTTATTTATTTCTTGGATTCTCGTGTACAATATACCTTTGAAATTATTCACTTATGTAATAAATATTTGCTTGGCATTAATTATGTGTTAATGAAAGGCCATTGCCAAAAGATACTTTGGATTCCTATGGGCATTCCCTAATGGCATGAATCTCCCAATTTTGTCAACATGTCTATATTTTGCATTGTTTTAAATGTGGTTGGGTTTCTGTTCCCTAGCTAGGCATCAGGTACCTCTACCGTTGTGCCAGCAACAACTCTCCCTTCAGAGCTTTGTAGACACAGTGCCAATTCAGCTCTTTATGTAAAAGAAGTTAGCAGTAGTGTTGTGCCTGGGGATGTGTACAGGTTTTCTTTCTTTTTTCATTTATTCTTCCTACCCAAATCATGACTTGTCTTATCTGAGTGGATGAGTGATTACTTGTAGGCCTGAGATGCCATCTATACATGACTTTTCCATTATCAGTGTGCAGACAATTTTAGAAGAATGTACATTTTTTAGATCCAGGATCTTAACATCAACAAATAAGAATTAAATAATTTTAATACTAATAGTAATCTTACAGTTGGAACAATCAATTCTAGAACCTCTGAACGCTCTGTTAAAGGTCACGCAAGTCAGGTGAAACATTCAGTATACAGTAAAAATGAAGATGGAGCAGTGTTTTACTTTTTATCTAAAACAACATGCAAGATTTAAAGAGCTATCAATGTAAGAAATGCTGTTTACACAAGGATTAAATCAATTATTCCTTTTCTAGTGGGTTTTTAAAGTCTTACCTTAGGAAAAAGCAATGCCCATATTTCTCCCCTACTCTATTCCTTTGAAAATAAGAGCAATGTGCTGCTTGCAGAAACAGGGAGCTTCCTTTTAGCTCAGTCATGGTGGGGCAATTCAGAAACATAAAGATGCTACCTTAATAGCATCTCTCTTTTTTTTTTTTTTTTTTGCAGTTTAACCTGAGTGGTGTTGGCTAATTTTATCTATATAAGAAATGAAAGTGTGCAATTCAAGCCCAGAAATGTAGACTGTCCAGGAAAATATATTTAACCCACTGACTGATCTCTGCTTCACTTTGTGCTTTGCAGACATTAAAGCTTCCATTTCCAGTGGCAAACAACACTTTTAGTTTTAAAGAATAACAGAGAATTGCACTGCAAACAAATTGATACGAGAAGCTTAAGGATAAAGAATACACTCTGGGGAGATAACAGTGCATGGTACAATTATTACTTTTAATTCAGTAAGTGAGAAAATGTGTTTGGGATTTATTATAAAAAACATGACCTGAATTACATATCCAACCATATAAAAATTTCCAGGATTAATTTAATAAATATTTTGAAAAATATGAGATAGCTATATAGTTTTTGAAAATGTCATGAATAGCAATTTTTGTACTGTTACCCGTAGTTTTTCCCCTATTATTATTATATATTTAAAATTCATCTTAAAAATATATGCTTAAATTGATTTAACAAATGGTATTCTCAAATGATTAGCTGAAATAATTTCGTTTGCCTTGGAAAAATATTTTTTTTTCTTTTCTGTCACTTCCTAATCATACCATTTCAACTTATTCTTCTTTGATAACATTGTATTTGATACCTAGCCTATGACATATAGTATTCAGGCTACACAAAATAACAAGACAAAATTCCTTGTCATCATTCAGAATTTATCTATAATTCCTAGCTGTACATAGCAGTAGATTTTAAGAAGTTGCAAATGTGTCTTTTAACATATTCTTTTCCCCTAACAGAAGTTACCATATAAATTAAAAACAAAAAAGATATATTTGTGTGAGATATATATATATATATATATATATATATATGAGAGAGAGAGAAATTGAAGCATATTTTTTCCCATAAATTGTACATCAGATTTATTTTGAGCAACCTGATTCTGTAGCCAGGTATATTGGATGACATGGATTACTTTCATGGCAGTCATAAACTGAGCCCTTTAAACTGAATACATGATAAATTCCTTCTTTAAGACTTCTACAGTATAAGCTACCTTCAAGTTGTTCATTCATTTATGAAAGTTTAGGTTTGGTTCTCTGAATTGGGGGAAAAATTGCAATTCATGATACCAAGAAATGAGCATAGACTTCTTGCCATGCAACATTGAATTTGTGAATCTAACCTGAATATATAATGTGAGTTTCCTAAATTCATTGGCAAGTTCCTCTTTTATGAAATCACTGAAGCTCAAGGCTCTATTAGATACACTTGTTGACACTTGGGTGCCTTAAAAATGTACCTGTTCACTGAAGAAAATGATAAAACAGACAGTATTTGTAGAGTTTAACAGTATTTTGAGTCTCCTAGTTACATTATGCAACTTTCATTAGGAAATTTTAAGACCTTGACACAAAGAGTGTATGTATAATTGCATATTTTGTTAGCAGACAGTACCTAAAATTTTAAATAGGTTCTGATCGCTTACGTTTGCACAATTCTCTCTTATTTAGTCATTGGTTGCTATTGGATGTTATTTTCTTTTTTTCATTTTACTGGTGATAGTTTATTATATATTACATCATTATAATAAAATATGATGGAAAAGAATTAATAAATTCCAGATCACTATTAAAGTAAGAGATGATGCCAGTAATATATTATGTGCTGTTTTACACTGACTCTGTTAGTAAAACTTAAAGCTGTCATTTCAGTTCATTTTCTCAAAGGACTGCAAACTAAAAAACTATACAGTAATTATTTTACTATTTGATCTTTTCCTAATGGTAGGGTGCTGGGTTGGGTTAGAGGTGATAGGTCTAGGGAAACTATCTTGATATACTCCACTCTCCATTAAATAGAAATGACACTAGTTTATGTAACAGTATGGGAAGCCTTGAAAGAAAAAGAAATGCAGATCAAGATTTAAGATAAACGAAGGCATTAGCGGATCGATGAGCTGTGAAGCTAGTCTCAGTTCTCCATTATGTCAGTTTCTATGCTCACCATACAGATTGTATGTATTTCCTAGTATGTGATATTCATGGTCTCTAAAGCAATGTTGTAGATGGGTTGGTCTTGCCCAGATTTTTGGACAACAATTAAATGTTCTATCTATGGCTGTTCTCTCCCCTGGAATTCTTATTCATTCAGGAGATCTACCAGACAATGGGATCTAATTGTAAGGTCACATGATGACTTCTCTTTTGAAGGTGAGAATGAAAAATTAGTGGAGGGCCATGATACTGACCAACAGCTCAAATTGACCTCTCAGATTAATTCTAATTCAGGCTTAGTCTACCATGCTTGCCATTCATCAACAGAGTTTGAAAGTCAAAAGAATCATTTCACTGGGGAAATATATTCTCTTTTGGATCAGCATTTTGAACAATAGATACGGACATTTTAGACATTGATTGAATCTTAGCAAAGTTTTTCTAATAGAAAAAAATCTAAAGAAACATTTAGATATGCCAGCTTGGAAGCTACATCTCTGTTCTGTTTCTGTCTCTGTCTCTCTCACACTCTTAGGCTACAAACAATCTGCGACGATGAAAAGAAAAATAATTTCGTGTGTATCTGGTGGCATCATTTTCTTCCAGAAAAGACAACATTAAGGGGATAACATTCTGGAAGAAAATGTATAACATTCTAATCACAGCTTTCTACAATAATTTTTTAGTTGTGGTAACGATCGCTGTCTGGAATAGAGGAAATTTCATGACTAGTCTTCTTATTTTGAGTCTGTATGAAGCTGGAAGATTAGCTTCTAGGAAGCAAAAGCAGATCAATATGGCTCTGCTTATCTGATTTCACATTTAGCCCCCTCTAACTAGTCCAGGGAATTGAAGTCCCTTTACCCTCTAAGTTTGAGCCACCTGAAAGCACACATAAAGATCAAATTTTTAAGCTTCTTTTTGTACTCTATATTCATATACAAAGGAATTGCTGCTAAAATGAATTTATGTACCATTAGAGATTATGCATAAATCTCAAAGTTGCTTAGTTAAAATTCTCTCTGAAGTTTCTGGAAAATGAAACAGCTTTTGAAAATTATTATAGTTTCATATGTTCACCTTTATTCCCAATCCAGAACTTGACTTGTGTATAACAGCAGAACATATTTGTCCATATGTTTTTAGAAACCACTTTCCATGAACCAATTCTCATCTGCATCCAATGTAAGTAAACAAGTCATATTTTTTCAAAGTTGTTTCATATCAGATTCAGACATTTTAAAACATGATTTCAAAAATGAAGGAAGTAGAATATTGGGAATAGAAGATAATAAATGGATCTCATGATGGTACTTTAAAACACATTATAAAGATAATGACTAGATACTAAGATTTGAAATGGATAATTTCTTAACTCAATGATTTTGTCCAAGAAATAAAGAAAAATTTTTGCAAATGATTTTGTCATTGAAATGATTTTACAAATGCATATTTTGATAATGTGAAGGAAGTATGGTTAAAGAAAATACATGGACAGAAGAAATGAGATTGTTTGCATACATGCTTTAAAACAAAATGTTGAATAATAAATTATTTGAAGTAACTTAAGATATAAATATAATTAATTCAAGCTGAATATCTATATTAGTTGTTGCTACTTCATTTCTTAAAAATATAATCTGGGCCAGGTGTGGTGGCTCACGCCTGTAATCCTAGCACTCTAGGAAGCTGAGGCGGGCAGATAGCTCGAGGTCAGCAGTTCGAAACTAGCCTGAGCAAGAGTGAGACCCCGTCTCTACTAAAAACAGAAAGAAATTAATTGGCCAACTAAAAATATATAGAGAAAAAATTAGCCAGGCATGGTAGTGCATGCCTGTAGTACCAGCTACTCAAGAGGCTGAGATGGAAGAATCGTTTGAGTGCAGGAGTTTGAGGTTGCTGTGAGCTAGGCTGATGCCACGGCACTCTAGCCTGGGCAACACAGTGAGACTCTGTCTCAAAAAAAAAAAAAAAAAAGTACTTATAAAAAAAACATCTGAATATGTATGTGGGTTCTACTATATTGGGGTATGTTTCTTTATATATTTATGCAGAATGGGCTTTTTCCCCAAGAGACCAGCCTGATCACATGTTTCTGAAAATATATGTTTGTTAAAAGAATTTTGAAACCAGTATTCATGATATCTAATAATATAAATAATAGTGTCATATATAAGCAAAATGTTTTTCCCTAAGAATACAACAAACTTATATAACTTGCTTATTGACTTTCATGAATATTAAATCACATCACTGAATCAAGGGAATGAATATTTTTCTTTTAAATTCTTGAAAAAAACAATTTTTTAACAGTAAATGATATAAACTTCTCACCATTAAAAACAAACGCTATGAGTCTTCAAAGCCACCACCTATAACAACTAAATATTACTGAAAATCCTATAAAGTGTTTGGGGAGGGAAGTAAAAGGAAAAAAAAAACTTGGTGAAATCATAAATACTTCATTGACTATCATTGAATCTTGGTAACAGCCACTGTGAAATCTTTATTAATCCAATAAATGAAAAAACTAAAATCAGTTCACTGAAGGTAAAATCATTATCCAGTATACACTAATTCTATTTCCAGTGAGTAGGAAATATAATTCTTGAGTGAAATATAGTAGGAAATATAATTCTATGAGTGTAAACATAGTCATACATTTCACAGTTTCATAAATATAAATGATATATCTTCCATTCCTTTCAGCTAGAAGAGTACATTCTATTGGCAAACAATTATTAAAGATAAATATATCTTTACTTTGAGTGGTCATAGATGAAAACTGAGACAACTATAAATTAATGAAATCCTATGGTAGAAAGCTCACTGAAAATATGTTTGCAATAATCACTCTCTCTTAAGATATGTATTCTAGGGGATTTGACTGACTTCCAGATAATAGAAGGCTGAGTTTTAAAAACTGCCCAATATTAGCTTGGGAGAAAGAGCCCTATTTAAGTCTATTTCATCCATTCAATTATTTATTCATCAAATAATTGGTGCAGCCATGCACTAGGCACACAGTAGGCTCTGGAGAGAGAGGCATAGATGAAACAGAATGCTGTGTTTCAGAAGCTCCTAGTCAAACATCGCAAAAAGTAGTAATTGCATTAAAGTAGGTTTTGTCAGTAAATCTACTCAGAGAGCTCAGAGGGGAAAGCAACAAGTTCTTTGTTTTATAATCGTATGAGAAATTTTACACTGGAGGTAACATTTGAGATACATTGACGGATAAGTAGAAATCAATCAAAAGGTGGGGATTTTTGTTACTTATTTCATTGGGTAGAGTAGAGTCTTGTAATTGGTATCCTGAAATTTAAAGAAAGGTATTCATGTACTAAAATCATTTGTGCCCACTTAATATTTTTAAATTAAAAAAAAAAGCCTGTTCAGGTAAAAAAATTAATGTTAATAATAGTAAGCGATGTTATGTAACCCATGCATGATGGTGTTGAAGAACACCCAATTTTGTTGTTAATTCAGAAGTAAATAACCCTCCACTTCTGCTGGTTAGTACTAGAATATTTCTATGACACTGTAACTTTTGGAGTGCATTTACAAGTTTAGATTATAGTATAATTAATCTGCAACAGATTAATCTAATTAACAATTACATAAAAAGTGCTACTATTAGTAAGTCTATACTGTGTGAAATAAAGAAATAGATTATTATGGTTTAAAATTAAAATTCTTTTATTCTTGGATGATATAAAACATTCATCTAACTTAAACTTAATTTACTAATTCACCCCCCAAAATGAACATATTCATTATATGTTAGTCAGGGACACTGAGGGGTAGAAGGGAGTAGAAATACAAAAAAGGAGTCAAAGATACATTATTTGACTTTCAGTAAATAAGACAGAAAACAACCTTTAGTAACAGAGAGGGGAATTCATTTCACAGGAATTTTTATTGAGATAGAAGGTTTAATATCAGTTTCATAAAATAGTGGTAAATCATAAGTTAAGAGAAAAAAATGCATAATGGCATAGTATTATTTCTTGAACAGTGCAGACACAGTGCTGTTTTGGACTAATGGATAATATGCAACATTGTTGCAAAAATAATGTAATTTGTACATGTATAAGAGAAGAATCTATGGACCATTAAACTGATGTATTACCAGCATTTTTTGACTCTAGTTATTATAAAATATACCTTTTCTTCCCTTTATCAGACATGTTTCTTAGAACAAAATAGAAAATACAATTTTATCAGTCTTCATTTGCTACATTAAACACATATAAGTGACTGTCCACCGAAGATTTGCATATTCTATGAGTTCTCTCGATTGACGTACTATTCCCCAGAGTTCTAAACCAATTTTGGTTTCTATGAAATCCTCCCAGACAGGCAATATTTGAAACTACTGTTAGATTAAAATGTAAGTGTACCCATTTAATTCTTGTTACAACATCTGATTGCTTTCTTTTAACCTTACTGTTAGAATCGTCTAAAACTCTGTAACCATTTCACCACAAGCTGTAAATTTAAATTATAAATAGTACTAATTATAAAAGCTCTGAGAAGATTTTGAAAATATCATTTTAAGTATAATTAGTTATTTTCATTATATCCATCAACATATTATTTAGATAAACTAAACACCCTCTGGTTAATTTGTTGGACTGGAATGAGAAAAGGGAGCATTTTATGCTGAGTCAGTAGTTGAATTCATGGTTTGAACCATGGTCATTTTGGGGGAAGTGAGGCAGAGTAGAAGTAGGCGTGAGGAAATATTACAAAGTGGATTCAATTGATATTTATTAGAGGTTTTATCTTTTTATTATAACCTAGTGTGTATATATATATGTGTATATATATATATATATATATTCTTCATTTTTCTTTTTCCACAAATGCATCTCAACTCTCTTTCTTTGCACTATCAATACATGTACACAATCAACATTAGATTTTATGAAATTTTAAAACAGGCTACTTAACTAGTAATTAAAGTAAACATAAAACAATGGAATTTATTCAGCCCTAAGAAAGAAGGAGATTCTGCTATTAGTGAAAACATAGATGAACCTGGAGATCATTATGCTATTAATAAGTGACAAAAGCCAAACACAGAAATATGAATAGTGCATGATCTCACTCATATGTGGAATCTTTAAACAAAAACAAAACTAAAATACATAGAGAATAAAACATTGGTTACTAGTGTTTGTGGAGGAGGAGGGTGTAGGTGAAGAAATGGGGAAACATAGGACAAAGGGTACAACGTTGCAGATATGTATGATGAATAAGTTGAGAGATCTAAGATACAACATGAAGACTATAGTTATAACATTGTATTGCATACTGGAAATTCTCTAACAAAGTAGATTTTTGGTGTTCTTATCACATAGATATGAAAGAGTAATTATGTGAGAGAATGGGCATGTTAACTTACGTAACTCTAATACTATTTTGTTATATACAAATATGTCAAAACGTCACATTTCACACCTAAAATATATATAATGAAAAGTTTTTCTTAAGAAACAAAACAACAAAAAGAGTGTAACATTCATCATAATACTTTTTAATTTTCAATGAATGTCTTTAGCAAATCCTAACATATTTAACATTCTACATTTTTTTTGTATAGTTTCCTAAAGCTAAGGTTATTCTCTGGGAGCTGTAATCAAATTCCAATAGAATTATTGTATAAAATTAGATGCATTCAACCTTTAATAACATACAATAAAATTATATTTCCAGGGCCCAAAACAAACAATGTATTTAAATATGTTAAAACTAAAGATCAAATACATATAATGTCCACAGCTGGGATGCACAAATAGAAAAATTTGTATTAGTATAATGATATATATGTTAATCATTTCTATAAATTTCATGCTGTCAAAATAAACATTTATACTTTGACCTGAGGTATTTCCACTTGAATAAAGTGATTTATTTTAGATTTTTCAATTGAAATACATATCCTGAGAAACAAACATATTTAAGAAAAAAAACAAGAAAATATATGTAATAATTGTCAATAATCAATTCATATAAATAATTAATTGACATGTTTCTTTATAAGCCTTACATTGTTGAAATGTTATTTCTCCTCTCTGCTAGAAAAAATAGCTTGCTAAAGAAATTTGGTACCTGTAGTAATTCTTTATATTTAGAAACATTGTAGAGTGTTTGTGGTGATATTAATATAGTGTGTTACATAGGGAAATATAAGAATTTAGAAAATTCAAATGATTGTAAGAAATTCTCAGAAAGCGAGAAGACTGAACTCATAAATGAAACACTAGCACAAAAAAGTTGTACATGTTTTCTTCATATTGAAAACCATGGTGACACTGCAATTTTTTGTTATTGTTATTTTTGCTGGTATCTAGATATCATCAAATAACCACACTTGCTTTACCTCGAGTTGAAGCTAGATTAAGTAAGTAATATTCAAAGTTCTTGGAAAACAATTAAAACCAGTTAACAGGTTGACTTTGATGCATGCCATCCTTGAAAATAACACTGTACCTTCCCATAGGAGATTCGTTTCTGAGCATTTCAAACGAAACATAAACACCAAATTTTCTTAGAAAAAAGCCAATGGAATACAGTGTGTTTAAGTAAACTTCATGCTGAGTGAAATATGGGTGAACTAGGAGTCAAAAGACTTTTCCACTTATATTAATATATGATAGAACACTTATATAGAGGCATTACATTTTTTGTGTTCATTGCATCTTATTTTCCTCATCAGATAAATGTTCACAATGTAATTTTTCTTCTATTAATATTATTGATCATCAGAAATTAATGCCTGATAACATTTAATGTGACTTATATTGCGATTTGTAAATGTAAGGAACATTTTCTCAGATACACAGAATAATTATGGATATTTTATCATCCTTAGCTCATAGTTGTAGATTATTTTTCAATGATGGAAAAATCACTGAAATCACAGAAATCCTCACTGTGACACTGATGATATCTGAGAAATGTTCACTTAATCTATAAAAATAATTTGTTCCTAAAAAATAGTAGCTTACTAACTGATCAAGTGAGTAATTCATTAAAAAATTGTTCAGATATCATCAAAATTGCCACAAGAGGAATGCCCTATGTCTTTTTTATTTCAACTTTTTTAGTAGGAAAATAGTAATTGCTAATTCCCTCTTTATCTCAAATAGGACACCATTTGGGGGCTTTGTCTATTTTTTTTTCACTCAACTTAGCAACTACATTGTCTCAGTACCACTAATCCTGCCATTCTTGACATTAATATCATCCCCATTTCTAGATCTCATCAGATAGCTTTCCTTACCCATGGGCTAGGTGGCCTAGTCTTGCTAATTAGATTCACTTCAAAGAATCTGACCTATCTGTACACATTGGATTTGAATTGGGGTCATTTTCAAGAGGTACATTTGTTTTCACAGTGAATTTAGAAGATGAAATGTTTAACAATTAATAGATTTCCTGGGTAAGAGTTCACTTTTAAGCATGGTTATAAAAGAAAAGGTTGTACTATTTTTCTTCTATTCATTTACCCTTTTTCATCTTCATAGCACAACTTCTTTTTAGAAGAAATTATTGGAATGTCTAACCTGTACCCTTTACATAAGAATCTATGCCAAATCTTAGGTTTTATTTTTTTATTTTTTTCCCTTTTAATAATTCTACTCTTATGCATCCCTTATCACATTGAGTTTGCCCTTGATATAGATAGCAAAGCTCTAAGTGAGGGTTTAATTATAGCCATTTAGAGACAACGTAAAAACTCCTGTCTAATTTACTGCGGTTTTAAAGTAGAGTCTGGATGAGAATTTGAAAGTCTTAAAACTACTCATACATAAGATGCTTACAGGGAAGTTTTTACAGTTTGAAATTCTTTTCAAGGGGAAAGAAAAGAAGCAAGAGACTTTTTCATAGCTAAAATCGTATGGACAGACCTAACGGAATTTTGACTCCTTTCTGTTGTCTTAGCATTTGATTGCTTAACTGACTGGCTTTATGTTTACATTTTCTAAATGGCCACCTAACAGTCTTTTGTTGTGCATATGATTTAGGACATGTTTTTGGTTTTGTTTTTATTGTTGTTTTGTCTGTGCTTTTTGGAGAAAATTGTTTTATATCCCAAACCTAATATTATTTAATTTCAGTACTAAAGGTAAACCTTCCAAAATCTGACAGGAATATAATTTTTTAATTATAATATTTATAATCCATATGGAAGCTACTTCAAAGACATAGCACAGGTTTTATATACCTACGTCTTATTACCTGAGCACATACATATATTTTAATCAAATAAAATGTCACTAAAAAATGAAAAAATAAATGTCCCAAATACTTATCCAATATGTTTCCTTTACTTCAAATGCTAAAGCTATATTCATTCTTACAATGAATTCTAAATTCTTCCTATATTATAAGATACAAGTTTGTCATCTGTAGGACAGAAAGTTAAAGACCTGATTGACTCAAGAGGAATAAAAATATATATATATATATACCTAAGAGAGAGGCTATTGCCAAGATAATGGTATTCAGAAGGAGAAATACTTTCAATCTCTACTTTGAAAATATAATTTCAAACTCTCCTCTTCAAAGAAATAAAACCATTTTCTTTTTCTACAGGGGTAAAGATGGGGTAACTCAATAGTTTTGCAAGCATTGTGTACACTGATAGAAATGCTTCTCTGTATCTCTCTTACTGAAGGTTGAATTGCACATTTCTTTCTCAACTTGAATCAGAGTTAAATTTCTGGATCCCAAAGGAAAACAGATTACATTGTACCTTACAGACCATAAAAGGGGAGGGGGGAATGTGATTTTCTTTCTTTAAACAAACAAAATCCATTCTCCATTTTTTCTCCCTGAAATGCGTGCCATCTACTGTACTTATTACAATGGCAATTCATTATGGTGGTTTGTATAGCTTTTGTCTATCACTTCCCAAGTTTCTCACACAGGTCCTAAGTTCCTTCAGTATGCAGTTTAATGAAACCCATGAATTAGGAAAAGGATAGGTAATACGCTATTGGTATAGACAAGGGTTTGAAGCTTTTGTCATGAAATTGCAAATGTTGTTATCATTTTACCTATTTTGACTATCTTATTATCCCAGTAATAGAAACCTAATTATCATGTACATTAATTTAAGAAACAAAATATATTCCTCAGGATTAAAATAAATATTGCTGTCACCAAATCGTTTATAACCAAAGAGCAGGTTCTTTCTGAAAGAAATTATGGATTCTTTTCTGCATGTGACAGATGAATTGATGTCAGCTATATGTTTGAATGACTTATTTTTGAGATAATAAGTATTTATTGCTTTTTTTATTTCAAGAAAATATGAGAGTACAAACATTTTGATTGCATTTTATATCTTTGCCTCTCCCTAACAAGGGTTAGAGGTGTGCCCTTCCCCTCCACAATGTTCACCACATCCCTCAGATGTGGGTCTACCCCTCCATCCCCTGAATTCCTGGTGAACACCACCACCATTTGAGCACCATAGTCTTAATCAGTCAGTACCAATTTGATGGCGAGTACATGTGGAGCCCATTATTCCAATCTTGTGTCACTTTACTTTGGATAATGGGCTTATTAAGCTTATTAATCCAGGATAATATAAGCAGTGCTAGCTCACTGTCATTTCTTAGAATTGAGTAATATTCCATTGTGAACATATACCAAATTTTGATCATCCACTCATGAATTGACGGGCCCTTGGGTTGTTTCCATGTCCTTGCAATAGTGAATTGTGCTGCCATAAACATTCGGATGCAGATGTCTTTATTATAGAATGTCTTATGCTCTTTTGGGTAGATGCCACTAATTTGCAGTCCCACCAGCAGTGTAAGAGTGTTCCTGTCTCTCCACATCCTCGCCAGCATTTGTTGATTTGGGATTTTTTGATAGAGGCCAATCTAACTGGGGTTAGGTGATATCTCATTGTGGTTTTGATTTGCATTTCTCTAATGATAAAGATGTTGAGCATTTATTATATGTTTACAGGCCATTATTCTGTCTTCTTTGGAAAAGTTTCTGTCCATTTCTGTTACTCATTTGTTTGAATGACTTTTGATTTAATTAGGCCCATATATGTTATAAGAGTAATTCTTCTTAATTTTTTATTTTTTATTTTATTTTTTTAATTTCAGCATATTCAGTGGTACAAATGTTGAGGTTACATAGATTGCCTTTGCCCCACCCAAGTGAGAGTTTCAAGCATGTCCATCCTCCAGTGTGCACCACACCCATTAGTTGTGAATATGCCCATCCTCTCCTCCCCCCACCTGCCCGACACCTGATGAATGTTATTACTGTATGTGCACTTAAGTGTTGATCAGTTAATACGAATTTGATGGTGACTACATATGGTGCTTGTTTTTTTCATTCTTGGGATACTTCACTTAGTAAAATGGGCTCCTGCTCTATCCAGGATAATACAAGAGGTGCTAGATCACCATTGTTTTTTTGTGGCTGAGTAGAACTCTATGGTATGCATATACTACATTTTATTAATCCACCCATGTATTGATGGGCACTTGGGTTGTTTCCACATGTTTGCAATTGTGAATTGTGCTGCTATAAATATTCAAGTGCAGATGTCTTTTTTATAGAATGTCTTTTTTATCTTTTGGGTAGATGCCCAGTAATGGGACACAAAGTCAATTCTTCTTGAATGACCTTTTTCTTCTTTACCTGGAGAGGGACAACTTGATTTTTTGGTTTTATTTATTTCTTTGTTCATAAAGCACAGACCACTTTCCACAATCCCCCCGCCAATAATTCAGTATGTTTTTTTAAAAAAAAGAGTCAAAAGTAGTTCTACTTTTTAAAAAATAACTCTAGAAAGCTGATTTCCTGCATCAGATTTATTTATATATACATGCAAAAATATAATTCAGAGATAGCATTTTAAACCCTTTGTTTATATTCTATTTCTCCAAGTAGATTGTATGCTTTCCTTCTCTCCCTTCTCCACCTCCTCTTCTCCCTTCTGCTCCTCCTCCTCCCCCTCCTCCTCCTGCTTCTCCTCTTTTGCTTCTGCTTCAGCTTCTAGGGCAAAGTGGCTTTGGTACACAACTAAGTAAATTGTGCCAGTACCTATACACAATCCTCTCATCCTCAGAGATGAATCTCCATTCCACCATGGCTCATGGGGGCACTTCCTAGCTGTATCTATCACCCAAATCCTGTCTCTTCATGCTGCCTCTCTGTGTATCAATGAAATTATTCTTTTAAATAATTGAGCAAATATTTATTCATCAAGTCATGTGATCCAAGTGCAAAATTTTTTACACTTTATAGTATTTAGACTTCAGAGTAAGGATAAATTAACATTACACCTAAACTATACTAAAGCATTATGCCAAGTTCTGGCCTGATTTCAACAGAAATACCAGGGTAATCCAGCTCTATAGATGCTACACCTCTTTGGCTCACAACTTACTAAGCATTTCCTTGGTCTGTGATGTCCTGCAGATGCCCAACTCAACCTTTGTTTCATCCATTTACGCACAGAATGGGTGTCATATACAGAAACTGCAGTGTACAATTTTTCTATAACAGTTTAACTATGCATTATTTTCCTATCACTTATAAAATACAGTGATACAATGTAGGAGATATTATGATGCTAATTTATATTTATGAGAAGTATACAACATTTAAAGATTGTGGTCCTTTAAGTAACATTAGGAACACATTCCTTACAAATTAACCAAAATTATCATACTCCGGTACCACACTGCTGATGCAAACCATCATATTTCCACTTTGAAAAACTTCTTTGTAAGTTACCCTCAGCTGTCCGCCCCTCTCACATCCTCTTGTGAGGTGAAGCACACATGGTGGGACAGATGGCCAGAGAGAGGTGCCTCATCTATGTCCATGCAGCAGTTTCCCTGCGCATCTCTACCATTAGCATATGACTCTTCTGCCCTTATTTTCTTCTTCATCTGCTAGTGTTAAGCGAGGTAGTCACATCTGCTGTACAGATTGCAGGGATACATCCTGCTAAACAATTAGATAGGGATTGCCTATACAGTGGAAAATTCTAAGTGTCTGTCACTGCATGGTTTCCCTTGAGAGACAAAGGCCATATATTGACAGCTTGAAGGTGACTTGCCTGGTGAACTTTTGTCATCTTTCTAATTCAGCAGCAAACTGCAGGTTCACAGAATTGAATGACCTGCACTCTTTTCCTTATTTGCTAGATATCTAAAAATCCTAACCTTACATAGTACTCTCAGCTATAAATAAGACAATAAAACCTAGGCCTAGTCCTTTTATGTGTAAACATTCAACTGAATAATGCATAGGCAGTTATAGAGTTCTAGAGCTTCTAGAGTAACAGCCTTCCTAAATCTTTTCTCTTTAATGACATTTAATAAATACTTATTTACAAACAATACGGATAGAAAGTAGCAT
Organism: Microcebus murinus; assembly: GCF_040939455.1. NCBI lineage: Eukaryota > Metazoa > Chordata > Mammalia > Primates > Cheirogaleidae > Microcebus > Microcebus murinus. Next base: position 45,729,885 of record NC_134116.1, read on the forward strand.
TTCCTAACATCAGAAGGTCCCAGGTCCAATTGCAGAAATTCTTGGATCATAATTCTTGAATGCAGCTCCTAAAAATAGTCTTATATTATTTTCAGTTTTCTTACTTAGCTTTGAAAAAAATGCACTGTTCCCAATGCCTTAATGATAGTTTCTGATAGAGTCAGTGTGAAAATTTATCGTTAAATACACACACACACACACACACACACACACAGATATACTCATTGTCCCAATCTCAGAAGTACATTTTACAGGGAGCACATGTGCAGTTATATGCAAGCACTTACCCATCTCTAGTTAAGGAGCTAACTGTAAAATGAACACAGGATAGATTACTTCTCACAAAAACTGGGGCTCTGGCAAGCTAGTATAAAATATTATTACATCTTTGAAATGTTGAATGAAAATAATTCCAGCACAGTTCATGTGATTAAATCTATTTTCATTTGAGCACACAGTTTGCACTTCTCTTCATCCTCAGGGCTTCTCAGCAAAGTTATTTCTATAATCAGTCTTTTAAAGAGGAATAGAAAATGTAACCTAGAGTCTCACTTTGAATAAATTTCCGTTATCTCCACAATTTAAATTTCTTCTGATTATGTTTTCCAAATGGATTTTAATATATTATTCTAATGAACAAAATTGTACATTCAGGATCAGCTTGTAACAGAATTGGAACTATTATTGAAAATAAGAATCTCATTTGTGGCAGTGACTACACCTAAAATACAGAGAGAAAGAAACATTAGGGGGAGAAAAGAGAATATCAGGCAAAAAAAGTTTAAAAATTAATGGACATATAGATATTGGAAGGTAGATAGCAAGAATCGTAACAATTCTTTTTTAATTGCATAGTCATATTTTAAGAAAAGAGACAGATGTAATTTATCAGCATGCTTTCACAATATTTCTGAGCACATGATAAGTCAAATTTGTTTGTTCCCATAAGCACTCAATCACCCGGCTTTATTGTTAAGAAGGAAAAGATTTTCTGGCTAATTCCTTCCAAACCTTTTATATTACTGACTCCAGCAGACTCTAGAATGCATCAGTGGGCAACCAACTGGTTAACTTATATATTGAATTATGTATTAGTATTGGCTTTTGCATATGATTTCAACATATTTTTTTTTAATTGGAAATATTTCTGGAGTAAAACTATCTTGATGGGGTTTTATTGTTGTTTTTTTTTCACACTTCGAAATAGTGGTTCCTATTGTGGTTGCTGCAACAGCAGGATCACCTGGGAACTTGTTAGGACTACCGTTTCTTGAGCCCTATACCAGACCTCCTGAATTAGAAACTCCAGGTGAGACCTAGCAGTCTGGGTGTTAACAAGCCCTCCAGGTGATTCTGATCCTTTTATGATTTGAGAACCACTAGCCTAAAACAGTCTCATTGCACAATGAGAGCACAGAGTGGTTGCTCACTAAACATAATTGTCTCACTTCAGTCCATGTGCATGGAAAACTCACAATTCAGGCACAGTTTTATTTTCTTCACAGACATGGTGATTGCTTACAAATAACAATATGTCTATAGCAAAGTGCAAAGTCTTCTCTGTACCAGTTACATTCTGTGCAGGGCATCTTGGTTAAGCTGGTTTTGAGTGTTGTCAGCATAAATATTTTTTTATTATTTTGCTACTATTCATAATAAATTATAGTAAAAGTCCTCACAACTGGTTTTACTTGCCCAGATAAGTGGTCGGTTATTTAATTGTTGAATAAAGTAAAAATAACGCAAACATTTTAATTTAAAACATGTAAATGTAGAGCTATTTGACAAATCTCTTTTATGTAATGCCATTTTTTATGTAAGGACCATCTTTTAGTGATAGTCTCCTTAATAGAGTTGTAGTTTTTCTTGCCTCACAGTATTACCATTCATCCATTTTTGTAATCTTTTCAGTAGATTTAAAGATACATGTAAAGAAAGAAGTTTAGATATATATTTTTTTGAATTTTCATGACACTTCCCTTCAACTGTCTCACATTTTACCCACACATAATTCAATAATACTTTTGTTTTTGTTTGTAACTTCCTTTCATTTTGTCTTTTAAGAGACATAACCTTTAGTTTTCATTAAAAAATCCTTCTATTTTACATCAATGTTAATGATATATACAATTTTTAATCAAATTGCATAATTATAAGAACAATTGCAATAAAAAGATAATATCAATTAAATTAGATAATTATAAAAAAGAGTAATTGCAATTTTAAAATCAAAGTTTAGAACAATGAGAAGTAACCCTTGATAAGCAGGCAGCCCAGTTGGTGAGAACTGAGGAACAGAAGCTAGTGCAGCAGAGAGCAGCTTCCTTAGTCTCAGTATTCAGTGCATGAAAGTTTTCCATCTTCAGATTTTAGACCACAAAAGACATCCTCATTTTATCTGCAGAGTTGGGTAAAGGCAGGAGTCATAAATGACCCCCTTCTGTCTTATGGTATGGGTTATTGTGCTAGATTTTCTGATTCAACCTTATTTTATTCCATTTTTGGTGATGGTACATTTGGGGGGCATGAAATGTTTTTTTTTTTGCATTTGGATGATTTTAGTCTTTAGAAAACTGTGAATTGTCTAACTTCATGAGAAGCCAGTTATATGGATGAGCTGCCTTTATTTATGTTTGTTTTTCAGTTGTGCGTGAGTTGTACATCTGTTTCTCAGTAGGTGCACAGTACGGAGAAGTGAAGCCTGATTTTTTTTGTTTGTTTGTTTTATCTCATGTAACACTTGACCCTACCTGAGTCTCACCTTACATTATGAGATGATGGAGTATTTGAGGAGGCATATAATACTGGCTCAGATACAATGGTTTTAAACTCTAAAATACTACATTTATCCAGGTCATATTTCATCTTAAATAATTGTTAACTCCATTGTTATAAACTATCCCCAATTTGTTACATTCGCTTCCTTAATTCTGTCTGCAATTTTATGAGTGTTTTATATCATGGCTAAATTCGCCTTACAAGTCAGTAAGAAACATTGCAAGATGTACTTGAAAATCCTGTGAGTCACAGTCACCAAATATTTAAGAAACACATGTCTGTTATTTATCATGATGTTTGTTATATTAAAATTGTATCAAATTATACAGGTGTTACTTGTAATGAATAAGAATGGAAGGACAAATATACTGCAATGTCTTTTTTTCTTATATGTTAACCAAAACAAAGCAATAGCCTCATTTTAGGGATGAATAAAATGTGTATGAAATTAGTAGGAAACAAGATATCAGGAAAACAACTGATTCACTGGAAGGATTGGAACTAAAAGTGCCAGGATTGCTGGGCAAATATGATTATAGGTAATATGTGGGGTTACTCCAAAGAAGTTTCTGACACCATAAGTAATATTTTTTCAGGAGACACCTGAGTAATAACATGAATTGTGAAAAGGTAGTATGACTTCATCTGCCAATTACTGGCAACTTTTGATAAAGTAACTATACCATCGGCAATGAAATTTCTGTTATCTTTCAGTAGCCAGTTAGATGTTTTTAATAGAGTTAATTAAGAATTAGACAGTACTTTATTAATCTCTGACCGGCTTTAGAATCTTCATAAGTAATACTTAGCCACTTAAATCTGTTTATCTAAAGTTGTCAACTGATTGAGTGCCTTTGGATAAATTCCTTCATTTCTCTGAGTCTAACTGTCCTCAATGACAACATTAGCTGTGATGATCTCTGAGTACCCCTGTAGCTTTAACCTACTCTGAACAGACTCTGGGAGAAATATATTTTGTTGCTCAACAAAAGAATATGCTCTGTTTTATAGACATACACCCTCCAGTTAGAAATAGTTTAGATTTAGAATATAAAATGCCATAAAGGCTGTGATCTTTCTAGATAATCAATCTAAGTATATTTTGAAAAGTGCAAGTTTGATTGAATGGTATAATGGAAAATATCTGGGCACAGGTGACTGAGAGAATTGACTGTAAACTCACCTACTATGTACTACCTGTGTGATTTGGGGCCAAATTACTTAACCGTGTCCTAATTTAAAAACAATAATAAAAGTCTATCTTCTTGAATTGTGTTGAAAATTGAATACAACAACATGAGTATAATGGCAAGCTCAGTTATAGAAACTGCTGCTCCCTGTTTCCCTAGCTTCCTATTGGCTATAATCTCAATGAACAAGAACATCCTATCAAATTTCTAAAAGTAGTATTATTCCATCACTTTTATTACCTTCTGGATGCTCATTTTTCCTATCTCCTTTTCATATTCTGTCAAATTCACATGCCTCTTGTTCTTTTCTCATTCCTTTTTCTCTAATGCTGTATAGAGTATTTAGCTGAAAGATCAGAAATTATTAACAATATGTATTAAGTAGGAAATCAATGTTGGATTTTAAAATTAAATTATATTAATGTAAATATACCATCCTGGCAAATGAGTTCAAACTTTTAAGTCTAAATTATGTAGTTTGTTCTCAGCATTGATCACAATGCACCGTGTGGCATTCATACCTAATAATGGCCTCTGCCTGTCTTGGACAGTCTTTGTGCTGCAACAATTAACCTAGAAATTGTTATCATTGTTTACACAAACCATCAAGGAGGTGAGCAGATAATAACATTTGCCTTTCTTATATACAGAGCACTAATAAAGGCATTATTGGAAATTCCTACTAATCCTATGAGATAAGCAGGTATTATTTATAAATTGTTTGTTTGGAGTCATAAGTGACTTTCCCAAGGTCTTATAAATAGAAAGTGTTGTAAGTCATGACTGGAAGTCTTCTATTATATTGGGCTCATACCCACACAGGGAGGATTCTTTAAAAATCTTTCACTGACAGGATCCAATAATTAATTTTATCCATGTGTTAAAATACTACCACCTACTGTTAATATAGAACAAATTTTTTTCTGCTGTGCTCATATTCATCTTAAAATAGAGTCTAGTAACTTTTAAAGGTTATTTGTGTGTGACATTCTCTATCTACTATACGCTGTAGTAAAGAAGCAATTCTGATCAAATATTAATACATGTGTATATCTGTGCTTCTTCTTCTTTTGTCTTTATCTTTTTTCCTTCTTTCTTTTTTAAGTAAAAATATTTAGTTGTAATGAAATACATATACCATAATATTTACCATCTTAACCATTTTAAGTGCGTAGTTCAGTAGCATTAAGTATATATAGTCATATTGTTGAACAACCAACCTCCAGAACTTTTCATCTTGCAAAATTGAAATCCTATACCTATTAAACAACAATTCCCCATTTATCCATCTACCCAGTCACTGGAAACTATCATTGTACTTTCTGTTTCTATGAGTTTGATTATTCTTTACACTTCACATAAATAGAATCATGAAGTATTTATCTTTTCATTACTGTCTTATTTAACTTAGCAAAATGACTTCAAAGATTCAATCATGTTGTAGCATGTGTCAGAGTTTCTTTCATTTTCATAGCTGAATAATATTCCATTGTTATCTATGCCAGATTTCATTTATTCAGTCATCAACTGATGGACATTTAGGCTGTTTTCATCTTATAGCCATTCCAAATAATGCTGCTATGAACATGGATGTATGAATATAACTATCTCTATGAGATTCTACTTTCAATTTGTTGGGATGTATACTTTAAAAGTGATTCTGCTAGGTTGTATGATAATTCCATTTTAAAATTTAGCAAGGAAGAGCTAAAGGGCTAATAATGAGAATTTACAAAGAATTCAAGCAAATCTGCAAGAAAACATCAAATAACCTGATTAAAAATTTGGTAAAAGACTTGGAGAGAAGCTTTTCAAAAGAAGATAGACAAATGGCCAATAAACATATGAAAAAATGCATGCTCAATATCACTAATCAGTGAAATGAAAATTAAAACCACAATGATACATCACTTTACCTCAGTTAGAATGGCTTTTATTAAAATGTCCGAAAACAATAGATACTGGCATGGAAGCAGAGAGAAGGGAATATTGGTGGGACTGCAAATTAGTGCAACTTCTATGAAAAACAGTATGGAGATTTTTCAAAGAACTAAATGTAGACCTACCATTTGACCCAGCAATCCCACTACTGGATATTTACTCAAAGGAAAATAAAAATCATTTTATCAAAGAGACACCTGTACTGGAATGTTTATTACAGCACAATTCACAATTGCAAAGATATGGAATCAACCCAAATGCCCATTCATTTTTTAGTGGATTAACAAAATGTGGTATATGTATACTATAGAATACTACTCAGCCATAAAACGCATGAATTAAGACCTTTTGCAAAGTGAGCACACATATGTATAGAGGGAAGAAAAATTCAGTTGAAATCAAGCAGGGGGGAAGAGGAGGAGGGGATTAGTGAAAGCCTACCTAATGGGTACAATGAACGCTATCTGGGTGATGTGCACACTTATAACTCTGACTCAATCATTACAAAAGTGATCCTTGTCACCATAAATATTTGTACCTCATAATATTTTGAATTAAAAAAGAAACATAATTTGAGCAATAAAGAGAATATATTGACTCATGAAATAACATAGCAAGGAAGACTTTATTCATGACTATTGCAATAGGGAAGAACGTTAAACTCTCTCTGATGAAACAAAAAGGGAGTGAGCTAATGGAAAAATACTGGCGGACCTTAGCAGGGAGGTTGATCTATGAAATTAAGCCATCTGCATTTGCTAATGGTTGTTTATTCCAGTTAGGCTTCTACTCTACCACAGACTCTATTTTTCTTAATGATTACATTTCATTAGAGATAGTTCCCAGGTCCTTAAGAAAGACATTCCTGGGATATAGAATATTTACATCCCAAAGGGGTCAAGAAAAAATTTACAATTGCACGTTTTCTAAAGCAGGTGCTCTAAGAAAAGGGAGGGCAGGAACCTAGAGTTGGGAAGGTACTTGGTGTAATGTTTAGTCAAGCTGAGAGGAATGTTAAGGCTGTCTTGGTAACAGTAGATATTTACTTTTCGGGACTACTAGATCTTTAGCAAAACTGTCAAATTTGTTCTTCACCACACTTTTCACTGAAGTAATTTTGACTCAGTATGTGACAGAAATTCTTCTCAGAGAAGGCACTTCCACTGCTTTCTGGGGAAAGTTCATTTCCGATATTTTTGACAAATAAAATGTCATCCCCCAAAAGCTAGAAATAGACTTTTTTTTATAACATTCTGTCAACAATTTCCAATACCAGTCTTTCTATCAAAAGCATTTCTGACTGGATCATTCCCAGCCTGCTCCACCATACGCCATGATCATTGCTAATTTAGGAAGAACCACTGTTACTTTCAAGTTCAGTCACTTTTAAGTGTTTAAATTCATACACCATGACTACATAGTTTCCCTCTATTCTCTGACCCATTTTAGAATTATTTATGTAACAAGAAACATAAAATAAAGTAACTTTTATTTTAAAAAAAGAAGTGGTATTATACTTTTCTAGGTAGTATGTTATTTTAAAGTCAAAGAGATTATTGAGAGTGCAGGAAACACTCTTTTCTATATCAAGAAGCTTGCATTTCACTAAAGAAAAGAGAAATGGAGGAGGAGGACTTATATGTAATTCATACCAACTCAAAACCCCATTAAAAAAGAAAAAATGATGGGATATTAATTTTAAGTTATAAAATAATTATGGAAAATAAAAGTGTGTAAGTACCAAGTGTCATGTCAAAGTGATACAGACAAACCTTTAAATATCCTCAATTTATACTAAATAAAGTGAATTAACAACTAAGTACAGTGTACAAGTTTAACCACCTATTCTTCTCAGATAACCATCAAAGTATCTACATACTTGCAGAAAAGGGCACAGATGTTCACCCTTAAAAACCTGTAATTAAGACACATTTATGCCTTGCAGATGCAGCCATTTCTAAAGACTAAGTACACTTGTAAACACACCAAACCAAAGTCTTTTTGAACTTTCTTAGTTTTACTTTAACAAGAAAAACAAAACAAGAATCCGTATCGTGTAACTGTATGGAAGTTTAATTAATATAACATTTGTTCTTTTGCCATGTAGATTTTACAGGATGTGTTGAACTTAAATTCAAAATATTTCATATTTTTCAGACACTATTTCTGAAATTTACCAGGAAGATTTATGTCTTATGTCTTAAACTTAGCAGTGTTACTGGTTTTAGCAAGCCCAATATAAATCAATATTTGAATGCTAAAAGGCATAAAAAAAAAAAACACCTATTGAAAGAGGGAGATTATCTTAAAATTTTGCATTGATAATATATTCAATAATTTGAACACATTTTGACTTAAAATTGTCTGCAAAATTCGAAAAACTAAATAATGCTGGCTGTATCCATTAGTGAAAGAAGCACAATCCTTTATACTTTCAAATCAATTTTTAGAATAAAATTTTAACTCATTTAGTAATGTTAAAGACATATAGAAAGTTCTCACTCTCTGTTCCAGAAAAGTTAAATTGTTATCTTTTAAGTAAACAGTTCATTGTTTTGCCTTCTGTTTTAAGCTAAATTTTACATACTTAATTTGGCTTCAAATATTAAGTGTGGCATTTAAATTTCTTAATTTAAGTTGTAATTTAAATGTTCCATTTGTGTTTCAAAAATATATTTACATCTTGACTTCTTGAGTATGCGTTAAGAGATGTAGAATTTCATGATAACTTCTAAAGATCACATGGAAGTTGTGTACAAATAGGCTTCCTTTTTGTGTTATATACTGAAGGTGTTTTTTGTTTTTCATTTTTTCTAAGACGATGGAGTTCTTGGAGTTATCTTTCTCAAATAAATTTTAGTATATTCTCTTTAACAATATCTCAATGGCTTCCTCTAGTCATCAAAATATAGTCCAAAACACCTGAACAATGCATAATTCTCATAAATGGCCACTTGTTTTACTTTTCAGGTTATCTGCTATCATCCTCCCTTCAAAAATGTGGGACTCTCTTGTTCCATGCAATGCTCCACGCTTGCCATCTTATGTCTTTGAACAGAGGCATGTGAAACCTTTATTTTTTTTCTACTGGCCATCTTTGAACCAGAATTTTTAAGTTTTGACATGATACTGCAATTTATCAGTCAAAAAAAAATTGTTTTAATGCTCCCTGGAGAGTGGCTCCTGAGTTTTAAGATTCAGCTTGTAGCTGCAATTTCAACACACTATTTGGAATTGAAGCAACACTTTGATTGACAAGGAAATGTATATTTATTTAAAATAATTGTTTTTTGACTTTCTTATATTGTAGCTTCTGTTCTATACTTATGCATACACAGTTTCTGTTTCATTTACCACTGTAAGCTTATTTTTATTTATTTTCAAGTAATTTTTAAGTGCCTCACCCTATTAATTATCTTTGGGAATGAATTTGAAGTGAATTAATTACACATTAGAAAAATAAAATGTTAGTTAAGGTGAAAGTAAAACAAAATGAATAAATGACCTACATAATATTTGTTTAATGTTGCTTTGGTTTGTATAGACATATGAATGATATATTAAAAATTAAATGTTGCACAAATAAATGTAATGAATTTAAAAAGTTACACTAGCACCAAAAATATGAAAATAAATTGTTAAATTTATGTGCAATATCCAAAATAGAAAATAAAATTATGATGAATGTTGAACCTTACTAAACATAACCACAGTTGATGAGAATTGCTGGGATTTACTAGGCATGTAATAGTTGAGGTAAATTATAATAATAAATGATTGTGAGTTGTGCTGTTTCTACCATATACTGTAAAATAACTCAGGTAAACTGAGCTAATTTAATATAATTACACACACCATCCAGGTACATAGAATCATGATGAAATCAATTATTTATTGATCTCTTGGTATTTTTATCAGCTAATATTTGCAGGATGCTTACTATGTGTCTAGGAGTTTTATACACATTTAATCTAAGAACTATGAAATGTTCTAGGAGAAATTATTAAAAGTTTAACACATTCCTCTGCCTCTAGGAATATGCAATTTAATGAGATAAATAATATACTTACATATAAGAATTTAAAAAATAGTTAGTATTAAAAAATCTCATAGCTCACGACTAATTTTACAAACAACAAATGCCATTAGGAGGTTTTAAAAGAGAGATAAATCAATTAAGGCTAATGCTTTTAGAGGAAAGATGGAGTCTGGCTTAGGGAAGTTTGAAAGATTGTCATTGAAGAGATAAATAATAGAGATTCTTGAGAAAAGATTCCTTTAGTCAACAAATTTAAATAAACATGCAAAAAAATTATTTATGGAAATGATCTGTTGACATTAAGTAATAGATAAGCAGAATCAAAGAAAGATGATAATTAGGAAATATGCTTTCCAGTTCTGCAAAGGTCAATAATATAATAAAAATAGCATTTTTCGTAGGAAAAAAATTGTTTTTAACATGAACTAATGAAATTATAAGTAACCCTATAAATCATCTATATTTAATCTGAAGTTCAAGGAAAAAATTATAGGTTTTCTTTGCCATTGTTTTGTCACAAATTTTGATTTGGCAAATCTTAGTATTAACAGAATTTGTTTGGAAGAAAGTTTTACTACATTTACATTTTAAATGATTGTGAAACATTTACAATAAATCACAAAGTGATACTTTCCAGATTTGCAAAAATTTTTGCTAATCTCTCATTACTCCTATATAATTATGTGATTTCTATATCCTAATTATATCCATTTGTTTTATAATAATTGATTAAATCATTATTGTATTCATTAAACATTATCTGTGACCTTACTATTTATCAAGCAATGTGTCGGGCACTGGGATGCAAAAATGAACAAATTTGTCACTGCAAACAGAAAAATACAGGCTTTTCTAATTATTTAATTGAAATGGACTACAAATTATTTGTACTTGCATCTATACACCTAAAAAATGTCACTTGATAACATCTGTATATTTTTCAACTTAACAAGTCTATCTCTTCCCAACCATCTCTACCAATGTGCAAGAAAGACAAAATAAATATACACAAATGATTAAGGCACAACACAGTGGTCACACTTTTAAAGGAATACAAGTAACTCCTAATCTTAAGGGATATGTTTCTGTTTCTAGTACTCTAATTCTGACATGGAATGGAAGTCTCATTTTTCACAGCTGCTCAGCTTTTCCTGACTTGAGGTAGCTAGTGACAATATGCCAGTTGAAACAACATTTGCACATGTTGACAAGTGTCTAAGGGAGAGAACCAACTGTTTCAAATACACCAAAATGAGTCACAAGCAACTGTCAGGCGACCATGTTCTCCAGAGGTGCCACATCACTTGGACTACAAGAGCCATTCATTAGATGACATTTCTCCAAGAGAGAACCTTGTCATTCTGTTCCATGCCTGCTGTAGGGGCTTTACTTTTGCCATGTGATGACCCAGAAAATAGTGTGTAGAATGGTACTGAACAAGTGTAAGAGAAAGCTGTATTTTAACCCCAAGTACATACATAGAAAAGAAAGGAAATTAACTTCATTTGTGTTACTTTTTTTCATGACGCCGCAGGCAAGGGCAATGTTTCAAAGGGCAGTCCTAATAAAAAGCCGTTCTGAGGATGCACCCATCCTTTGTGGAATACAGTGCTGCAGAATTAAGGGAATGGAAGTTTGTGAGAAATATCACCTGAGCCTTTCTCTGGTTTTGAATTTGTTAGCATCAGGGTCTCTATTTGACTTGAGTCCTCAATTTCCACTGGCAGTTATGCAATTATGTTCTCTCCTGTTTTCAGCATAATCTTTGCATCTACTCTGCAGAAAATGCAAAAAAAAAAATCAATCTGCACCTCGTGTATTTGAAGGATGTAGCAGTATTTATTTTCTCTCCAAGGTTTTCTTTTTTATATAGGGATCATTTTTTGTCCTTCTTTAATCTACAGTGGGGTTTCACTCTCTTTTTTCCCCATCTTTTGTGTATACTGGTAATATATTTCTAGCTGTCAGAAAATTAGGCAATTTAATGCAGTGGGTAGAAAGGAGATAATCCTAATCATTTCCACACATATCCTAAGTGCATTAGTTCTGTAAAGAAGAATTAAAAAAAATAAATAAACTTACTGCTGCATAAGATCATGCTTCAGAGAGTTGCTTAAATGAAACCCTCATTTTCTGTATAAACATCTTAAACATTCACCAGTTATGGTCAGTATAAAGTTGCAATGATGAAGGACTTGCTGAGGTTTTGATTCATCATACAGTCAATCACAATTAAAGATTTAGGGTCTCCTCCTCCCTCCAGATCCATGGATAAATGTATCTGGATATTTATAGACAATCAAATCGAGGATAGTTTATCAAATATAATATCACTGTATGAATATTCATTTAACTAAAATAATCACAAACAATAAAAAAAGAAAAAAAGAGAGAGAAAAAATAAACATTGTTTCTTTAGAAACTGAAAAAGTATTATAGTACACCCAACATTGTTTTGCCAGATCCCAGTGTCTGTTCATGGAGATATGTATACACTGACTTGGGGAAAAGTATGCATTATGCACAAATGGAATATGTTGACATGTATGAATATAGTCGCTCATATTTAAGTACATTTTCTCATATGAAATTTAGTAAAAGCTGATCTCTGCCATCCTGATTTTACATATTTTGGCTATAGAATTTTCTGTATAGTTGGTTTTGTGTCTACATAATAAGCAAAAAAGACTGAATTGGAAGAATATTCTGCATTATTTTCCCTTAAACTTTCAGTTTATGCCCTTTGTGGTAAACTCCCCAAAAGTATTATTTTAATATCAAACTTTTAGCTTATAAATTTCCTTATTATTATTACATGGTTTATCTTTTCATTTTCATCAACCCTAATACATATAGTTCTCCAATGATTTTTAGCTAATGCTTAAGCTAGATAGTCTAGTGCAGTTGTCCCCAACATTTTTGGCACCAGAGACTGGTTTCATGGAAGACAATTTTTTCATGGACAAGGACAGGGGCTGGTTTCAGGATGTTTCAAGTGCATTACATTTATTATGAAGTCAAACCTCTCTGCTAATGATAATCTGTATTTGCAGCCACTCCCCAATGCTAGCTAGCACTACCACTTCAGCTCCACCTTAAATCATCAGGCATTAGATTCTCATAAAGAGTGTGCAACCTAGATCACCCACATGCACAGTTTACAGTGGAGTTCGCAATCCTATGAGAATCTAATTCTGCCTCTTATCTGATGGGAGGTGGAGCTTATGAGGTGATGTGAGTGATGGGAAGCAGCTGTAGATACAGATGAAGCTTTACTCTCTCACCTGCAGCTCACCTCCTACTGTGTGGCCCAGTTCCTATTAATAGCAGGCCATGGCCCGGTACTGATCTATGGCCTGTGAGTTGGGGACCGCAATTCTGGTGAACAATCTTAATCTTGATTCATTTTTTTTTTTTTACCAAAGAACTTAAAAGGTATGAGAAAATATATTGCATTTTAATTTAGCTAATAAGGAAATATTAAAGATCTGCTAAAATGATGATAAATAAAATAAATCTAAAAGAAGTTTGGATTTTTTAGTCACACAGAGAATCACAAAAAAGAAGAATGTTTACCCAGTAGTCTCTCTCATAAATAAAGAGATAGGTAAGCTACATGAAATATGTGTCTTGTGCAAAATGTTGCTAATAGTCATTCGCAAGAGCTGCAAGTAGAACATAACATGGTGGTCCTTTTCCTACACGTTGTGTCATAACTGTTTGGTCTTGATCAGTTTCCAAGATCATATACACACCCCTGCCATGTATGGAGAGAGCTGTATTTTAACCACAACTGTGTGCATATGAAAGGAAAGAAATTAGTTCATTTGTGTTTTCTTCATGCCAAAGTAAGGGACAATGCTCCAAAAGGAAAGCCATAATAAAAGCCATCACTGAGGTTGCATCCATCATTCTGATATACAGTGCTGCAGAATTAAAAGAAGAAGGGGTGTAGGGATGGGGGGAGAGAGAGAGATAGAGAAATTGATACAAAGAAGAGTGAGAGGAAGGGAAATATACATACACATATCCTTCAGCTCTAGGAATATCTAAGATAGTAATCAATTTAATCACAGAAAAAATATGTCTGGAAGGACATGTCCATGTGTAATGTTTTTCACAGTAGATAGAAGCTTTCAGCATCACACATTTTTATTGATAACTTTCATTTCCTGAGTCCCAGTTACTACATGCGACATTGAGATCTTCCCGCAACAATGTCTTCAAGAATAGCAGCCTGATGGAAGAGCCCAAAAATTAGCTAATGCTTAAAGTCTCATCACAGAGACTACTGTATGGAACAACAATTTGACTAAAAGATATATATCCATTCTATTAATATATGCATATTATTAGACAATGATTTGCTCTAATTTGGTAGACTCAGTTTAATCTTAAAAAGGATTTTACATTACTGGTAAAACATACAAGTACTCTAACCATTTGAAAATTTTACTGATCAATTTTACTGAAAGTTAATAGATGAAATTGAGATTGCATTTAAAGTATATTCTAATGACATTAAGTGCTCTGGAAATTCTAACAGAAATGAGTATTTTTTTCCAGAATGATGTCAGAATCAGATGATAATTCCAAAATCTTGAACAAGGATTTAAAATAAAACTCATGGTAATTTAATCAAAATTTTTATCAATTTAAAAATCTAATAATGCAAAATTAAGAAATTGTTCTCTTCTAAATTTAAAAATATTAATCATAGCATAAGCCAAGTGATAGCATTAATATTACATTAACCAACTAAGTAAGCAATTTTGGATACCTGCTCCAACATTAATCAATGCAGTGGTTATCACTGCACATAAACCTACAAATTTTTAATAAGCTTATTCTATAACATATGTCCTCTTTAAATGTAATACCCCGAGCCATTTAAAAGTTTAAACTTAATTTTACCTTTAAATACATATCCTGGTGATCAATATGTACATAACTTGAGTTTGTGCATTAGATTTTTTATTCTTTTCTTGAACATAGAAAGCATCCTGAAATATAGGTTTTAAAATTATTTCAGGAACTCAACTTTAAAATCTGATTTTTATCATAATTTTCTGATATTGGAGATATCAAATGAATGACACTCAAAAAAAGAGAATCCTGTTAAATAAAGAAAAACTAACATGAAGGACTAATGTATTTGTTGCTACCTAATTAAATCACATTTTCACCTATTACTGGCTTCATGCGAATACCATCTCTGTATTGTTCTCAATACATTTGCATTAAAATTCATTAATTTGAATTAACAATTATTTATTCACATTTATAGCATATGTACACAAATAATTAGAGCAGTACATTTTAACTCATTTAATTAGAATTATACTTGGAATGATACTTATTTTACTGCCAACAGACAAAATTTGAACTGAGTGGAGGAGAAAAAGGGGTATAATTATGAGATTAGTGTACAACTCTTTCTGTCGGATGAGTAATATCATTGTGGGTCTATAGATCCAGTCTCTTTAATAGATGCCAGTGGTGCTTTTGTCTATAGTCAATGCCCCATTGACTTAATAGAAACACACTAGGGCCATGCTATTATGCAGATTACCTCATCAGCTATCCAACATTGGGCTATATGAGAGCACTTGAGAAAACACAGTGGTCGACCCACTTCATTTGCTCTCAGTGACCCATTGTTCTCAATGGTTTTCCATAAAAATTAGCTCAGCTGGGAGAAGCAAAGGTTTAAGAGATTATTAGGTACTCAAACAAATACCTTATCTAGTGGCGGATAATTGCTTGAGGTTCAGTTCCTGTGAGTTGCTCCTCCAACTCAAAAAAAAAAAAAAATCCTGATGTTTTAGAAAAGTATTGATGAGGTTAAAAAGAACCTTCATTTAACATTTATTTTCATTCACCTTGAAATCCCTTACTACTTTAATGCAATCAATCACTGATACTCTGAGACATGAATTCTGTCAATTTTCAGTGATTTTCAGAGAAACTAATATTACTTCTAATTTTTAATGTACAATTGACTCAAGCCACATACATTATGTATAGCTAAAAAAATTCAAACACCTGCATAAAAGAAAAGCAACTTTCAAATATTGTCAAATAAAGACTGTAAATAGCTGCTCAAACTATTTCATGTCTCCTTTAATTAACATTCATAAGCACATAAGAAAGAAAACCTCTGAGTTTTAAATTTAAATTAAAAGTCAAGCTGTTTTAGCAGAGAATAGGCATATTGCACACAAAAATGTCCTTTGAGAATCACAGTTACGGATTAATAAACACTCTCCCCCATTTTGCTGCTGGTGTGAGTTTCATTTTGCATATGCTGACCTTGGTTTAGGATTTAGAAAGTTTGTTATTAAACTTAAAATCTGATATCAAGGTGGACATCAACTGTTGCAAAACAACTATCTATACATTTCTCATTTTAGCAGCATGTATTTTCAGCTAACGTGCTAATATCCAGGGTAGCAAACAAGGACATATGCAAAAAAAAAGGACTTTTAGTTCTTATACAGATGAGACTATGCAGTAGATCTGGTTTGCAGGACTCTGTGATCCTCCCCAACATTTCATACCAACTGTCAACATCTCCCACGCAGACCAAATGTCTTTTACTTGAGATAAAAGTACCTTTGCCTAGAGCTAACCAAACAAATATCAAATTTGTTTTTCCATCACACCTAAAGATATTTGAAAGATGTATAGATAGCTACCATCACCCTAGCTCATATTCATCTGCCATGCATAAAAATATCCATACTTATACTTTGAACACTAGTAATTGTATCCTGTTCTTTATGAGCTCAGAAGTAATACAGAGATTCTGAAAACTGAATAGCCTGAACAATGCCCAAATCAATAAATTGAATGGTTAACTTTAGAGATAATTTCTAAAGATGATCTTTTGTTTCCGTTTAATTCATACCTTCCTCTTCTGACACCTTCAACTCAAGCCACAGAAGAAATAGTTTTGCTTTGTCCTGACTGTAGTAGATTTGCCACTGTTACTAGACAGTCTCAATGTTTCTCCTAGAATGTAATTCATCTTCATTGTTTCTGTGCCGACAGGATGGAACCTGCTTACAAATTTTACAGCTAGCAATACTTTTTATTGTTGTTCTGAAAGGGCTCCTGAGGGCTTTCTATTTTATTTTTAGGAACACTGTGATTTTTTTTCCCCTTTATGCTATACTTTTCACTATTATGAGTGATGACCCTAGAATACTGGGGAGGAAAAAGCAACCCACACCCACCAAACTCTGTAACTGTCATAAGTTTTAATGCAATCTTCCAATACATTGATTTATTGCAGGTGTTACGTTTTAACAATGTTATAGCTAATGAAGAATATCAACAGCCCTTGTGGAATGCTGACATTCCTTCAAACTAAGAAACCTTCTGTATGGCCCAAATGCCTTTCAGAGGGAAAAAATGATACCATAAGGAAGGCAATGTTCTCCCTTTGCTTTCAGGTGTTGAATTAAAATGTTAGGCAGCTAAAATGTAGATAATTTCATGTTGAAACTATGAAATTATGTCACTCAGTGTCAACCATATTTTTTAAATGTTCTGTTTTGCTTCTATGATATTCCTTAGGTTTAATTATAATTGAAAGTAGCCAATAAGCCAACCCCAATAAGCCAATATAGAATGAAATCACCTTTAATGAGGAATGTAACATCTTGTTAACATTTTAGGGACTTCTATCTATAAATCACGTTGGAAGAGGTATTTATCCTGTATGAAAAACAATACCAGCAAACAAACAAATAAACTTGCTGAAACTAATGCTTTCATGGTTAGGTTGAAGATGGAATTACAAAATACACTTATTTTTAAAAGAGATTTGCTCTCTTATTCTCTTTCATAATCAATTTTTATACTGAGGTTGAAATCCAGTTGCCAACTGTTTTGCAATAGTTTATAAAAATAGATTCAATCTTAATGAAAATTTCTTAAAAATGCACATCCTGAAGAAAGTTTTTAATATGTATTTATTACTGTCTTAAAAATGATATTTTATAATTATCCAGTACAGAAAAGTGAATTTAGCTATTTCTAAATCATTTTTAAATTTATGATGGGACTTTTTTCCATTCTGTAAGCTATAAAGTGTTTGTATATATACATCAATATAATAAGATTTTTTCCTTATTTTTACGTATCAACATCTATATAAAATTTATTAAATTAGTTATAACAGTTAAGTAGTTTATTTTTAGAGAAAGGATAATAAAAATGCAGTAAATAATTAAAATAATACCATACTGAAATAAAAACGATCATGTTTTTAACATTTGATAAAACTGATATTTTCCTTTAATTAGTAGTTTTGTTTAAATTAAAGTTATTAATAATTTACAACATATTGGATCAAAGAACAGATAAAATTATGTAAAAGTAGTATTCTATAATTATAAACCTATGCTGAATTTTGGTAAGCAATTTAAGTATATTACTTGCATTGCATCAAATCTTACTTTTAATTAGAATTACAATTTATGTTGCATTGCTCAGAGTATATTACTGATTAACATTTTTATGCTAGTTATAGAAGCAATATATTTATTCTGTTTACTATGATAATAAAATTAAAAATCTTATGCACTTTCTGCATTAATAAAATTACCTTAAAATTTATATAACATAGATTATATTTGAAGGGTGTTTTTGTTCCATTGTCCAAAAAAAGCTATATGTCCCATGTTGAAGTTGTTTATAGCTATCTAAATTTTGTTTTGTTTGTTGTAGGGAAATTGTGAGAGCATGTAAATAGGTCTTAATCAAAGCACATCCTTGGTGATCTAATAAATACTGATCATGCGATAATTGCTATTCTTCATGGTTTTATGGTGTAAGAAATAGACATCTGAAAGGAATTAATTGTTTGAGATTAAATCTTTGTATCCAATTTAACAACTAGGAATTTCAACACAGGTGGTTAAATACATAACCATGTTTGTGATCTACCTTCTTTAGGAAGAGACTGAGGATGATTATAAAGAATTAAAAATCCTGCTGGTTTGAACGACTAAAACAATTAGCTTATAAATTGTTTCATTCATTTTGGCATCTGTGGCTAATCTCTGTTAAGAGTAGACAATGTTCTCCCTACCTTCACAGGGAAACCATATGGTTTTCCCAACAGCATACCTTTCAAGGTTTTCTCCCTATTATTGCTCAGAAGAAATTCTCTGGTTCAGAAAAGTTGATTTCACCTATCTCCTTAAACCTTTTACTTTTTCTGTCTGTATGTTGGAGTTTTCTCCACTGATAGAAATACCATCCACCCTTCTCTTTACCCCCCAGAATCTTGTCTAGTCACCAACGCCTATCCTGATGCAACCTTCTTTATGACAGGGGAGGACTTCTAAATTTATTTCTATCTCTTAATTCCTGTGAAATCTTGATTATATTTTGCCTAGTCATGCTTTGTGTTTATCTTCTATCTTCTGTGAAGCTGAAAGTTCCATAGTGGCAGGGAATATAACTTGCTCATATTTCTAATTATTTTTTCTGCATGCTTGAATGGAGCAGTGCAAAGGTGGACTTCATTGTTCATTGCCAGGCTAACTTTCCAGGTCTACAATGTACTAACCCTATGACCTTGAACAAATTACCCAATAGCTGTGTATCAGTCTCCAGAGGTATACATTATACATAATGATAGTACTGTCTTCATAGGAATGTTATGATAATTAAATAAAATATTTAATTCATGCAGAGAGCATTATCTCACTTAGCATACTTTTGGTCAATATGTAAATAATTTGGTTCACTATGACTGCCAGGTTTCAGTCTGAACCTGTCAGTTCTTAGCATGCTCATGGCTAAAGAATGACCAGACATGCCAAAGATAGGCAAGCATGAAAATGAGGTTTACTGGGGAGAGAAAGACAGGATTATGTAAGTATAGGCTTACAGAGCATGATATATATGCCACAGATGGCAACCAGACTCACTGTCACAGCAGGGCAAGCAAAAGGAAGGGCAAAGAGAGAGAGAGAGATTGGCTATAGTCTGTGTCTTATTTTTATAGTGTCTGGATAGGGAGCTGCCTCATGGTTCAGAGGTCACCATGGAACCACTTTAAGTGGACAGTTGGGAGTCAAATGACCTGAGTCTTAACTACACATGTGGGTTCTAGGTCACTTTCCAGACTTTATGGTACCCATGTGGCTTGGCCCTTGGGCTAAAGAGTCCTCTGCATTCTTTTGCAGCTGGTGCACCAGTTCTGATTGGCAGATTCATAGGGCATTCCCTCCTCCCCCAGGTATGGAGAATTAGGGTTGGGCAGTACCAAGATGGAGGCAACAGCATCCACTTTCATCTTTAGGAAACCTGGAATCCCTCACTGTCTACCTAACATGACTACAAGCTCTTTTTACCTTTAAGAAATAGTCATTAATTTATGCAAACTGGACCTGATGTAATTGTGGTGGTCCCAATGTATCATCTTTGCTTTTGCCCTTTGTCTCACTAGCCTTTGTGAAGGAATGTCTTTATCATGGGTGATATAACGATAGATGTCAAAACTCTTCATTTTTTTGGAGTGAAAAACATTGACCAAAAAAAAGAAAATCTTAGTGGGAAGGGCAAATTAAGACCATTGTTATTGTAAAAAGAGAGGTATGAACCTGAATAAAGGATATATAGAATAAATTTGAGGAAATTATATTTTGATTCATCAAAGATAAGAGTTGGGAAAAAAAGTATATTGTAGAAATTGATGACTTTGCCAAATGCCTAAAAAGACAGATTCATTTAACAGAGTGGTTTTCAAACTAACTCTTAAAATACAAGGCTTCAATGAAGGTGCTTTAGGGATTCTGTAAAAGTTTAATTGGCATTTCAGTTTTAAATGTTTTATATGGCTTTAAGGCTATAATTTGAAAAGTACCTATTCAAACATATTGTATTTTAAAATCATTTAATGCATAATAGCTCTCCAATACTTTAACTTTTGTTCTGATGAATTGATTTTCATTAGTGAATATTTAATTTTTAATGCATAGAATATATTTATTCTAATAAAATTTCACTTTGCTTATAATATATGTTGGTTTTCACGTAATTTCATTTATTTCAGTTATTTCCATTAATAAATTATTTTTTACTACTTAAAAATACTTTAAATATATTGGTTTGAGAGTAAGTTGGGGCAGATACCCAAAAGAAAATATTATTCAGGCAGGATATCATTTTGGAGTCTGTGTTTCCACTGAAGTTTTGTCCTGAGAATAGTTGAGAAAGTATACTCAATTCTTGTTTGTTACAGTAATTATGTTCTATAAAATCACTATGAACACTGAATTAGCCAATACTGATTCATTACTCCTTGGGGAAATACAAGGTTAAGTTCCTGTGAGCCTGCGGTCACAATATTTTCATCAAACAATCAATACATAACCTTGTTTTATGTGAGTTTCTGTTTAAAGACACCTTATTTAATATATATTGTTGGTTCATTAACACTGAACTCAATGGCCAACAGCACCATAATTCATGCCTGAACTAAGCTGATCTTACAAGTACATTTTTTCCAGAAAGCATACCACAGCCTTCTCATTCTCAAGAATGCTATACAATTCAGCCCTGTGCTTGGGGGCCATTGTAACAGAATCACCATCAAAAAGCACAAAAATTCAAAAAATGTGGCACTAAATAGATAGTGAAAGGATATTTTTTCTATTAAACAGAATAATGACTGAAATAAAATGGCAGAAATTTGCTTTGTTGAACTTCAGTTGGTAACAGGAGTATCAGGTGACTGTCAAATTTCCTGCATGTGTAATTGCAAAAATGGTCATTGATTTTTGTGGTAACAAATAAATCTTAACAAGTTGGTGAATTTGCAAATACAGAATTTTTTAATAAGGAGGATCAAGTGTACTAGGCAATGACACATCATGAAATACGCTGTTAGACTGAATTGTGAAAATTTACCTTCAGCTTATACACTCACCTTGTCACTCTTGTGTGACCCATGGGCAGACAGCATTGACATCATTGAAGTGATTGTTAGAAGTGCAGACTCCCAGGCTCATCCCACCAGACTTACTGAATCAGAATATGCAATTTTAGTGATTTGTATGTGTATTAAGGTTTATACATGGAATATAGTGCAGTAATCTCTAATTGCTAAAATGGTGATAATAATGTCTACCTTATCCGTCCAGGCAAAAATTAAAGAAGAGAAGTTTATATGAAAATTTTAGGTATGCTCTTACATGTCATAAAAATGTACAAAGGGAAACAGTGGGCTCTTACAGTGGTGAAAAGAGGGAGGGATGTTTCTATTACATAGCTTAATCAACCTAGTCAAAATGAAAAACTTTCCACTTTTCATCTCATTTTATCCATATAAATTTCTTAAAATCTGTTTTTTAACAGCTACATTCTTTTCCATTCTTTTTTTTCTTATTTCTATCCCCATTCTAAAGTGTCACTTTCTACTACCTATTTTGATTACATTAAAAAGAAGAAGAAGAAGAAGAAGTATGTCAATTTTCTTTCCTAAGAATAAGCTTTGCAACTGATAGGGGAAATTATATTTTAAAAATATCACTCTCAAGATATTTGGGGCTATAATTTTTCTTATTAAAAGCAAAACAAACAAATAACTCACCTTTATCTGAAAGCAAGACATGACCATGCTAGAATTTCTTTACTGGATTGCTATGGTATTAAATACCCTTACATTTTATTTCTGGTTTTTGAAAATGACAGAAAGAATGTCTCTCTTTAAATATGTCAAAGAGAATGCCAACTAGAGGATAAAGCTACCTGGAAAATCAGAAAGAAAATGATATTTAATCCTATACATTCCAACATTCTTTGGGTAAATTTAAGAAAGAAAAGAAAACCATCTCTAACAAAGTTCCTAATGCATGCATGTGGTTATGAATATAGTGATAAAGAGAAGTACAAAGGGAAAGGTGTATTGCTGCCCTTAAAATATTGTCAAAGCTACTCAAAAGGAAATTTTTGTTTCCGTATCAACGTGGAGTTCTTATGTGCTGCTAGATTCTAACAAGAGGCTTTTCCTTCTTGCCAGTTGTTTCCATTCACAATATTTAGCCACCTAGTGACTGATTTGTGCCAGGTGGAATTTTTCCAAGCATGCAATATTTACAATTCTCTATTTACTAGTTCCTAGAGACAGTCAGATAAAAATACAGCAGCAAATGGTTTTATTTCCAGATAGAAGAATGTACATAAGTATCTGAGACTCAAATTCAGCCAGATCCCAGAAATGCATTGTTTCACCTACAGAAAAATTTTTTACTATATTTACAAAAATGAAAAATAAACATTGTATTAAGTAAGCATAGAAAAATTGAATTTACTTTAGATTATGAGATAAAAATTCAACAGATTATTAGCTATACAGATGAAGGTGTCAGTAAAAACTAAAAGGCATGCAGAATAGATAGTAAAATGTATTTAAAAAATTGCCTTATGAGTACCAAAAGACTTCCAAGAATTAATATAATATTATGTCAAAATCTGAGTTGAATTAAAACTGATACTTAAACACAATGTCAACAATATCCTTATCTTGTTTTATTTTCAATACTTATAGATACGCTGTGGGAAGTTTTTGGTCTAAGTTGATGTATGAACTATCTACCTCCCACTAGCAATGGGCATCTCTTAAATTCTACTTTTTAAGTATGCTCTTGAAGTTTAAGCATTAATATCTTGTATTTTTCAACCTCTTCATGCCTACAAGGTTTTATAACACTATTGATTTCAGTGACAGTGAATCATTATGTTTTTTGAGGACCACTCGCTTTCTACCAGTATGTAAGTGCAACTGCTGGAAAAATGTATTTTAAGGAAACTATACTTAGATCACAAGAAAAATCAAAAGAGGGGAAGGTAAAGGAAAGGATTTCATTGAATCTCCAATCAATAGTATTTGACCTTATCCAGCATTTAATTGATTGGTTCTTCAAATCTGTAAAATGGAGGATTACCCTCCCTGGTTAGAGAAGCTGTTTTACAGCCACCATATACATCTGTATTGATCATGACTGCATTAGGACATGGTTATCATTTAATGGATAGAACAGAATGGAAGAATTCATTTAAGTGTTACAATGGGCTGTGATCCCACTGTAACTTGCCAGATGTTTGTGACAATCGGTGTCAACTAGCAGTTTTATTTTGGAATTGCTACTTCCTGGAAACACTTTCAGCTATTGTTTATAAAACACATTAGACAGGTGACAAAATAAGTTATTATTAGGTACTGAGTGTTTGTATTTTCTCGAAATTCTTATGTTGAAGCCTTAAACTTCAATATGGCTGTATTTGGAGATGGGGTCTCTAAGGAATTAATTAAGGTTAAATGAGTGCATAAGCATGGGGCAACTGATCCAATAGGGTTAGTGTCTTTATAAGAAGAGACACCAAAGAGCTCACTCACTCTGCCTCTCTATTTGAGCATAAAATAAATAGAGGTCCTGTGAGCTTACAGTGAGATGGTGGCCACCTACCTACAAGCCATGAGAGGTCTCAGAATAAAACTTACCCTTCTGGCATCATGATCTTGGACTTCCTCTAAAACTGTGAGAAATGTCTGTTGTTTAACCACTCAGTCTGTGATATTTTGTTATGACAGTCCAAGCATATTAAAACAGTTATATGGCAGTGTATGAAACAGCAAGAGCATGCCAAAACACAGATAATGTCAAAGAAACTTCTGAATTAGATTATTCACAAACAAGGGGGGAAAGGAGTTATCTTTGGTTGGAATGCTCATTAATTTGCGATTAAAATAAATAAGCCCTTTTGAGAATGTTTCATTGCATAACACTGATAACAATTTTGAGGGAAAAGACACAGCATAAGAAAGGAATGTATAAGGTGAAACTATTTTTATTTTTTCATTTTATTATGGTGATGACATGTAGTGGGCCAACATTGAGAAGATATAGCTTGGATACTGACAGCTACTTTTTTGCTTTATGATCTTGGACATGTCAGCTAATCTCTTTAAAAGGCAGTTTCTTCATGTATAAAATCTGTATAATAATGCCCTACATAGATATTGTGAGAATTAATTGAAGTAATATGAACTAACTTAGCTCAGTGCTCAGTAATGAATAGTCACTCAAAAATATTTAAAGATTTGAAATGCTGTCCTCATGTTCTATTATTTCATAAATATTGACCTGGTTAAAGATACTATTATATTTTTTCTTTAAAAATAACTATAAATCAAATCTTTCTCCCTTTTCACATTACCTACTTTGGATATATATCAAACTAATTTTTTAGAAAGGCTATAGCAGCCTGATGACTGGTGCTTTTAGTATTATACACAGTAGGAGACTCCTGGCATAAAAATATAAAATGGGTCAAATTATCTTTCCATTATTAGCACCCATCATGATCCCATTAGCTTCTATTACTGTTTAAGTGAACTTGTGCAAGATACACCTAGCCAGGCTGTGCTCATCTGCCAAAAGTTAGAAGGATAATTTTGATACCTAAATTATGGATTACATGAAAGGATACACATAAAGTATTTAGGATAGTGCCTGGCATGGCATAAGTTCTTAACAAATGATTATTGCAGATAAAGTTATTAATTTTATCATTATTAATATTTTACACTTTATCATATGAAATACACAGTCCATCTTTTTTGTTATGTCTCATTAGTCCTATATTTTTAGGACCTATATACATGAAAAATTATGAGCAATGGTATTTCATAAGAAGGCAAATCATTTTGGCCTATAAAAATTTCTGAATCTATCAAGTAGCATAGACATTCTCAATGATCCTGTGATTAAAGTGAAATGGAAGCTATAGTAGAGTTGTAAAGGGAGGAATGCCATCCTTTGACAGAAATATTGAGAGATTATGTCTCTGTTTGAAGCACAGATGGAGAAAACAAGAAGCAGGAAGACAATTTAGGAAGGTTATTGCAATAATCTAAACAGGAAATGATGGCAATTTGGACAAGGGTACTAGGAGTGAAAGGGATGAGAGATGTCAGATTTTGGATTTTTTTGTGAAGCTCCACACAATACTGTTGTTCATGAAATGTGGAGTGGAGTAAAAGATAGTCATATAACTACAAGTTTTTTTTGTTTTTGTTTTTTCGCCTAGAAATATCAGGAGAATTGCTTTATCATGAACTGAGATCTAAAGAAGAAAAAACTGAGACTAGATGAGATTAACTGTGCAGTGAATGTAGTAAGAGAAGACCAAAGGTCTAAGGACTGTGGAGTGAGCCCTGTAATGCTCCAGTGCTTAGTTACCAGCTGTAACAAGGAAATGTGAGAAGGAGTGGGCGGCGATGTCACAGAACTCCAAAGGAGTATTTTCTCTAAGTCAAATAAAAGTATAGTATTTCAAGGAGGAATAATTGATCAACTGTGTCTAGTGCTGTGGTACAGAGATATGGAATTACCTGAAGATCTCCAGATTATCCGGTAGCAAAATAATATTGCTTTTAATAAACATTGAAGAGTCAGAAAGAAGAGTTTGGGGGCAAAAGGTAGTGATTGTATTTTATGACAAGTTCAATTCATGGTATTGGTGAGACATCAAATCAGATATATTTTTGACTTGAAATGTGAATCTGGAGGTCAGAGCTAGGTCAGGACTGGAAGTGTTAGATTGGGTGTCACACGAATAGAGATTATGTGGAAGCTGTGGATTCGATAATACCAATGTGCATGTAGAGTGGGAAGTTATCAATGAAAGGATCTTGGAAATGCCAAATATTTCAGGATAAGACAAAGACCAATCTTAAAAAGTGGGGGCAGGAGGAACAGTGAGCACGATATGAAGAAAACCAGAAACATAAAATTTTTTAAAGTCAAAAATTCCTTTTGACTATACAAATCAGCAGTTAGCAAGGAAAGGTGGTTCCCTAGCACCGACCCTTCCAGCCTTGTAGGACATACAGTTTTCATGGGCTCCATTCTCTCAGCTTATGACTGGTGTCTAACATTTTCCTTTTTCTGCATCTTCTGTTCATCCCATTGGCAAATCTTTCATCACCTACTAACCCAGGGAAAGGTAGCATTGCTGTTGTTGGGGACCATCGTCAATGCTGTCTCCTATTGCTCCAGAAGGCACTGGTACTCTCATCAGCTGCAGTTGAAGATGCTGGCACTTGGTACCTCTGGCACATCAGATGCCAGGAGCCCTGCCAGGACTGCAGGCTCTGCTGCTGTGCAAAGAGCTCTGGATGTGCCAGAGCTATGACATGTTAATATTTTCAGTCTTCTCCAAAGCACAATGTCACACTCTGATATAAGTGGGAGGAAACCTTCTTTTACCTTCTACATATTGGTTATAATCATTTCTGCTTTGGGTCCCAAATATCTAATAGCAGTTAGCTGTTATGGAGGAGATAATGGGAACTGAGATAGAAAAACGAAAAAAAAGAAATTGAAAAACACAGACTTATGTTTTAAATCATCCCTTTCCTTGCAACAACCAAGGCATGCATTCATGAATTCATTTATTCCACAAATATTTATTGAGAGCCTAGTATGTGCCAGCCTCCCTCCTCCAGCAAACACTGTCTGGTGGTTGCCATATAATGAGGTGTTTTCCTCACTCAGCCAACCTCATCCTAGTAGGCCTCTGGACCCTTGCTTGTCAAACTCATCGTCCTTTAGAACTGGGCCACAGCTTCTGACTGAGGACATCTGTTGTGAGCCCAGGAATTTATTTTCTAGATAATTCTAATGTGCAGATAAGTTTGATGACTATTTTTGGCATCTCATTTATATCTGATCATATGTATACATACAACTTAAATCTCAGGCTGAAACCCCTATCACACAAGGCAAGAGAAAGCTTACAGGTGAGATAAAGAGTATGAGTGCTTTGGAAAGGAAGAAGAACACGGCTTTTAGGAAATAAAATGGTTGGGGTTGATGATCTTGAAAAAAAATAATTTCGGTCAGGGAGTGGGTACTGATTGTATGAATTAAAGGGTGATGTGGAAGTAGAACCTATTAGGCATTCAGCTATTAATCATCAGAGAAACTTGATAGCAAAAAAAAAAAGGTAGGGGTTGCAAGAGTAAATTGCAACCATGTAAGCACTTGAGAAATACAGCCATAAGGTTAGGGGAAAGTGTTATTTTGTTGTCGTCGTTAAATTTTATTTTTTTGTTTTTAATAGGGGACCATTATTAAACACTTCTACAGTAGAAGGAGCCTGCAAAGAGGGAAATTGAATAGAAATGTGTCTATACAGTGTCAGGGTTTGGGGTGAAGGGTGACGATTTACAGATCAAGACCCACTGGTGTGCTGTAAGTTAGCAAGTCCCCAGGAATGAAAAAGGAGCTAAAAGAAAATAGGCAAAAGATTAGGGGTAACACAGAAGATAGGTTCTTTCTCTTAGAGCTTAATTGAGAAAAGGAATGAGTGTAAAGGAGAAAAGATTAAGATGAAAGATTCAGTAGTCTAAGTTAAATACCAGGTGGTGTCATTTGCCAGGAACAAAGTGTTTGGGCATAAACTAAGGCCTGAGATAAAGCTATCGTGTTGAATTGTCTCATGAGTCAATAGGCCATAATTAAAGGAATTGTGGAACAACAGTTCTGGGGGAGTTGTTTGAGGTTGAATAGCACATAGCTTTAGAAGAGACTGTCACTTCCAGTTTCTGAGTTGCTCCAGCAATAGCTGGCAGCTCAGAAGAGAAGCAAAGAAAGCAGTTGTAGTGAGGCTTTTGCAGGCAAAATTAGCCAGGTGGGCACAGCTGAAGGTCAGAGGAGCTAGGTCATCTAAGGTCCTTGCAGGGACATCTAAAACAGCTGATCATGGGGTAAAAGCTGGGCAGTAGGACAGGTGATGCTGGAGAGGGGTCAGTGAACCAGATAGGAAATGACTGATGTACTGTAGGTCTCAATTAGGATAAAGAATTCATTCTGTATGCACAAGAAAGAAGACATGATGCATTTTGCTTATAGATAATTTCACAAGTTTTGGGGGAGTAGTGTAATTCTGAGTGATACAATCATTTTTTCCTGTTCTGCCATTATTTTGCTTCCTAATTTGCAGTCCCCACCATAGCCAAAGGCCTGAAACATTTATACATTTTAAGTACACTGAATAATAAGGAAATTGTGTTAAAGTTATTTTTTTCCATCTAAACCTGTGGTCACCAGCCCCTGGGCTGCAACCCCTCCAGCCCCCATAGGTGGAAAAATTGTCTTCCATGAAACAACTTAGGAACTGAGGAGGGTGCACATGGCAGGAGGTGAGTGGCCAGGGATCTAGCCAAGCTTCATCTGTATTTACAGCCACTCCCCATCCTTTGCATCACCACCTGAGCTCCGGAAAAATTGTCTTCCATGAAACCAGTTCCTTGTGCCAAAAAGGTTGGGGACCGCTGATCTAAACAAAATGACTCACTAAAACTATTAAAATGCAAGATGTAAATGCAATATACTAGTGCATTCTATTTGTATATTGCATATGTTCAGAAACATGAATACATTAAAATGTACTTGGTATGCAATTGAGCCAGAGCTTTAATATATTTTTCTTTGGAGACGTTCTTAAATTTTCCATGCCAGGTACATTTTATATCACTGTATAAAATTTATATAGTAGCTGTAACTTGTAATTGTAGGATATAGTACATATTTAGTTATAAAAATGTGTTCTTTTGACAGAAAACCCCTCAGGGCCAGAAAGAGTTAATATAATCCTATAATCCTAAATTAAATGCAATGAAGTGATTTTATTTGTTCGAAAATTATCATTTGTATTTCCACTATTATTGGCTCCTTTTTTTCCTGAGCCTTTCTGACTCATATGCATTTATTTAGAATGAATAAATATATTTCTCAGAGTGCTTGTGATCCATAAATCTTTGCAGCTGTGAGGGGCCCTTGATATTCATCTGGGTTTATTCATCATTTTAAGGATGTGTGAAGCCACACTAGCTCAAGTTACCTGCCACATATGCAGATAAGAAAGGAGCTGGGGCAGTAAGTAGGAACCCCTAGCCACCGCTTTCTGGATGATACAGATCATGCACTCTATCTTGCTAAAGAAGAGATTTTAGAAACAAACCTCCCCATTCCTTCATTTCCATAAATACCCTTCTAGAAACCTAGGCTACTTCACCAACCATGGGCCATAGTATGGAGCATTGCTTTTTTGTAGTGTTGTGATGGACGGGTTTACGTGGTCATGTCCAACCTGGTATTGAGTCAGAGGGTTTTTCCATTCACAAAATAAGCCTCTTCACCTGGCTACCAATGCTGAAAGGAAAAATGCCAAACTTTATCCTAAAAGCTTATTTCTACAACCATATTTTCTAAGCTCTCCACATGTGCACACACACAGTGCATATGGTAGAGATGTTTCTGCATGCACACAAATTCCCAGTCAACAGTGAATGTTTTAGTGGTGGTGCGCTCATCATGAAGATAACCAAAGATGAGTGTTGACAAGAGCCTTGCTTAATAATTTTTGCTGTTTGGAGTGTTTGAGAGCAATCAAGAGATACTTGCTGTTTTGTTCCTACTTCAAGGAAAGGAAAATACTCTGTATTAATTAAATTCATTTGGCTTGGTAGTGTAAGTGTGACAAACATAGATGTGCCAAACTGCCTGAAAATAATTTGGGTCATCAGCAAATCACTGCGCCTGCCAGTTTGCAGACAATTCCTAGTCTTTGTGGTCTGTCACATCTCTTTTCCATTAGCTATTTACCATCTGACCAGTGAAAGAATACACTAATTTATTTCTTGAAAAAAGATATTCTGTTTTATTGACAGCTTTTTCCCTGTACACTTATTGTTCTGCAGTGCACAAGCCAATGCCTTTGCAAATTGCCCACTGGGATCTTTCCCCCAAACAGGGAATTTTATAGCAAAAGAGATGGAAATTATTTTTTAAAGTCTGCCTGTTCTGTTTTGTCCTGATGAAATGACAGTTGTTTTTAGATTAGCTCATACTCAGAGTATGTTTCAAGACACCTGAAGGAGTATGTATGAGGGTGGATATAGCATATTTCTGTGGATCAGACAGCAGGCAGGTTTTTAGCTCTGTGAGTGAAGTTCAAATCAGTATTATGCTCCTTAATTTACAGGAAATTCAGGGTAAACCTTTTATTTACAAACAGGGAATATTTGCCAAGAAGGAATAAAAAAGCAACTGATTAATCAGCATGCAGCCCTCATCTTGAAGGGCCTCATTGCCTGGCCCTTTTGAACGTTCAGGAGATTGGCCTTGCATAAGAGGGATGTCGTGTGGAAATGCCTTTGATAGCTCAGTGATTGAATCTATCATCCTTTGGAAAGGGACAGGACTTGGTTTAAAAAACCCTGACTGATAGAACACAGAGTGTGCATGGCTGGAAAAAAAAAAAATACCTCATTATAGCTCAGTGCTGTTGCCCTTTGGAGTAAAATGAGAGAAAAGCTTGCTCTGGTACTTCTGCTGATAAAATTCACTTTCTGGAACACAACCAAATCCCAGCATATATCATCCAAGAGAAATAAAGCAGTCAAAAAATTGTATTCCTAAATAGGCCTGGAACATCTTGGCAACTGCTAAAGCAACACAAAATAAGGAACAGTGCCCTACTAGCTCGACCCTTAAATTATGCAGCTGTTCATTACCCGAATTATACATCTCAGGCTGCCCTTTGGAAAAAGGCATGGAGCACAGAGCTGGAACAATCCCTGAATTATAGTACAATAAGAAAGACCTCCTAAAGTGTCACATGCATGTAGTAGAAGATAAGAAAGGCCAGCTTAAGTTCTTGGCATTTTAAAGAAGGCAATCAAGAAAGCCTTTGAATTCCTTAGTTTTCTTTCTCTGCAATTAATTTGCATTTTTGTGTGAGTTAGACAAAGCATCCCATTCAGATGTCAGCAGTCCTATGTCAGTCTTCTTCTCTGGAGATGTGCATGTGTGTTTTGGTTTAAGCTGCACCATATTTACAGGGGACTCTTAAGAAACATTCATAACAACAGCAGCAGGCCTACCGTATTTAGCAAATTAGTAATGAGGATATTTAGTATCTCAAAAATAAAGACATCATAAAAATAAAACCATTACAGAACTAAAGGACAGGACTCTAAAATTAATTTTACCACATGTATTGGATTTTCCTTTTCTGCAAAAAGTAAAACATACTGCACTAGTTAACTTGAGACTTGAATAGCACATTTGATTTAGTTTGTTGTAATAAGACTCAGATTCCTCCACTATACCATATGTACTAGTGATATTAACATTTCCATCCACTTGGTTGTGTTAATACATGGGTGAAGTTTTGGATCACTATTAAGCTAATACTTAAATTTTGCATCAGTTTATAAGTTTTGAACACCATTAATAAAGATACTGGCACTTTCTATCAGATTTGTTTTACTTAAAGTAAATAGCCAAATTAACATTTTACAATTCCTATTTTGAGGAATATTTGAAGAATACTTTGGTAAATGATTTAAGACATGTTCCTGCATAAAACAAATATCAAAGATTATGTGTGAGAGGTCAACACCGTACTTGGCAAAATTGAGATGATTGAAAAGTTTATTTTTGTCCCTCCAGTCTAAGCTTTCTGGGCTTGTTTACCATCCTCTGTTCCACTCCAAACCTAGAGTAGTAGACAGTACCTCTTATCCCCACAAAGATGTCCGTATCCTAAACCCTGGAACCTGAGAATATGTAAACATGACAAAAGGGACTTTACTGATGTCATTTATATTATGGGATGTTAAAATGCTAAGATTTTCCCGGATTACCTGGGTGCACCTAATCTAATCACATGACCCCTTAAAAACAGGTAAGTTTCTCTGGCTAGCAACAGAAGATATTGGGCAGAAGGAGGAGTCAGAGATATTTGAGGTGGGAGAAGATTTGAAGAGGGAGGTGGTAATGTGGGAAAGTGGGAGACCTTAAGATGCTGAGCTTGGCTCCCCGCTGACAGCCAGCAAGGAAACAGGGACCTCAGCCTTAAAAACACACAACAAGTTGAATGTACTCATAAGGAGATTCATCTCCAGAATCTCTAGAAAGGAATGATGTGCTGCCAATGCCTTGATTTTGGCTTTGTGAGACTCTAAGCAGAGGACCCAGCTGAGTGACTCTGTGCCCAGACTTTTGACCTACAGAACAGTGAGATAATAAATGGATGTTGTTAGGCCAATACATTTGGGATATAGTAGCAATAAAAAAATAAGACATGTCCTCTAGAATTTTTTCAGAAATTTACCCTTCCTGGGACCATCTGCATTTTAACCATTATCTTTACTAATAGAAGTAAATACATGTCACCGGCTACAGCAATTACAGAAACTAGTGAAACTGCTGTGGCTTCGTTGTTGTTGTGCTTGCTTATTTGGAAAGTGGGAATGAAAAGCTATCCCTGCCTCTCAAAACAGCATGTCAGAAGGTTGTAGAGAGTAATAATTAAATGCACGCTGGAGACAGACTGAAAGGACTTGAACCCTAACTCTATTACTTACTATTTATGTAAACTCAGTCAAGTTACTTGATCTTTCTGTGCCTCAGTTTCTTTATTGGTAAAAGAATAATAATAGTACCTATCCTGTTATGAGGAATAAATTCATTAATACATGTGATGTCTAGCATATAGTAAATGCTTTATAAATATGAATTGTTTTGATGATTATTATAGTTAGTTACCTTTACAGTTGTAAAATACATTTAGTTATTTCATAGGAAGTCTATTTAAAGGGAAATTTTCATGTTTAATTAATTTTGTAGTGTGTTTAAAACTATAATAGTGATAGTCTTGGCACATAAAATTTTGAAACACAACTGCTAATTCTTCTAAAATTGAAACATGTTCAGAAGCAATGGTGAGTCAATCTTGATGTAGAAACTGCTTCACAATATGGATACTTAAAAATCTGTATCTTCAGGTTAATTTTAATTCCAATGAGGTAAGACTTAACAGTTTTAATAAAAGTTCTTTTTTGGGGGGGTGGGGGGTAGGAATAACAATGTCAAGTTTCTCTCTCTTTGAACATATGAAGACAGTATTAAATGAACCTGTAGGCCCCAGCTAGCCCAGAGCAGAAGAGGCTAGACTCCTGTTTTCCATTTTTAGTTTTACTGAGACTTCAATCTAAGTGAGGTGGACACTTGCCCCGTTATAGCTTGTAGCCCATACCGCTGCTAGCAGAGCGTAAGTACACACTGCAAGTGTGCATATTTATGTCTCCCTTGAGAGGAGTGCAGCCACAGCTCTCCTCCCTGCTGTCCCTGTTCTGCCCTGACCATGCCCTCATTCAGGAGATTAATGGCCATCACTATACAAAAGTCCTTTGCCTGTTAGTACAGGAGTGGTTCAGGCCAACTAGCTTGGTGCAAGTGTATACCTTGTACTCCAGAACACACGTAGATATAAGATGTTTGTTTTCTTTTGTGCAGCAAAAAAAAAAAAAAAATTAAGAGAGTCATGAATTAGATTGGTGCTTCTTCACCCTTAATGTGCACAGGAAGTGCCTCTGGTCTTGTTCAAATGCACACTCAGATTCAAGGTCTGAGATGGGGCCAAGACTCAACATTTCTATCAACCTCCTGGATGATGCCACTGTTTTAAAACTCCTTGCTCCACACTTTGCATAGCAAAACGTAGAGCCCCATTTATACTCTAAGTAATTATTTTCTTGTAATTATCTACATGGCAAGTCATTGTCATCTATGAATAAATGGTAATATGTATGACTATGCAGTCTAATTGTTAAAAAAAATTTCAAAATACTTGAATTTTACTATAAGAATATAGATTTGGTGTCTGGCTGTATATAGGGACACCTGGAATCAAGATAGAAGCTTCTATGGTCAATCATTTCCCTTGAAATAAAGGAAAAAACCCCACAGAAATTTGAGATTTGAACTTTAGTATTAATACATGCAGAAAATCTAGTAATAAAATAATCTCTAGTAATTCAAATTTTTTTTGTAGAAGAAAAAATGCCTGTTTACCTATGAACTCACTACTTGTAGTAAGTTGGTTAATCACACAGGTGATCTTGAGCAGGGCAAAGGCAGGTCATTATATAAGGACCTCTTTATATAACGGTGGATATAGCAGTACCTGTGCCTAGAATTTTTAGATAAGAATTAAATGAACTAACTATGGAAATAATGGAGGAGGAAAGCGTAGATTAAAAGGAATAAACTCTTTTCAAGAGTGTAAAATGGCATATACTGGCAGATCCTTATTAAAGAACATCTTTAAGAGAAAGTTTAGCTGTTATTGTTCAATCTGTGGGCATAACTGAAATATGAAAGGGACTGAGTTTCATTTGTGATTAAAAATCTAGATCTAGTCATGCCAGTGTTTCATATAATTTAGATTTATTCAAAACCCATTGGTTTGGGGCAGTGAAAATAAGCCACATAGAATAAAAGTGTCACAATGAAAACTATCCCCTCAAGAAAAAAAATTCAGGTTCTTTCATGTCTCCCAATTCTACATTTCTCCTAGCTAAGAAAATTTGCTAGAATCAAACTAGTTGAGGAGAAAAAATAAATATATATATAAAATCCTCAGGACTTTTAAAACATTAGCTGCTTCTCGCTTTTTGCCAGATGAATTTTGGTTTCACATATAAAGAGCTTAATTTGAAATGTTTCACAATAATATTATATAATCACATTACTTATTTACTTAAATGACTGGATATTTTTAATTACTCTGGATTTTTGCATTGAGGAAAACAATGGGTAAGCTTTTGTTTAAGAAAATTTATTTCTCCTACCTTTTTCCTCAAGTATAGTTACATAGGGAAGGTGAAGGAGGAAGCTAATGTCAGTAGGTTGCTAAGCCTAAGGAACAATAGATTTTTAAGAGGTGCTGAGGGTATCAGCTTCAAAGAGAATCAAAATTATGTGCCTAGAGAAACTAAAAGTGAATAAAGGGCATTTTTGATGTGATAGAAGAGGTGAAGCAAACCAAAGAAGTGAACTAGAAGGGGCCACAGGTTGCTATAATATTCCATTTTTTAAAAAGTGCCTATAAAGTGTGGATAGAGCTCTTTATTTTTTTTTTGTTCATTCTGATATTTGACTCAATCACAATTTCATGTACAAAAAGATTAAAATTGGAGGAAAAAATTAAATAATATATTTTTTGTTCTTTAATGTAAAATAAGGCAATACATAAACTTTGCAACAAAAAATATATATGATTGTGGTACAGTATATTGCTTAGCGACTTTATTCTGAATGTCTCATTGTACTCTACATATTTTCAACAAAATATGTGTGACATAAAGAAGCAAGTAAAAATATACCTTTTATTAAAGGATAAATTATTGATGCAGCCTCAATGCCAGGGGTTTTTGATTATCTCTAAGACTTAGGTTAAGCAAAGTGGTGTAGAAGAGTTCTGTAAGGATCATCCTTGTACTCTTTTTGTTCTCATTACTATAGAGAATTGAAGTGAATGCTTTACTTGGTCTGTTTCAGCTTACCTGTGATCATAAAATCCATAACCGTGGCCATGCCGAGAGTGGAAGTTATGTTTTCTCTCTTCTGGTCTAAATATACTTTTAGACATTTTGTATGTGAAAAACTCAAGTCTCTGGAAGCTAAAAGATGTGCATGTTTGTGGTGAAGGTTTTCATTAATAATCTCAAATCATATGCTGCCAAGGATCTGCCACTGTTTCAAATTATGGCTATTTGGAGTTCTCATGTTTTTCTGCCAATGTGAAAATTGGTTTTGTGGGATTGTTTATTGCTGCTTCTTTACTCCTTTTTTTTACCCCCCTCCACGAAGCGAATACTTTATCTCTGCAGAAGCAATGGAAGCCTAAAAAGATAGAACGTTTTCATGTCAGAAAAATTAAAGTCATAAAGGAGATAGATTTCCAGAATTAAATTAGAATTGAACAAGTCAGTTATGTGTACATCCATCAGCCCAGTGGTCAGGATCTCATTTCCACTGAAGCAAACTTAGCTAGAGGGCAGAAAGAATTTCTAATGCAGACCCTCCACACCACACACACCTTTCACAATAAATTACACTGAGAACAGAAAGGATTCACTCGCCATTGAGTATAATGCCTTTGAAAAGGTATTGTTCTATATAAGAATACTGTTAATTAGGTTTACAACTTAATCTATGTAAGTATTAAACCAAATATTAAAAAGCTTCAGTATAGATCTACTGACTTTATCAGACCCCATGTATAATTTCGATTTTGTTGCTATCATTTCTTGCCATATTAAAATTAGTAAAACCTCTCATTTTAATGATTAGTTATCAAAAAATATCGAATTAATACTTGCTAGTGACACTATGCTAAATAATGTTTTGAATACGTCATGTATATATGTCCAAATGCATGCATATTAAGGACTGCTATGATTTTGACATAAGAAAGATAGATTGCAGGGAGGAAGAAAAGGAAGGGGAAGTAAACAGTAGAAACCTATTAGCTGGACACATTCCATGTTCTGTGTACTGTGCTACTTGCTTTCATTCATGTGTTTTAATAAGCTTCACTATAAATTTCATCTCAAATTTTACAGAATTGAAAACTAAAGTTTTGGCTGCCTAATTAACCTACCTGAAGTCACAAGGCTCATGTGTAAAATATACAGTTTACCTGGAGCCGGTCCATCTGAATCCAATGGAGAAGAGAAAATTATTCCCCTGATGTGGTCATTTCCTTTTCCCACCTTCATGATAGTAAATGTTATACAACTCTTTGGCCATATTCTTAATGATACTTTGAGTTCATGTGCATTTGTTTGTCTCTTTCCATTATGTACCCATTACCACACACAACTGCTTTTCTTTAGAAGAGGCCACGGTCTAGAAGATGATGGGGGATGAAGCTGGACAATCTATTCTCATAGGATTTTCCTTTATGTGCTCTGCCCGAAGCCAGATCATTACTACACTGCTCTTGTACAGAAAACCTTACTTAACACTGAAAATCAGGCCTTCAGAAACTGTGCTTTCAAATACAGTAGAAGCCCCTGGTACTTTATACTAATATTTTACTGGATTATGAAGAGAAGAGTCAAGTTCCTCTAATTTACTGTTAAAATCAGGGGAAAAAATGGCAAGAAGAAAGGTTGTAGGGTCAAACCACATTTCACAATAAGAAACAGACTGCCTATCGCCATGGCTATAAGTTTCTGAATCAGAGATCCCTGGGTTTAAATGCTGGCGAGACCACTTATTAACTCAGCTCTTTTGTGTGACTTAATATTGTTTACTTTCTGTTTCTTCTTGTCAAAAAAAGAATTAGAAGGCCCACCTCATAAGGTTATTAAGAATGAAATAAGAAATTGCATATCAGATACTTGGCATGGTGCCTGGTATATAAATACTCAAAAATTGTTAGCAAATTTTTGTTCATTTATTTTATATAGGTATTGGTTATTACCACTAATGTTACTAGCTAATAAGCTATGAGATACATAGCTTGTTAATAAATATTAAGTGGACATGATGCTAAGTGAAGTAAGTCAAGAACAGAAAACCAAGTATTACATGTTCTCGCTCATATGTGGGGGCTCATATGGAGGTGGAGAGTAGGATGGTGGTTAATAGAGTCTAAGAGGGGTAGGGAGAGGGAGAAAATGAAGACAGATTGGTCAATGGGTACAAAAATACAATTGCATAGAATGAATAAGTTCTAGTATTTGATAGCACA
Organism: Microcebus murinus; assembly: GCF_040939455.1. Classification (NCBI taxonomy): domain Eukaryota; kingdom Metazoa; phylum Chordata; class Mammalia; order Primates; family Cheirogaleidae; genus Microcebus; species Microcebus murinus. Next base: position 45,768,477 of record NC_134116.1, read on the forward strand.
GTAGGGTAATTATAATTATCAATAATTTATTGTATATTTCAAAATAGCTAGAAGAGAACATTTGGAGTGTTCTCAACACAAACAAATGATAAATGTTTGAGTTGATGGGTATCTCAATTGCCCTGATTTGATCCTTACACAGTGTATACCTGTATCAAAATAGAACAGGTACCCCATAAATATGTATAATTATTACATATCAATAAAACTCTACCGATTTAAATGTTAATCCCATCTAAAAAATACCTTCAGGGTGACATTTATGTTCATGTTTGACCAAAATATCTGAGTACCATGGCCTGGGCAAGTTGACATAGAACATTAGCTAATACTGGGTTACATGAAATTCTTTTTAAGAATTAAACTTAAATCATTGTTATTAATTAATGATTGTTACTAATACATACTTCAAGGACCAAGGCAAACATGCATTAACAAACCGTTTCTTGATGTTTATTCTAATCAACAAAACTAACTGCAAAATCTTTTTCTGAAAAAAGCCTATTTTGTTTAAGTTTTTTTTCTTTTCATCTTAAAACCTGTAAATTTAATACAAAATAAAGAGACAAAATAAAAAATAAAGATCTTTGTTCATAGGTTATTTTACAGGGTATTCCAAAAGTCTTCATACAAAGGAAACATTTTGTAATGAATATTTTGAAATTAAAGTACATTTAGCTACAATTTCCCATTTTCCCTATGTATGGCAATTTTTGAGATATCCTGTGTTTTAGAATTTCTATCCAAAGTAATTTTTCTCCTTCACAAGAGTAGCTGGTCTTTAGGGATCCCGCTGTTTATTAGGAGACAGGAGAAAGAACTTTGCCAGGGGACAGCTGCTTGAGGCTGTATTGTGTGGAACATGGCACCCCTGCTGGTCTGGCCTTCGTGGGGGGTGGTGCCTAGTTCATCATTTCTACCTCAGTGCTATCCTGGTGTTGCAAAGGGAATTTTATACTTCTGATGTCTCCTGCAGTTAATGTCTGGGACCAGGTCAAATATAAAATCTCCATCTTACCTTTGACAACTATTCTGAGGCTATTACACTATTCCTGTTCCTGAAAATCTACACCTACTCCATACTTATTTCTTTTACCTACGAAAACAATTTCCAACTCTTGTCTTTTTATTTTACTTTGTCTTTTTCATTTTACTATGAATTTGACATGTGCTAGTAAAAAAATCCTTCTTGTAATGGGAATCCTGGATGTTTTCAATTCTATCATAATTAAGAGTCTTTGCGGTTAAATGCCACCTTTAGGTTAAATATAAACCAAGCATCTGTCAGCATAAATGTAAGAGAGCAAATAATGCCATAAATGCTAAGAGAGTAAAACTTAAACTGCATTGAAATGAGCTTGTCATCTCAATGAACGGTGACAAACACATCCGTGTTTAGCTCTGTAAAAGAGCAGAGTTAATAAGTACACACAGACACACACACACAGAGACACACATACACACACACACACACACACAAACCTTTCTTTAGAGTTGTGCTAAGCATCCTTGATTTTCTAATGTACATGGCTCTGCCCCTTCTTCTCTGACTTCTCTTGCCCAAAATGCCATTCCCATGGAACAAATCCCAGGAGCCATCTATCCTGGGGAGCTTGCTCTGGCCACCCCTCCCCTGAGAGTCTACACCTCATATGCTCTTATAGCACATAAGTATACCTCTGTCATAGCATTTGTCATCTTGTCTTCTGACTTGTGTGCCTCACCCATAAGCCTGTGTGTCATCTGAAGGTCTTTGTTTTCCTAGGAGCCCAGCACTGCATCTGTAGGGTCAGTGTTGAGCTAGGTAACATAAGTGATAAATCAGAGAATAACTGGTGAGCTCCATTGATTCAAGAATTATCAGAGAACTCTGTAGACTGTATTAATAAAAGGGCTTAGCAACATTCTCATTTGACAAAATGGAGATTATCATGGCAAGCCACTACAGTGGCTTGTCCAAAGTTCAATAAAGGCCTCATTCTAACATGATATATGTTCCTTGTCATACACCTTACTTCTTTTTGTTGCGGGTCCCCTCCGTTTCCCTTGAATGGTCACAGTAGCATCACTTCATAGTGGAGAGTTACTTAGCACTTCTAAATGCCTCCGAAATTTAGAAGGCAGTTCTTTGGTAGTTAAGCCAAGGAGTGTGGAGAGCCTTTGAATCCTCTTCTTAGTGAGACCATGGACAGCTGCCTTCTCTTTGCATTTTAAAAGACACCTACTGGCAACTTTGATTCTCTATTATTCTCCTTCACTGCACACTCTTTCTTTGCTTTATAGCATTTACGACAATCTGTAATTACTTTAAGTTAATGTTCATTTCTTTCACTGCAGTGCCAAGGAAGCAATATAGAATTCTCCCTTCTGTACCATCTCTCCATTTTCATCAAATCATTCTAAAGCCTATGCCCCCAAATAAACCATAGAAATTAAATAAACACATTGTGCTTCAGGTAAGGTCTCTTATCTTTCTTGCTAAGGAACTTGCTGTTCCTAAGTTCCCACATAGAGAAAGTCTGGCTTGTTTACTCATTTATTGCCACTGAACTATAAGCCTCATGGGGATATGCTGTTTTGTTCCTAGCTATAGCCCCTAAACCTAGCAGAGTATCTGAAACAACCAGGGCATCAGCAAAGATTTACTGAATAATAAACCTTCTACCAACTCATTTGGGTTTGTCACCAGTTTAAATAAATTTTCCATTAAGTCATAAAAAATTTTAAACCATTTTATGCTACTTTTAAAATTTATTTCATCAAATCCTCTGAGAATTTTGGATCACTTATGTGGTAGTTCCTTAGTCCAGGCAGACATGCCTAATGAGAAATTACAGCAAGCATAAAACCTTATAAAGAAACATATTATAATCATTTACTATTCCTCTGGCACTCATAAAGTTTGGGGCCAAAGAGCTTCCATAATAGTATTTCAATATGTGTTGACCAACCTTCATCCCTTTCATTGATAGATTTTCCAAGGCTGGTCTTTTCCAAAGGACAATCAGATATGGCACCACTTTAAATTGCAAAGTCTCCTGAGTTATCTAGAAATTGTGAGGCCTTGTTTATCCTATATTTTTCATGCAGTATAAATTCTTGTTTTAAATAACTGAGTTTGTTCTGGGAAACACAGACACATATTCATGCACACACACACATACATGCACACACATACACATGCACACACATACATGCACGAACATACTTTCTATTCACAGCACAGTTTAAAATTGGGGTCCATGATTTGTTTTGAGACTTATTCCATCAACCCCTAATCAGAATCCTTCCAACTATAATTTTTGCTTAAATTGGAGAAAATGCATTTGTGAGACATTATCTCAGACATAAATAAAATATACCACAACACACACTTATTCACAACAAAGTTCATAGCCTTTCAGATGCCAGTGTGATTTTTTTTCTAAACAATATCCTCTCTGCTTAAAATATAGTGGCTAGTTCAAGAATGATATTATGCTAAAGCTGGGTGTGATGAATACAGGCCTTTTGTACTTGAACACATAACTGCAAGCATTTTTTTAAATGCAGAATTGTATGACTATGTACAGGGTTTATTTTTTTTCTCTCAAGTGAAAAATAAGTCTTGAAAGCCTTTGAGATCTGTATTTTAACTTCACTGTACTAGAAGAATCTTATTTTTTTCCTGGAGGTTATTTTGTCCTCGATCTTTTCTTTTAAGGCAGGGCTTTTTACTTTTATTATTATTTTTTTAATAAATTATATTTACCTCCTTTGCCTTAGCAGAGTATAGGGTAGAAAAACAAACCAAGCAGTGGCAACAAATCTGTCCAGTGGGCTATAGTTGAAGCACAGTAGGTGTTGGCAGAAAGGATGAGAGTCTGAAACATGGTAAATATGCAGCATGGGCAAGTGCTTATGGTGGGTGCTGAATTTTGCCGCAGGACATGCTGAGGCAGACACTTGTATAGACAACTGCTTCTAAATATGTCACTGTATCAGCAGGAAACAGAAGATCTCCCCACTTCTGTTTTTTCAATTCTGCAAATGGGACCCTATGAGCAATTACTTGGTGAATTAGCAAAGCATCCTGAATAAACAGCCAGTGCCAAGCTATTGGACTAGAGGATTTTAGAGAGCAAAGAAAAACAGGAAGAAACTATTAAAATAAGCACTGAACAGACTTCTATATGATTCATGCCATGTGCAAGTGGCGTGTAAAAGGATGAAGTGATGGAGTGCAATGTTTCTCAGGCAGTCTTGCTATTGAGCACTTACAAAGTGTTTCTAATCCTCTAATTGGGTTAAATTCATTTAATTAGCACTGAAAAGATGCAGTTTAAGTGTTTAATAAAACGTTTATACTCAGAACAGCTACCAGATGTTTTTTTTTTATTGTAGATGTTGCAAAGTTATGCATTTTTTTCTAGAAATGAAGTGCTTTCTTTTAATAAGAAATACCTGTTTTGCTTCAGTAGATTTTGGCTAAGCTAGAAAAGAAAGTTCAGGTTTAGGGTGCTCTCTCTATCATTTTAGAAAGATCTGTTTTTATACTCTCCATTACCTATATACACTTACATTTACACACAATCGCCACAACGTACACATGCAAACACACAGACACACACTACTCTAGTAAGAGCTGAGAAAGAGTAAGGCTTCCTTTAGTTGACAAGGGTTAAAAAGCGATCCCTGAACATTTTATTAAAAGCCCATTTCATGTATTAGTCACAGGGAAAAGGTAAGAGATCGTGATGAATTACGGTGTTCTTCATAAACTGGGAACATTTTCTTCGGTGTGCTACACTCTCAAGGAAAAAGGAACCTGATAAACATTGAAGGTAGATTCTTTAGCATAACTGGGCTGGGAAATGGGGGATGGTGGTTAGGGGAGGTAGGATAATTAGTTGAAATTATATACTGAATTGAATCTGTACCTTTAGTGGCTGAGCAGCTCTCAGAATCAGTAGACAGTAACTTTTTCTCCCAAACTGTGTAATCTAGTTTTACCACATCTCAATAAAAATCAGAATATTTTTTAAACATTGAGAGTCTAATAATCATATAGTCACATAGTCAACTATGGTTGAGGGTTTTGACTCAAAATTACAGTTGGAAAGCACTGAAATTACACAGCTTTACTGTGTAGCAGAACCTATCTTGGTTATATGATATATATTTTTACGATGTGATTTACTATTCTCTGTCTTCTTCCATTATAACTGTTCGAATTCCTCAATCTTTATAGTAAACATTAAGCAAAAATACAGAATTTTCTCCAAAATGGAATTGATTTTTAAACTTATATTCTTGAAAATGAGAAAAGAAAATAGTAAGAGGAATGCTGTTAGAAAACGTTATCTTTGTTTGTTTGACATTTCGGTTACATTGTAACTTTTTAGCAGGCGGGAAGGGGGAAGAGAATAAGGGTGTATACTTACATAATGTGTGCGGTGCACACCACCGGGGGATTGGACACGCTTGAATCTCTGGCACTCCCGGGGAGGGAGGTGAGGCAGGGGCAATATTTGTAACCCTAACAATATTTGTACCCCCATAATATGATGAAATACAAGGAAGGGAAAAAAAGAAAAAGTTATCTTTGAATGGTTAACTGAAAACTGACAAATTAAAATAGTAACAAATCTTTTATAAATCAGGATTAAAAACAAGGTTTAAGAATTCCTTCTTTAAGGTATATTCCAATATAAAAATGAATGTTCGACTTTTAGGGACAGTCTCCAAGAAAATGCGCTTTGATATTTCTTTGAAGCTCAATTCAATATCTTTCTCTAAGGGGAAAAAAACACATCTTGACTGCAGAAATCATATTGAAACACTAAAGTGCTTACTTGTGCTGCTGCTGTCAGTCATATGCGTCACACTTGGTGACGGTCCTCAATCCAGGCAGAAAACCCATTCTCAGTTAACATGGATCAATTGGAAAGAATATAAACCACTCCACTGCCCTTAAGACATAGGGACGTCAACTCTCACACAGGTTGCTTGAGTGCTCACTAGAAATGAAAGCAATCTAGGAGGGTTCTGGTACATGGGAAGTTGGAATATATTATAAATTTTCTGTATTTTATATGACTAATGAAGTAATTTAAAATGATATACTAATATTCTACCTTAAGTATTGCATTGTTTACTACAAATGACAATATCATACTTCTAAGGCATTTCTCACTTCCATAATATTTTTCATCTGATACTGTCAAGGTGTTTATAGGTTTAAATAAGATGAGCCCATTGAATCACAGACCTGAGCCAGTATTATTTATGTCAGAGAATATCCTTGGTTTGATTTCTATAATTTAAAAAACCTAAAGAACAAAAGTAATAAATGATAATAATTTGGCAAAGCATTTTATTCAATGCCTTGAAAAATTATGTTGGAGGGATAAAATATTTCTAGCTTTAATGAGAGTAAACCTATGATGATTAAAAACTGACTGATGAATTTTATGCAACAACTAATTATAAAGTATCCTACATCCATTTTAGATACCTAATGGGATCTTTGAAGGGTTAGTGGTATTTTATTTATGTTTTCAACATGGATCTTTAATAAGTAACTAGAGGCTTATTAATTAGATGTCAGATGATGCCAAATCAGTTTCAAGGATTGTGGGAAAATACAAACAGTTTTAAAGAGATTAAAGACATAGGCAGGAATAAACAACATTGAGTTCATTCTGTTTTTATAGCTGGAAAATACAGAGTATAAGAATTTGGATGCATTGGCTATATAACTTTCATTTTATCTTTATAATGGTTATTCACAATCATCACCCAATATATTTATCTAGTTGATTTTTGATGTTCACAATAGCCTCATAATGCATCAGGTAATATATTTCATAACTTTAGAGATAAAGAATATAAAGTACAGAAAAGTTAGAAAATACCTCCAAACTTCACTGCCTGTAGTAGCATAGGTATTTGAACCTTGGTTCTCAGAATGGAGTCCAGAGCTTTTCAGCCCACACTAACCTGCCTCTAATGAGGGTATTCTTTGTATATTTAGATAGTTCATTTTTTGTTACTTTTAGGATAATATTTTTAAAAGAGTGACTAATATGGTACATATGGAATAAAGCAAGTCTTCCAAAGGACATAATTCAGGACAAGATAATTTGTTTTTCAAAGTTCTGTACCAGTTCTCCCATTCTTCCGATTCATAGAGGTGAAACAACTAAACCAAAATAAAAGCAAATTTAAAGAGAATTGTATTCTGTTAACCTCTTTTTCACCAAATATTAGGTCATTAACTATGAAATGTTTCATTTTGAATAAAAAATATAGTTTTTTATATCTCAAACAAGAAGCAGTACAATTAATCAAAGTATGCACCTAAACTATCCACACAGTTTTGCTATCTTAAGGGTAGCTTGTTTATGCCAACAGGGAAGAAGACTGGAGAGTGAGTGGTTAGGAAATCACCAAGGGCATTTTCCACAGCTTTTTGAGAATTGAATATTTTTCCTTGTAAGAAGTGGTCTAAAGCCTGGAAGAAGTGGCAGTAAGTTGGTACAAGGTCTGACGAATATGGTGGATGACAGTTTCCAAGTCCAGCTTCTGTAGTTTGAGCAGTGTTGTTTGTGCGACATGTGGTCAAGCTGTCTTGCAAGAGGAATGACCCGTCTCTATTGGCCAATCTTGGCTGCTTACTCACAAGTATCCTCATCATTTCCTCCAGTTGGTTGCAGTAGAACTCCAATGTAATCGATTGACCAAGTTTCACGAAGCTGTAGTGGATAATACCAGTGCTGGACCACCAAACATACACAACTGGCTTTTTTTGATGAATATTTAGTTTTAAAATGTGTTTCTGCACTTGGTCTTTATTCAACCATTGTGCCAAAAGCTTGCGATTGTCAAAAAGAATACATTTTTCATCACATGTAACAATACCGTGTAGAAATGGTTAGACTTTATGTCATGACAACAAAGAAAGGCAAGCCTTGAGATGATTTCTCTTCTGATGCTCATTTAATTCATGTGGAACCCATCTATCCAGCTTCTTTACTTTGCCAATTTGTTTCATATGGCCCAATATTGTTGGAATTGCAACATCAAACCTTGCTGCTAATTCATGCCTAGGTTGATATGGATTTGCTTCCACTACAGCTTTCAGCTCCACATTATCCACCTTGGTCTCAGCTCACTCACGTGGCTTGGCTCATTTTCAGGATTAAAATCACCAGAATGGCACTTCTCAAACCATCAATGTACTGTGTGTTCATTAGCCACATCTTTCCCAAACACTTCTTTTATATTTCGAGCTGTGCGCACTGCATTGGTTCCACAACGGAAATCATATTCAAAAATAACATGAATTTTTTGACTTATCCATGATTCCATAAAAATTGCTCTTAAAAAATCTATGAAAGAGAAGGATAATCACAAGCCAAACCATGTGTTTGAAAGAATAAGGATGAACCTTCACAATAAAAATAAAACAAGAAGTTTCAAAGTGAAATGTCAGAAACGCCAACTGTCAAACTTAGTACTGAAGGAAATTGGACATTTCATACTTAATAATATAATGTATGATACTGTGACTTTAAGGTACAGTATGAAGGATTTAGGTTTGCCAAAACACCAAGGCATCCCTAGCATCAAAAATTCAGCACATATTGGTCTGGCAATTTGTGAGGGTTATTGTGGAGGTTTTATCTTAGCATTCAAAGCAAACTAACACATATTACATTTTTGTAACTGTGACTTGGTGCGATTATTTCAGAGTTTGATAAGGAGGCTGTTAAGGCTATTTCTAAGGCTTTCTATACAAAACAGTGCCTTAGTCTTTAGAAAGATAATTCTGGCTGCCCTGAAGTTAAAAAATATTAAATAACTTTATCGGCCTGGTGCTGTGGCTCACACCTGTAATCCTAGCACTCTGGGAGTCCAAGACTAAGGCAGGAGGATTGCTTGAGGTCAGGAGTTCGAGACCAGCCCGAGCAAGAGTAGAAAATAGAAAAATTAGCCAGGTGTGGTGGCGCATACCTGTAGTCCCAACGACTTGGGCAGCTGAGGCAAGAGGATTGCTTGAGCCCAGGAATTTGAGTTTACAGTGAGCTATGATGATGCTACTGCACTTTTCCCAGGGTGACAAAGCAAGAATGTCTCAAACAAAACAAAACAAAACAAAACAAAACAAAAACTTTAGGGAGGCAAGGAGCCCAGGCTAAAGACATTGCAATTTTCTGGGTAAAAAACAGTAGGTCTGAAACCTAAGCATTGTGCTTAAATTGGATGGGAGAGGGGAGGTATTTTGTTTTATAATTTTAATAGCTTATTTTTATTTAAATTTAATGAATTTATTTTTAATCTACAAAGTTTAAAAATTGGATAGAATTTCATGATGTCTTTATCATTCTTTTCACCCACAGGAATATAATTATCATGAATTAAAATGCATTATACATCTACGAAACTGCCCTGGTTTCAATGTGTGTGTTTATAAAACAATGTAGAATCCACGACTGTTAATCTCAAAGGATTTGTATTTAGGAAAGATGGAATTCAGAGGAATACACTATCAAGAGAACACCATGGTGTCACATATATGTAAATAAGAATGGATTGATAATTATTTAAGTTTTATCCATCCATTCCCTGGTTTAAAGTTGTAATCAGAGTGGTATATGAGAAATATAATTTTGCTGTTATGGTACTTAGAACAGAATACTGAAAATGTGGGAAGCAGGAGGCTGGTAAAAACAAGGCTACTAGAGTTTTCTGGATGTGAAACAACCAGATACTGGACAGAGTTTGATAGAATAATGAGAGGAATAATGCACCTGAAACATATTACAAGGAAAAAATAAGCCGCAGTTCCTATCAGTTTTCTGAATAGGAGGTGGGAATGATCTGCCAATTTTGCTTCATTACGATTGTAATGAACCTCTGCTTCAAAGCTACTTCATTCTAATTCGGTCAAACTCCATGGACACAAGATCACATAGTTAATCTAATTTTGTGACTTTTTTTCCTCTCAGTATCTTTTGAAAGTACTTGTATTCATTAATAGTAACCAGAAGCATTAGATTTAACAATTTTGAATGAAATAAGGGTGACCTCCCACTGATATATTCATACATTAAATACATATAAGAGGAATAGTGATCCTATAGAAAATGCACAGGATATATAAATGCATAATGATTATTCTTAAGTATCATTATTCTAAGTAGATTCTGCAATAATAAAAAAGAATACATTCTTGTATCTCTGAAGGCTGGCTTACTCAATAAAAGAAAAGCAGAAATTTAACCTTGTCAGTTATAATTGTGGAATAGGTTGATACAGTTTAACTCAACACAACTGTTATCTCTGCTCTTAAAATTATTTTAGCTTCTGAAAACATTTTTCCCCATCTCATAAGCCAAAGATAACTCATCATAAGTCCTAGAGACATCATAAGCACATTTTAACCTTAACTCATAGAACTGGGAAGCAATCTGTTACAAACCTGAAGACCAGCGCTTATCCTTCTCATCTTAATAGAATAGCTTTCTGAATAACTATTTTCCCTCAGCAAAGACCACAACATCCATTGCTGAAATGGAATGGCAAATATTTTTTATATAAAACTAAAAGTAGGCTAGGGAATGTATTGTAAAAATATACAATTTTGCATTGCAGAGCCCCTGCCTCTTCTGTTGTCCAGAATTTGAGCAGTGTAACAGATTTCTAGTGAAAGGGATTGCTTCTATCTTACCAATAAATGATATTCATTATAAATGGGCACAATACTTGTACTTAGTCAAAGTGGAGATATTGACATCTAGTATCCAGAATGGGGATGACAGATAATACAGGCTCTAAGTTTGCATATGTATTCAGCATTACTTATTTTTAGCATTGGGAAGTTTAAGGTTCTGATGGCTAATACAGAAATATTGGTGACAGATAGAATTCTGCAGTGGTAAACCATAGTGAATTATAGTAATCTAAGTGTTCTGAATAATTCCAGTTTACAGACAGAGTATTGCTATGTTTATAGACTTATTTCGATTGCTCTGTTTACTTAGGAAATTTAACTTTTTGTAATATTTCTCCTTGCAATTAGGTTTTCTGTGCCATCCTTAAACTGTCAATTTTTCTACCTTTTCACTATGTTTTCATTGCATAGAATGACCAATGGCTGCATTTGTATTTGAGGCTATTTTAATTGACACACATACTTTTATTCAGGTTGTGTTTGTTTCAATAACCATTATTAATCTAAAATTAATGTCCTCTGACAATAACAGAGATATAGCAACATGGAATAAGAAGCTCTAAATGCCAGTTTAGTTCTAAGTAGCTGGTGACATTTAGCAAGTCACTTTATCTCTCTGAACACATCTTTCCTAATGGAAATGATGGAGTTAAGGGAATGCTCTCTAATGTCTGTCTTTCTTGGACAATTTGAAAACATTTGGTCTTATCTACAATATCCACCAGTAGATCTACATTTTTCCATCTTTTGAAGAAGAGAATACAGCAAAATAGTGCAGTGGGACTGTGCATATCAGAGAGCCCCAATGGAATTTTCTTAGACACAAAAAAGAAGCACAAGTCTCATGGGTGTCCAATAGTCTTTCATAGTTTGCTGTCCTAGCGTGCAGTACTTTGCTCACATCTCTCCTTTTTTCTTCCATTATAGTACTTCTTTAGAAAAAGTAAAAGAGAGAAAGGTGAAGCTAGGGCAGAATTGTGGCCAGATCTGGCTGGGTGTATTGCCTCATGCCTGTAATCCTTGCATTATGGCAGGCTAAGGAGGGAGGATCCCTTGATTCCAGGAATTTGATACTGGCCTGAGCAACATAATGAGACCTTGTCTCTACAAAAAATAGAGAAATTAATCGAGTGTGGTGGTGCATGCCTGTAGTCCCCACTATTTGGAAGGCTGAAGCAGGTGGATCACTTGAGCCCAGGAGTTTGAGGTTGTAGTGAACTATGATGATGCCACTGGCCTGGGCAACAGAGTGAGAATCTGTCTCCCCACAACCAAAACAAAAAGAAAAGAAAGAGAAAGAAAGAAAGAAAGAAAGAAAGAAAGAAAGAAAGAAAGAAAGAAAGAAAGAAAGAAAGAAAGAAAGAAACTATTATCTTATAGAGTGGATTCATATTGTATGTATGATATGCATTTCAGTGATACAGCTTCAACTCTATTTGCTGGACCAAGAAAGTGAGACAGAGAGGAGAGAGAGAGTTACAATAGTGTGGGTCATTTTTCCCAGGGATACTAAGCATATGGCCCTGAGTATAGTTCTGTGGGTGATATAAATGTGTTGTCTCAGTTCTCTCATGCTTCTTAAAATTTGAGCATCTTGATATGCTAAATTGAACCTCAATGATAGTTTTCACTGTACCTGAATTTTCCTTTAATCACTTACTTTAAAATCTACTTAAGATCTGATGCACCATAGGTTTCCAAAAATATGTTCCAAAACAAAACAAAACCAATAAAAGGAAAGCAAAATAAAATCAGTTAATCATAAAAGAATCTCTACACTTCCCATAAAAACCCTGCTTTAGAAACAATAATTCAAACGAAAGAGAGAAGCCAAAGGAAAAAAAAATTCTTAAATTCCTTAGAAGGAAAGCAAACAAACTTTTCTTTTTATAGTAAACAATTATTTTGTTAATCTTATTATATGTTTTATTTTTACACATACACTACACATATTTCCATTGCCTGTTATTGCCTAAAAGTGACTCATTCTTCTGGAATTGTTTTTTTCTTTTTTAATTTCAGCATATTATGGGAGTACAAATGTTTAGGTTGCATCTGTTGCCTTCCACCCATTCCCACCCGGAGTCAGAGCTTCAAGCATGTCCATCCCCTAGATGGTGCACATTGCACTCATTATGTATGTATATACCCATCCCCTCCTCCTCCCTCCAATCTGCCCGTTGCCTATAAATGTTACTCCTCTATGCCCACTTAGGTTTTGATCAGTTAATGCCAATTTGCTGGTGAGTACATGTGGTACTTATTTTTCCATTCTTGGGATACTTCACTTAGTAGAATGGGTTCTAGCTCTATCCAGGAAAACACAAGAGGTGCTATATCACCATTGTCTCTTATAGCTAAATAGTACTCCATGGCATACATATACCACATTTTGTTAATCCACTCATGTATTGATGGGCATTCAGGTTGATTCCACATCTTTGCAATTGTGAATTGTGCTGCTATAAACATTCGAGTGCAGGTGTCTTTTTTGTAGAATGTCTTTTGTTCTTTTGGGTAGATACCCAGTAATGAGATTGCTGGATCAAATGGTAGATCTATTTGTATTGCTTTAAGGTATTTCCATATTGCTTTCCACAGAGGTTGAACTAGTTTGCAATCCCACCAGCAATGTATGAGTGTTCCTATCGGTCCGCATCCATGCCAACATTTATTGTTTGGGGGCCTTTTTTGCAAGCTACATATCCGATAAAGGGCTAATAACTAGAATCTATTTAGAACTCAGGAAAATCAGCAAGGAAAGTTCAAACAACACTATCAAAAAGTGGGCAAAGGATATTAGCAGAAACTTTCCAAAAGAAGACAGAATAATGGCCAACAAACATGAAAAAATGCTCAACATCTCTAATCATCAGGGAAATATAAACCACAATGAGATATCACTTATCTCCAGTGAGAATGGAATTGTTTCTTAATAATTCAATTCACCAAGCAGAAATGTTAAGTACCTAGTTTAAGTGCAACTGTAAATCCCCTCTTAAAGAAAATGATACCATAGTTCCCTTTCTAAAGTTAATTTCTGAAGTAATGCCAAATATTCTGGAAAGGAATTTGGGAGGGTGTGAAGACACTCATTTAAAATGATCCTTGGAGATCTTTTCCCCTATTCTTCTACATAAGCCAGTCATCAAACCCAAAAGAGGACCAGAGAGCACAGAGACTAAGTACTTTAGGTGTCTTGAGGAGTCATGTCTCATGTCATAATTAACATCTGTATTGCTATTCTTGTTAAGAAAGGGAAACAAGGAATATGTTAACACTTGGAAGTGCAGACATTCATTTCCTCCTCATCTTATTAGATCTGTCAAAACTATATTTTTGCATTTAAAACTGAAAAAAATTATAATGTATCACAAGTCACAGTGAAGAAATTTTCCTGTTAAGTATGATTGGAATAATTAGAGAAGAAGAACCATAGAGCATTACCAGCACATAGTTTTTTGTAATCCACTTTAACATGAAATATAGAGATTTTTTTTATGTATCTAGTTTTGTTAGCAAAGTTTCAGATGAATATATATGCATATACAAATGAAAGCAAAATGTCCAGTAAATACTAATTATGAAATCATTGAAACTACTTCAGAAAATTTCATGTCATTGATTTCTAGAATATATAATTTCCAATGTCTATATGGCATACTTTTCTATCTGAAAATATAAGTTCTTGAATTAATATGGGCTTTATCATGCAGGCACCATCAAGTATGCTAAATAAACAGAGGAAATGTGGCCTGTGCCTTTTTCTCTAATGACATGAAGAAAGCAGATGGCTCGAGAATAGATGTGTCACTGCAAGGTGGTAAATCACAAACAGGGATAGATTGCCAGCTTACCTTAAATCCAGCCTGGTTTTCAGTTCTTACAGTTCCCTTAGAGCTGCCATTCAAGTTGAACTTAGCGGTGTCAGATTTTTGATTAATGTGTTTAAACACTTAGACAGTATAGACAATGTGTGACAGACCGAGCTGTGGCCATTTTTACAATCAATACTGATCATCCCAGCCAAAATGATCATAGGTTAATTTACATCTGTCATTGAGATAACCAGAGAGAATGGAATGGCTTGGCTTCTCTCCATTTATTTGGTACATTTGCTTAGGGACTTGAATACTCTGAACCCAAATGTGTTTTCATAGACAAAAAGTGTTATAATAATAATAAAAAAAAAATCTAGCATGTCCTTCAAAACAATAGCAAAAATAATGTGATAACAATTTAACATAAATTACAAATAATGATAATAATCATATCTTCCATGTTCTCGAATATACAATATATGGCCCTGTTAATGTCATTGAGATCATTTTATGCATCTCACTCATAATTTAAATTGAATAACGTTGATGAGGCAGTCACATCACAGGCCTAAAATATTCTAGTCCATTGCCACCAAAGCTAAGTATAGCAAACCCTGAGGCCTTAAGCAAGTGAAGAAACAAAGAACAGATAATAAGAAAGAAAACATCTACCTTATAGTGAGCTATAGTGAAAAAACCTCAAGCAGCTCTAGAAAGAGAAAACACTAAAAAGTAACTTCAAATCTCATAGAAGTTCAGAAAACAGAGATAGGGTTTGCTTATCTTGTGGCTGGAGCAAATAGAATGGTTTTGTTTTGTTTTGTTTATTTTTTGAAGTAAATTCTTTGTATGTTTAGAAACATGACCTATTCACAGATAGTGACCATTTTAATTAGACAAAAGAATGAAAACAAGTATGAATTTCAAGTATTGACCAGACCCTTTAGGCATTCAAAAGGCTCTGGATAGGTAGCCAACCAGACAACACACTTCCAAAGAGCGCTAGCTCCTTGAACAGTAGTGATGGCCAGTAAGCAAAACTGTGGTTTAAATAAGTTCAAAAACGCTATCATGGTCATGTTTACTTTCATCCATGCTCATCATGAGGTTTCCACCTTCAAAATCCTGATCTTTACATGAGAGAAATATAATTCACTGTTGTAATTTCTAGTACCTTTTGAGAAATTAATTAGCATATAACCCTCTTGCACCCCACAAACAAGCAGATATTTTCAAAAAATCATTAAATCTTTATTTTATAGCAAGTAGAGTGATCTAATGGCTAACTAACACCCAACTTCTGAGGAAAACCTTGGCTATGTCTCCTTATTCATGACTTTGGCTTTTTTCAACTTTATGTTTAGAATTTGAAAAGTAGTTTTTTAATCACTGGTATATACAAGGGATGTCTGGAAAGTATCCAGCCATTGGTAATATAATAAGAATGGTTACATGGCTGGATACTTTCTGGACAGCCCTCATATTTATATTTTGCTTCAGAGCCCAATCAGGCAAGATCATGTAGCAATGCCAGGTATATGTCTTAAGCTCTACCTAAGGTGTTTGTAGCATATTTAATTGAAAGGGGAATACATTTGATGCCTATAACAGCAATTACCAAAAAACCATGCTTTGGATTTAATGAAAAACACTCTTAAAGGGAAAGAGACTTAGTTCAGTAGGATTGGTTAAAAGGAGAACACTGAAGCTATGGCTGCTGATCTTAAATTATCTATTTAATCTGTTTCATCTTCATTCATCTGTGATATATTTTAGTAAAATGAGGCTTGTAGAATTAATTAAGACCTATATAATATAGTCACATTAGCTAAAATGATACTACTGTCAACAAGGTAGCCCTACAAAAGCTAGCTTACAGATAAATAGGTGGATACATACACATATAGTAACATATCCCCAAGTAGTTTATTAGTTATAACATGGTTATGAAATATGCTGTTTGTTGGAATTCCATTTACATTTCACGCTGATAGGGAGAACATTTTGGAGTATTTCGGACAGATAAAATATACTCTTAGTAATTGATTTTGAACCAAATCCATACCAATTGTTCTAGACAACTTAACTTTATAAATCTTGCCAAAGGTTCACAGATCTCAGAACCTTTGACTATCATCTAGATTAAAAAATAAAGGTTCACCGTGCAGTTCACTTCTATTAGAGAGAAACAAACTGACATCCTAAGCAGTATTGATAGTATTTGGCAAGGGCCAGCTGTCTTTTGATTTTATTGATGTGGTAGACTGAGGCACAGAGGCCAGGAATCAAGTGCTTTAAACAGACTTAACTCTATCAGGTCCAAAAGACACAGACTGTGATTTATAAATTCACCAATAATTTTACTTGCAATCAATATAAACCTAGCTTAGTTATTTTGTAATGTTCTTTTTTTTTATTTCAGAATACTATGGGGGTCAAACACTTTGCTTACATATATTGCCTTTGTACCACCCAAGTCAGAGTGTAAACCAGCCCTTGCAATATTCTCTGTAAGGTTCCCAGTGTGGTATTTGTTAAATACATAAAGTACAACATTTCAGGAATTTTTACTGAAACATTAAGAAGATGATGGAATATTTCATTCTCACTAGCTCACTTTTCATCAACTCACAAGGCTATTCTAAATTTTAAAATAATTTTCATTCTGACTTATTATCCTAATAATTGGCTTACATATTACCTATGGTTAATAAGTAATATTGTTTTCAAGCTGATCATTCATGCCTGTCTGTGTTAGAGGTGGATGACTTTAAAGGATTTTGAAATCCTGTTTAGACCAGTTAGGGCTTCAAATTTTGGATTCCAATTGGAAGTTTATCTCAAAGGCTATTTAATCATTTTATATCAGGTTTTTCCAAAATAACAAAAACACTTTCCTGCATTTACTTTTGTTATTATTTGCTTTTTATATTACAAGTTATTTTGCTTCCTCATTTTCTGGTGTCCTAGATAGATTCTTTTGAATCCTCCATAGCTCTTTCTAGGTTCTAGATGCATCTCCTTCTACTCTTGCCCTTTCAGGACTAGGGGTGGTAAGAGTTCCCTATTTTTGCCTCCTTCACCATTCCTTATTAGCTCACTTTTGCCCAGCCCAGACTCCATAATGGGTTACTTCATTAAACTCTCTTCAATTAATCCGTTTGAGTGCCATCTCTTTTATGGCAGGACACTGAAAGATACCCAAGCTATGGCGGCACATAGGGAGGCATTCTTTCATATTGTGATTAAGTGCAAGCCTCAAGCCTTCTGTACCTCAGATTCACATACATCTCCTATTGTGCCTCAAGCATTCATGTGCTTGGATTGAAATTGCTTTATAAGGCTCTTGCTGAAGTGTAGATATTCTTCCAAAGAATAACACTTAGCATTTTGGTCAATAATATTGTATATTAACAAGCTTATCAGAATAGTCAACCACCAGTTATACTCAAGGGATGGATTATTTTAATAAGATAGACTCAAAAATAATAAAAACAAGTTTCATTGTAAAGCAAGAACAGATCTAGATAGGAAGAAAATGTGATTAGTCATAACTCCTCAGAAAAAGTTATGGAAATAACCCAGAAGAAGCAAAAAGACAACCTTTCAAAAGATAAGGTCAAATTTTGCTTAACAAGTTTTTTTTTTTTTTTTTTTTTTTTTACTAGATATAGAACTTAATGGCAGTCTCTCTGCTGCTTCCATTGTGTTTTCTTACATTTACCAAGATACGTTATTCTGAGTGTGATGTAGGTTTTCCTAAAATTTTTCATGTAAATTTTATCTTTATCTTAAAGGACAAAACTACTAATAAACTAGTAACATACTAAAGAAGTGTAAGTTCTTTCATCAGAAAGTGCTAATCAATGACTAGCAATAAACAGAGTAGAAAATATTGTAGAAAATCTTAGCCAAATTTATAAAGATGTTAAAAAATTCACATGCAATATTTATCATTTTAAGGGAGAAACCTCTCTTTCAAAGGCTTGTATTAATGAAGTAATTTCTCTGGATTTGCAAGGTGTGTTCAGAGATAAACATATACTTTAGATTGGAATAGGTAATCCTCCTATGTATCACCCTGAGAGGGCAAGATTTCTCTCTAAAAACTCTATTATACAGGCCATTTTCAATAATGGAGTATTGGTATTTTTAACAGTTCCCTTAGGAGATTCTTTCAAAATATAACATTTGATTTCTTCTCATTTTTAGAGCAGTATTTCTTTTATGTACAACTGAGTTTAAGCAATGAATTGCACAATAACATTCTATATTCATTCTAATATGACATATTAGCCCTTTTTAAAATCACCTATTGCCCTACACTTTATGAAAAGTAATTGCATCCCTTATTATTATAAGCCAATATATTTATAGAGTCTAAGCTACTTTTAAAATTTCAGTACATTTGCTATACATTTTTTTTAAATCCTCCCACTTACTTGAACCTACCCGTACCAAAGGGCAGGTAGTTATCTGTATCTCATTAGATCTCTGCCTCAGTATAATTGCTAATAATTACTATGGTGTCTTCAGGCTTTAAATAATTGTTTTGTTATGTATCCTCTGAATCTGGATTTCTGAAGACATCTAAGGAGCTTTGTTGGCTAAAAGAATTATGAACTGTCTGGCATGATTAGATGGTTAGGTGGGATATAAGAAACGATCTAATTATGTTTTATGTTGGGGAATTTTCAGTTGCTTCAACTCCCAAGTAAGGTAGAATATATAAGTGCTTTTGGATACAGCCATTTTGCCCTTGTTAATACCATGTGTATATTCCAAATATTATTTTAGGAAAATTTTGTGCTTTGAATTCTCATCAGTGTTTCTCATATACAGGTTAAAAGTGTCAATGTTATTAACTATTTTCTCAATGTAAATTATTTGCAACATAATATTTTGCATATAGTCCTTTTGTTGTTGTTGTTGTTGTTGTTGTTAGCTCAAGGACATGAGACTCATCACAAACTTCATTTTTTTCTTCTAAATGTATCCAGTAATTATCAACAATGTGCAAGGCCATGGTAACAAATGTTGAGGATGTAGCTATCAAAAAACAAAGTGCCTGACTTTTTGGTGCTTACTCTCTAGTGTGAGAGATAGATGATTACCAAATAAGTACATTGTGAAAAGTAGTGATGAGTGCTCTCAAGGAAAATAAAGTTGGGTAAGGTGATAAAGAATGACTGGATAGGCCGGGCGCTGTGGCTCACGCCTGTAATCCTAGCTCTTGGGAGGCCGAGGCGGGCGGATTGCCCAAGGTCAGGAGTTCAAAACCAGCCTGAGCAAGAGCGAGACCCCGTCTCTACTATAAATAGAAAGAAATTAATTGGCCAACTGATATATATATATATAAAAATTAGCCGGGCATGGTGGCGCATGCCTGTAGTCCCAGCTACCCGGGAGGCTGAGGCAGAAGGATCACTCGAGCCCAGGAGTTTGAGGTTGCTGTGAGCTAGGCTGACGCCACGGCACTCACTCTAGCCTGGGCAACAAAGCGAGACTCTGTCTCAAAAAAAAAAAAAAAAAAAAAAAAAAAAAAGAATGACTGGATAGAAGGTATTATTATCATTCAAGGTGGTTAGGAAATGCCTCTATGAAGAAATGACTTTTGAGGGGACTCCTAAATTAGGTGAAGTCATCCTAAGGCCAATAAAAATAGTCCAGGCATAAATAATAGCAAATCCAAAGACCCCAAGACCATATTGAACTTGGTATATTTAAGGCACAACAAGAAATGTGGTTGTACAGAGTAGGGGAGTATAGAGAGAGAAGTAGGGCATGAGATCAGAGAGTTTGACAGGAACCAGATTGTGAGGGGCTCTCTGGGCCATGGAAAGGAATGTGGTTTTACCCATATGTGATGGGAAGCAGGGGAGAAAGGCATCCTGCTTTACATACTGTGTTAGGCTGAATAATAGTCCCCCAAATATATTAATATCTACATTTTAGTCCCCATAACGTGTGGATACTTAAGCTTACATGACAAACAGGACTGTGCGAATGTGATTAAGGAACGCATTTTGAGGTAAGGAGATAGTGGTCCTTCCGAGAGGGGTGCAGTAGGAGTCAGAGGAGAAGGTGATGTGATAACAGAAGTAGAGATTGGAAAGATGTGTTTTGAAGATGGAGAAAGGAGCCACACACCAGGGAACACAGATGAGAAGGTGAAAAAAGGAAAGAGAATGTATTTTCTCCTCACAATTTCTAGAAGGAACCACCTCTGTAGACACCTTGACTTTGTCCCAGTGAAACTGACGAACCCCAATAATGTAAGCAAATAAATGCATATTGTTTTAAGCCACTAAATTTGTGGTAATTTGTTACACTGCTAACAGGAACAAATACAAGCATGCTACCTCTATGTAGAGATTGGAGAATAGAATGTAGAAACAGTGAGAGAAAGGATTTCTGTTAAGAAATGAGAGGGGCTTGGGCTGATGAGTTTGCAGTTGATAAACTAAAGGCTTGCCAAGTGTTTGGCTGTGTGATTCCAGTTAAAGGCAGATGCTATCTTTAGGTGTTTCCTATTGCTAAGTAACAAATTACCACAGATTTAACAGCATATAGCAACACAAATGTATCATCCCAGTTGTCATCCATTTATAATTTCATGAGTCCAGGTGGGCTCAATATGCTTAGTTAGGGTCTCACAAGGCTGAAATCAAGGTATCAGCTCGACCAGACTCTTACCTGGAGGCACCAAAGAAGAATCCTCTTCCAGTTCATTCAGATTGTTGGCAGAATTCGGTTCCTTATGGTTGTCAGACTGAGATCCCTGTTGTGCTGGCTGCCCCATGTTGGGGTTGCTCTCAGCTATGAGAGGCTGCTCTCAGATACTTTCCATTTGGTTCCTTATATATTTAATGCCAGCAATAGCACATCAAATCCTTCTTGTGCTTGGAATCTGATCTTTCATCTGCTACTGGCTGGAGGAAATGCTCTGCTTAGAAAGGGCTCAAGTGATTAAATTAGTCCTGCCCAGGATCTCTTTGGTTCAACTAAAGGTCAACTGATTAGTAACTTTATTACATCTACAAAACTCCTTTTGCCATATAATTTAAAAATATTGGTGCAATATCTTATCATATTAGGCTAGAAAATATTGAGAGGAGGGGCATTTTAGATTTTTTCCTAACAGGTGCTAAAGGTGACTCTAGCTTTTTGTGTGTTCTTTTTTTTTCTTAGTAGAACAACCAGGTGATCAATGTGACATGTACAAAGTCATGGGAATTAGCAGTTTTGCAGAAAGAAAATAAACGCAAGCTTTATGTAACTTGACAATGCCAATTACTAAATCAATGATAATGACAAATAGGTAGTCAAATATACCAATATGGCCTGTAGAAGAAAGGTAAAGGGCTGGAAATATAAATTGGGGGAATGACCGGCATATATATGGTATGTAAGGCCACATAATTGTGTCAGCCCACATTGGGGAGTATAGATAAAGAGCACCAAGCATGCCAGCATTTAGGGGTCTGGAAAAGGCTGTGGCACCATCAAAGGAAACTGAAGCAGAAAGGCTACTGATGAACTGGAGAAATCAGGAGAATGTGATAGCACCTGGGGAACTTGTTAGAGTTCAACATTCTTGGACTCCACCCCAAACCTACTGAATCAGAATTTCCATATGTTTCCATATGGGATCAGCAATGTATGTGCTAAAAAGTCCTCCATCTAACTCTGACACATGATGATGTCTGACAACTTTAGTTGTCTACACCACTGGGAAAGGACAAAGTGAAATGAGATAAGTCCTCAACATTCTTACATTTCAAAGTGTGATTTTTAAACATCATGAGCAGCATCACTTGAGAAATTGTTAGATATGCAGGGACTGAGGACTCACTTTGACTTGCTGAATCAGAATCTGCATTTTAATAATTTTCCCAGGTGACTCACATGCATATTAACATTTGAGAACCACTGAGCTAAGATATATTAACTCAAGGTGACGGTAAGACAATCCAGGTGAAAACATACGCACATACACCTACAGGGACAATAACTGATGTTTTATTCCATTTTTAAAATAATCTTTCAGATGTCTTTTTAAAGTAATTAAATTATTATGTCTTTAAATCCTTAATAACTTAGTAAAGTATTTTCCTCAATTTGCCCAATGCTTAAAATCACCTGGGATAACTCTCCAATTCCTCTGAAGACCATGAGAAGTAGAATTCCTAGTCCAGAGACTAGGACGGAAACAAACCTGCACTTGTAAGTGCCCAGGTAAAAATTGTCAGAGACTGCCAGGTCTGAAAATAAACTTCACCAGTTTTTCCTTCCCTCATTCTTATTAAATATCCCTGGAATACAGGAAACAGTGGACATTGTGCAAAGGCAAACTACTTCACAAGTTTGTGTACTCTAGGCTTGGATTCAGACACGCAACTGCAACTTTTTTTAAGGGGCTAAAAGATTATATAAATTGCTTGTTTATTTTTAACTTGGATTTCAGCCTGAAATCAATCTCTAAAAAATACTTCATTGCTTTACATCTTAGATCTGCTCTTCAAACTGTGTTCCACATCAAACAACGTTTTACAAGTTTGTCTAAGAAACAATGCAAATTCCAAGAAATGGAGAGTAATTCAGGAGATATCAATATATAAATAAGTTTCTAAAACAAAAACATCAAATGCAATGAAAAGAAAGGAACTATAGAAGAAAGTAAATATGATCTGTAATAATGTAAATAAGGTATTTCACATCAAGCAATTTGGTTAAAATTTGAAAGTTAGTTTAAATAATCAATGAAGGTCTGCCTCATTAGGCTATTGTCATTCAATTAATTGCAAGGTAAAAGACTATGAAGAATACATAAAATTATGGGAGACAATTTTCTTTTCAGCATTTAGTTTTAGCAGATGAAGAAAAGGCAGCTGATATTCATACCATACAGACGAAGGCTGAAGATGTATAAGGAAGTGCTCTTCATTCTTTGTGAGCTATAAAGTCTGTTCAAATAGCAATATCCTCTCTGGCAGAGAATCTGCTGCTTGGTGCGGCCATGTGTTATTGTATTTGGACTGTCTCCATCTGCAAACGTTGACTTTTCATCTGTGACCAGCAAAAAAAATCTGTATGAGGAACGTGTAAAACATTTAATCCCTGTTTACTTGTTAACCAAAGCTTTTGTCAAATTCTGGTGGTATGGGTTTTTGTATTTTGTTTCTCAAGGTTACTATAGATGCATTCCCAAATGCAGAGCTAAAATTCTGATAAAAACCATTAGGTTTTTATTTAGATCTAAAAATATAGTTATTCCAAATATAATTTCACATTCCAAAACCTAAATGCAACCTCAGCAATAGAGTAATCTGCCAGAACAATAGTATTATAATTTATATGCCTTATCATGAGCTCTCATTAGTAAAATGAACTAACATCAGAAAGTTTGATTATCTGGTAATACTGATAACAAAACACAGTGATATTTAATTAAGGGATAAAAGAAGGTATAGAGGTCATGCATCAAAATCTAGTTTTTTTCACTCAATTTATAGATGAGAGACTGGGAGCTAGAAAATCTAAAATTACTTTCTCAAAGTCTATACTAATTCACTCTTCTACTAAAGTTAAAATCTATTTGTCTGTTTGCCCTAGCTATAATGATCATGTGACTTGAGATTTCTGGATTGGTTCTGATTTTATATATCCTATGCTACAATCTTTTGAACCTAACATGAGCTGAATCAGAAATTGAATATATTAATGAATGAATGGAAAACATTTCTCCCTGAAATATACTGAAATTTGCCATATCTATCTTTGGATTTAGGCTGCCCACATAACTATTCTATATAATTTCATACAAAATCTGAATTACAATGGCAGTGAAACTCACACCCTCTGGTTGTTTTTCAGTATAAGAACAGAGCAATAACTAAATAACTATTCCCATGTGGCATTGATTTAAAAGCACCAGTTGGGCATAAAATCAAGTGGTTTGGAGTAGAAATAGTATCCAAAGGAAATGAGGGCAATGGTGAACAATTTTCAGTTCTTCATGCCAACTGTCCTATTTGAAATTAATTTTTAACATGTTTAGATTTGACGCAAATTAACTGATTTCATTTGTAATAACAACTGTTCAATAAATGTAGAACATGATGATGGAATAGCAGATAATAGGCTATCCCAAGTGAATTTGCCTCTGACATTTCTTTCAGGTCCCTCCAGATTTATATAAACCTTTAGCTTTCTATTCAAGGTAATCCACACACAAAAAAGTTAAATTGTTACACTTTATCTCAAAAAATATACATATATAAATAAACAGAGGGTTAAAATGAGCTGGTAAAAATACCAAATTTTGTTGTATTAGTATCCTAGAGACATTAAAATTAATTTAAAATGAGTGAGTGAAAATGTTTTTTTTTTTTCCTTGAAATTCTGTTATAGGAAGATTGGTTAAGGCCAAGAGCAAGTATGAAAATTAAGATTTTTCTTAGCATATAAATAATAGCAAGTACAAGGCAAAATCATAGAGTAAAGGTCTACATAAAAAGGACATTTCTTTAAAACACTACTCTGCCTAAATGTCAGGCAAACTACTTTAGCAAATCTAAATCAGTGGACATATCTTTTATTTTAAGGTGTTCAGTAATGCACAAGTCTTTGCATACTATACATTCATGCTAATGTAAAGTCTTGGGGAAATACAGCAAAACTGGAATTTAAGAACAAATGTTTTTCATAAAAGTAGTGATAGATGTTCTTACCACAAAAAATACTTTGTAACATGACAATCAGAAGGGTATTACATCAAAGAGGAATTTTTTCTATTATAAAAATGGAACAATATGAAAAATTAAGTGAAATGTGACAAATTTGTCCCAAAATTATACAAAAATGACTTATCTATTTTACAATTCAATTTTGGCAGTCTGTTAAGATTTATTTACCTAGCAATAAAAATTATAAGAAAAATTAATTCATAGAAAAGGCCAAAACCTCATATAGGATGATGTCCAACCAGAAATGTAAAATGTCTGATGATTTTTTTCAGTTTTGTTTTTTTTTTTTTTTAAATATCAGTTTCTAGTTTTGAAATTAAAGGGTCTTAAATAGTCGGGTTGAAAAGTATTTGGTCAATAGACCAGAAGCTCTTTGTTAATTACAACATTACAGCACTGAACTAATCAATGAAGTAATGGTTCTGCTTCTTAGTATAATAAAATGACATCAAGGACCACTTAAGTATCCTACCATGTAAATATTGCTAGAGTTCCATTAATTTGGATTGTTTCACATTTTAAATTCACATCTTTAAAGATCAGTAATTTGGGCAACTTTCTGACAGCTATTAATGCCTAAACCTTTGGAAAATATTTTGTTTGGTTTTGAGTGAGAAGATGAGTTGTATGAAGATGAAGAGGGAAATACTTTGACACATGATATAATTATTAACTGAGACAATTTTCCAGAAGCTTGTTATTATGTGCCTTTGTTTTTTATTTCAACATTTAAATGCAGAAACAGATGGCTTGTACAGTCTTATCAGTACTTGAATTTTTTTTACATTCAAAAACAAAGAAAGATAACCAAACTCATAGATTGAAGATTGTGAAAGGGAAACCAAGAATTTGAGTTTTAAAATAAACCAATAAATGATTTAGTGTTAAAAATTATGATAGAGGATTTTAATTACTTTTAAAAGAAAGGAAATAAATTAGTGTAATGCTGAAATTATAGAAAGTATTTATAAGCAGTTTGGAATCCTGATCGGGATCAGGGTTCTAAACAGATATTACATAATGGATGTACCACAAACAGGAAATTATACAACTTATTAAAAAGTTGGAGAAACAGAAAAAATACACATAATCATGATTGCACATGCATAAACACACCCACACATAAGATCTCAAAACATCTAATAAGGATCCAACACAGTGACACATGTGATGCATGTTGGGTTTCAATAAATATTTGTTGAGAGGATGTATGAATGAAAAATATACGTATTCATCTATTAAGACAATTACTTACAGTAATAATAAAAATTATATTTCAAAGCTAAAGAATTATTGTTTAGTGCCATTGTGCGTGCCCAGCCTGAGATGGATCTTTACAACTTATCCAACAATTGGCTACCTAAGATACTTACCTAGGAATCTATAAAACTTCCATAAATTTATTTATAGGTTTTATCAAAATGTGTCAAGTTGATTTACAGAAATGAATCATGGGAAGTACAGTTCTCAAATAACAATTAATATTATTTATTGAAAATAATTCTGTATTTTGAAAGTTAAAGATTTTATATAATACACAAAAAATTTAACTGTAAATTGTCTTAAATTGACAATTATCTATAAGGAAACGTAATAAATGATATAACTTGGAATGAAGTCAGTTTGTTATCTGAAAAAAAAAAAAACTTCTCTAAATCAGTTGAATTACTTCCCAATGACATCTTTTACATCCCTGTCACTTCAGTGCTGTTAAGGCAATTTTTTGTTTCCCAATATAAATCATAGATCCCTGGGGTAGTGTTGACATCTGTTTTGTTCACAGCTATATTCTTGGTGCCTATCATAGTTCCAGCCCATAGTACATGCTCAGTAAATGTTTGTGGAATAAATAAATGTTATCAGTTCTGAAATTTTAAAAACTGATAAACTCTATTTCATCAAAATGTGTCACTTAAGGCTGAAAACCTAAGGTCCACATACTCTTATAGAAATACACACAAACACATCATTCTCAATCATTAGGTGATATTTCTGAATTTAATAAAGTGGCAGGGTATGTTGGATAAGACTAATTTAAAAATAATCTTGCATATTCTCTCTTTTTTGATCAGCTCAATAAAAACCTGATTCTACTGACATTTCTGAGGTAGCTGATAATTTATTTTTTTCCTTTGGAGATATCAAAAATAAAAGAAATCTTATTAACAATGCTATAAAAGTAAAGATTAAGAGTTAGCTTATAGGCTTCACGATATGTTACACATCAAATTGGTGATTAACTACTTTATCTCTATTGATGTCTAGAAAGGAGTGAATATGTTTAACAGGGAAGATAAATAATTCATTTATAAACTGTCACAAAGTATTGCTATGCAAAGGAATTTGCTGTTGAGGAAGTTTTGGCCTAAGGTTTGTGAAATCAGCATCTTCTATTATAATTACTTAAAAGTCTGCCTTTAAGCAGGGGATATCTTTAATAATTCTCAGAGCATTTTCAACCTCATAAAATTTTAATTAACAATTAACATTGTTCATAGATCACTACTATTGCTTAGCACTGTGAGGAAATCAGAAGGCAGATATACCATTATTTCCCCCATCAATGAATTTTCAATCTAGTTGGGAGAAAACAAAAATAAAAACTTGCAAATGTACTGAACTTCCCCTAAGAGGAGAAAATGTCATCAAAGTAAGCATTGAGGTAGCTCAGTTAGGGGATTTGTTATTCAATACAGGAAGAGCTGGAAATTTTCATGATGCATATGACACATGAATGGATATATATATGGAAACGTGCTTGTGGCCTCTGGGACACCAACTGACCCTTGAAGGAGTCAGTAATTAAATGAAAACAGGCCAGGCACAAAACATCTTCTTAGCCTGTGATTCTAATGCAAGCAAACATGGATTGGTTTTAGCAAAATGTGTTAGCTTTGTGGATGCAAAGTCACTGAGTACACCAAAGGGAACCTAAAAGTGAGAAATTAGTTTGAACTTTTAAAATGTGGCCAGATTATAGAGGGCAAAGAAAGACTCATAGAGAAGTTTAAATTAAATATCCAAGGAAGTAAGTAATCATTGGAGGTTTGTGAGAGAAATAGTTTTAAGTAATGAATATGTGTTTAAACAAAATACAACTGTTTGCTTTTGAGAGGATGGGAATATGGGTCAGATGGGAAGAAATTTTAAGGTTATTCTAAAGAGCACTTTTAGATGTAAAAATGGCTAAAATTTGAGTTTATATGAAATAGTGCATGTTAGCCACATTTTTTCACATTTTTTGTCCATTCTGATGTTTCCTATGGTTTGTTGTCTTAGGTCTTTGCCGTCAAAGTCTGCCCGTCTTACCAGACATTTTTTCACATGCAAGAAATAAGTAGAATATTATTAAGGCAAATAGATATTAATATAAAAATCCCATAATTATTGGGCATTTAAAAATGCTAGTTGTGCTAACTTGGGTTTTAGCAATGACCTACAATTATTTAGTTATTTTAATTGTTGACTAAGCAAACTTGCAGATATGTTTTCTTCATTTTCTTCTACATTTTTTTTTCTGATGATTCTCTGCTTTTGAAAATGCTTTATGCCTGGGGCATTCTTACCTATCCACTTAACCTCATTGGTAAAATCAATTCCTAATTTCCAAACTATCACTTATCTCTTGGCTGTTTAATCAAGGGGGGAAAAACAACAATAAAACTCAACTTATTTTTTAACCATTTTGCTTATTTTGCTTTTCAGTAAAAGGCTGATATCCACTTTACACAATAAGAAAAGAGTCTACTTAGGAAATCCTGGATAAAATATATGTTCTAGATTTCCTGCTGGTAAAAAAAATAAAAGATAAATTCTATGATGACTTTCTTCCCCCAGAATGTTGGTGCCCATGTGATTCAATTTGCAATTTAGATTTAGGTTTATACCTTAGAAATTTAGAAAATAGTTCAGCTGGTAGGAACCTAACATTGTCTTTGGATGCAAATGGCTTCTTTATTTACTTAAATTTCACAATTCTTGCAGCTGGCCAAGTGTGTCTTTAGTAAGACACTTTAGTTAAAATATTCTTTAAAATTAATACATTTAGTTTTTTTTTAATGTGGCAAAAAGTATTTCCACATGATTTCATATAGAAAAAATAACAAGTGTTTATACAGAAACATTTTATGTAACCACTTAGTGTATTTATTTTTAATATGTTACAAGTAGATTTTTGCTTATTTCATGGAGTTTTAGCATTTACATGTTCTTCAACATTGTACATAAAATTGTTCTACTGCTCATAGGTTACCACAAACATAAACCTTTTCTTAGAATAAAAATCAATAATAATATGTGTTCCTTGGAAGACTTGATAAAAAATGAAACATAATGGTTATATCTGTTTATTCACACATTTCTTTTGGTCTATCTATTTATCTATCTAGCTATGATTTTGGATATAAATACAAACTGAAGAAAGAAGAGATAAATCTTACCTCCATAAAAAATTTGATTTCTTTTGTGTTATTCAAAAAAAGATGGAGAATAATGTCTTTGAATTGCCTAACTTAATATACTTTTTTATGAGAAACTGACATCACTAATGCACTTTTTCTCTAAGGAGATAAACTAAAAGTTTTAACTGGTTGGGCACAGGAGCTTGTGCCTATAATCCCAGGACAGCACTTTGGGAGGCTGAGACAGAAGGGTAGCTTGAGGCTGGGAGTTCAAGTCCAACCTGGGCAACATAGCAAGCCCCATTTCTCTCTAAAAAAAAAAAAAAGAGCCAGGTGTGGTTGCACACACCTGTAGTACTACTGTAGTCCTACTTGTACTTGGGAGGTTGAGCTAGAGTTATCACTTGATCCCAGGAGTTTGAGGCTGTAGGTAGTTTTGATTGCATCACTGCACCCTATCCCTGACAATAGAGTGAGACCCTGTCTCAGAAAAAAAATTTAACCATTTTCTTTTCTTGTTTTCCCTGTCTCTTGTCCTCTACAGATGGGCCTCTGGGTCCCCGAGGATTAGCTGAAGCTACAGAGATGTGCACCCAAGAGTGCTTGGTTTTGGGTCACTCAGATAATTGCTGGATGCCTCCTGGCTTGGGTCCATATCAACACCCAAAATCTCCTCTCTCAACCTTTGCACCCCAGAAAGAATGGGTCAAGAAGGACAAGCTCGTGAATGGGCACACCCTGACCAGAGCCTGGAAAGAAGACAGCAACAGGAACCAGTTCAATGACCGTAAGCAGTATGGCTCCAACGAAGGCCATTTCAACAATGGCAGCCACATGACAGACATTCCTCTGGCCAATCTGAAGTCTTATAAGCAAGCAGGAGGTGCTATTGAGAGCCCTAAGGAGCACCAACTCTAAGAAAAGGCTATATGGGACCTAATAACTTTAATCTAAATAGACATGCTAATATCGTGTGTGTCAGAGCTTTATGTATTCAATAGATCTCTACAACTATGCCCCTTCTAGCAGGGATATCCATAATTTTGTGTTAGCACTATGGAGGATATAATGTTTTGCAACATAAGAGAGAAAATAGTTCTACTAGCCATGTGATCTTGTTTACTAGAATTGATTAAACTTTCCGGAGATCTCTCCATTGTGCAAATTTTTTTATTATTGCATTTTATTTTGACCCTGGACTGCTGCTATGAACAATAGAATATGCATTTGGAGAGTAAGAAAGTTACATGGATTAGAGTGACTGACAAACATATCCAGTTAGAAAATTGTGCTCTTTTTGTCATTGATTTGTGCTGGGACCGCTATACTTGACATTATACTTCAAACAAAACTTAAAAAGATAAGCATTAAACCTATTGTGCTGTTAACAACGTTAGTGGACACTTGTAAGTCAATCAGTGTTAAAGTATTTGTAAATAGAAGCAAGCTATTATTAACAACTTTTGTGTACTTATAATGTTCACCTAAAAATGTTGTAGCATAATTCTGTGTTTTATGGTTGCTTCTTTCCTTTTTTTTTTTAATTTACCTCTTTGTTGTTTTTTCTTTTAGTGAGGTGTTTCTGCGTTTGTAGTCTGTCTTGACACACATTGTTCAAAAGATCTCAAACACTTGTGTTTAAAAAAAAGGTTCTGAAATCTTTTTTGTATGATAGCTTATGATGCTGGAATTCTGTAAAAAATAAAGATGAAAGAAAAAAATGAAAACCTTGTACCAAAAGGGACCTCTGTAAAAGCTTGGAAATTCAGAACCTATTTTTTGATATTCTTATTTTCAAAGTAGGCAAAAGCAAAGTCACTTAATTAGTACCATTAAGTGAAAGAGTAATGGGAAAGTGTTATCTGTTAAAAGTGATATAATATTCTGTACTTGTCACTTATGCAAAACTAATGTCTCAAAATTAGCATATATGGCAGAAAAATCACTATTCAAAAATAGTTTAAATTTGGCAAATGTGTGTCTGCAACTTTGTTGAAATGGCAGTTTGTGTTAATTCTCATATACAATACTGTTGTTGTAACACAAGTGTTATTAGACCATAGCCACAAAATATTTAATGTGTTGTGCCTTCATGCTGTAACAGAACATTCTCCAGGTAGGGTAGTTGGGGTAAATAAAGGGATAAATCTCTAATTATTGCTGTTTAACTGTTTGTTATCATAGTTGGTCAATGCCTGGCAGGTACCAGCATATTGTCACTTAGGTCAAACCAACAGAGTGACAACTAATGTTAATAAGATCTCAGTTGCACGTGCAAACAAATCCAAATTTGAACATTCTTAGGAGGTTTTTGTTAAGGCATGACAGATGATTTAAACAAATAAATAGCATGCAACACAATGTCTTTATTGAAAGAAGTGAAAGTTATCTTAATGCCACGGTTCACCATCAGTTTAAAAGTAAAAAAAAAAAAAAAGTAAAAAAAAAAAAGGTTTGCTAATCTGATAGTTAATTTGTTCTTACCAAAAAATAAAATTACTTTGTAAATAGCAGTTCACATTTTTCCACAGTATAATGGAAAATAATGGGTAGGGGTGCATTGCTTATTGAAGTACACTTTTGTCGGTTTGTGAGGGGTGTTTGATGACTTTGACAGAATAAATATCTAAACAATTATCCTTGTTACTGCTTTGCCAGTTCTACGTTATTTACAGTTATTCAGCTCTTGCAATAAATGTTCTGAATTCCTGATTGTAGTGTGTCAATTCTTGGTCACCATTCAAAGTGGTTATTTAAACTCTAATTGTTGAGGTAGTATATGTTGGTAAAAAATATTTATTTATAAATTAAGGAAGAATTGTTGTGGTTTAATACCTATGTTCTGGAAATACAGTTCCAAGTTAAAAGTTCAATTACCCTAATGGACTACAAAACTCTTTTTTTTTAGGGAAATTCATGGAGAAAGCTTGTTTACTTTCTAGTCAAGATTCATACAAGTTTCATCAAAGTGAAATTCCAAGTCAAAGACTGGGCAGGTGACATTAATTAGTTATTTTCTTAATTCTGTGTCTCTTTAATAAGATTTCATTACACAAACTCTCACTTATTTCATTGTTGGCCAAGGCAAAAGAACAATCTGGGACAATGGCCTTAACATCAGAACCAAAACTTCATCTGTATTTCTTTTATAGTAGGAAAATGGGCACAGAAAAATGTCAAGGATATTAGGACACACTCAAACATATACCATGTGCTTATGCTCATCATAGAACAACTGCAGCAATGTCACTCATGTTGGAGTTTCAGACTAGAGAAGGAGACCTCACTTTTGTAGGGGTGGGGAACCTGTGGCCTTCTGATTTCAAGATTGGTCTTTTTCAAGCACCAAAGGAGGCAAGAAAAACTTCATCTTTCTCAGCTGCACCCCTTTTAATAAAAAGATCTGTTCTGTAAAATTTGGATGCAGTCAAAAGGCTCCTTTTAAGGAACTAGCAAGCTACAAGTGGCCTTAAGGCAGCAGCTTCCCCACCCCTTCGAGAGCTTGTGAAATGAGATTCACGAATTAGAGGCACAGAGGTAAAAATATTTGTTTGGGTCACTGGCTGAATATGACATCCTAACACTTCATCGCTGATCCAGCAGACCTATCCACTAGTCTGAGACACACTGTGGCACCACTCTCTCTTCCCTCACAGGGGCAGAGCCTGTCCCCAAGATACAGACAGGGAACAGGTCCTGAAAAGAGGCTACTCTGAGAAACAAAAATTAGAATCTATACCTACACAGTCCTTTCCTCCATTTCTTACCAATCAGGCAAGTCATTCCCCTCTGCCTTGAAGAGTAAAGAGTGAGAGAAACTAAAATAGATTCTCCCATATTTTTCCTTCCCATTAAGAATAGAGGAGAAATTTCTTCTCTCTATGAACAAAATGGGAGTTTGGAAAAGGAACTCCCTTTCCCCATCCCTACCATATTTCTCCTAATATATACAACAATTTCTACTCTTATAAAGGCATTCAGTTGTAAGATCTGTGAAATTTTAAGAGTAATAACACCACAAACCAAATCGAAGAATTTACTCATCAAGTAAATAATACATTTATAATGACCATTTCTTAAGTATTACCCACTCTGCTTTATTGTGTAAACATTGAGTATGAAGAATCATCATTTACCTTGAAATAAATGTCATTTCCATTACCTAAAAGAGCACATCTATATGAAGCGTATAATGACTTCTAGAGCAATTATCAAATATTATTATGCTATATACTAACAATTTTCTGAGGCAGGTAGAGAAATAAACTTTATAAAGCTGAAGATGACCTATTTGAATGAGCATCAACACACATACTCTAACATAAAATATATATTTAAATAATGGTTATTCATTAGTAGACAATTAAGTAGTCATTTTGCTGCACTGATGCTATTCAGCAAATCTCATTCAGGATCCCATCATTCCCATTCCGTAGCTAAAGCTAGAAATGCAGCTGAGGCCCAGGGCCATTCCAGTATTTATTAAACTGCTGGATAGAAGCCAGGAATGGTTAATTATTATTAGTGAAGAGTTTGGGCAGTTAGGGATGAAAGGGATGCCTTGTCGATCTCATTTCTAATGTGGATATCAGGCTGTTACTTTGTATGAGGGCAAACCAAACTATGAAAAGAGGGGTGGTGTTGTAAGTATAAAAATGCCTCATTGTTCTGCTTTGTTTTAAACAGAGCTGATCTTCCCTCACCAAAGGAAGCTCCTTCATTGGTTCTTTTGAGAGAGAGTGCTTTAAAATTCTACCAGTGTTCTTAAAGGCACAGTGATCACATAATGAATTCTCTATACACTGTTCTTCCCCTTTCACAACTACCAATCTAAATTTTAGATTATGCACCAATGAAGCTATACACTGTTAAAAAAAGTAAAATTAATCTCTTAGTACTAAAATATCTTTGTAAGGTATATACTCCTAAATCATGATTATCATAATGATATTTCCATTCATATTTAGTTCACTGAAAGTATAAATTAATGGTTATTCTAAAGATAGAAGTTTTTTATTATCTTGATGCTACCACCATCTACTTTTAAATATAAAATAAAGACTATATTTTCTACTTCCATATATGCATTTTTATTTCTTAGAATTCTTAAATGTTTCATCATAGTGAAATGAGTTCTGTCCATATTTTTGTTACCTTAACATCTAACATTGTTTTTGAAGCTTTATAGTAAAAACCTCTTATTTTTAAATAAAGTCTTTCATTTTTAGTCTCATACCTTTTTCTTTTTAATACCCTATGCTTATGTTCTTATTAGCATATGCATAGCACAATTATTATTGGACTCATTCAATGTCATATATTTAAGGCCCACATATTTGCAAATATGTTGAGCAGCAGTGATTTTCAAATAAATTACAGTGCTATTTAAATTCAAGCATTGCATTTTATGGATGTTTGTAGGTTTTCTTAAAGAGTTTTTCTTTTTTTATTTATCACTTATTTACCTCTAAATTCATCATTAGTTTTTGTTTTTTTATCATTGACATAATCCTGAATAATAATACCCAACAAAAATAATAAAAATGTTTACCATGGAACTATAACACAGTCAAGGTTTCCTACAATGTAATATTAAGTGATGTTTCTCTTTCTGGCTGTAAAATCATCCTATCTAACTGTGACTCAATAGCTCTTCTTGTGAATTTGAGCTAAGTATCATCACCTCTTTTCTAGATTATTAAATAAGTCCCCTAACTGCTCTCCTTCTATTTGGTACCTTTTCAACCTCCCCCCGCCCCCCATTTAGTCTATTTTAAGCATGCCCGAGTCATCCTTCTAAAATAAGGCTAGGCTAGATGTCATGCTCCTCCTCATAGTGCTCCAAGACTCATTTGTTTTTATCAGAATAAAAGTCAAAGCCCTTATGATGTCCTACAAGATTTATAAAGTCTGAATGCCTCTCTTCTTTTTAATCTCATCTCCATGACCCACCTTGCTCACTCCATCTGTCACACTGGCTCCTCACTACTCCCCAGACATCCAAGAATGTGCCTGCCTCAGGCTATTTGCACCAACTTTTCCTTTCCTGGAAATAGGCTTCTCAGATATCTGCAAAGCACCTCCTCCCCACCTTCAGGTTTTAGCTTGAATATAATCTTCACCATTAGGCCCACAGGGTGTTTCCACCATTCCTTTTATTGTGGAGAGAGATAGTTAATAGATAGATATGTTAGCCATTTTAATCATTTTAACCATTAGTGTACAACAGAATCTATACCAATAAAACAGTACATTTTCATTCTTCTCAATCCTCAACCTCTGGTAACTTCTAATCTACTTTATGTCTCTATGCATTAGCATATTTTAGATATTTCATTTCTATAGAAACATATAATATTTGTCCTTTTGTGTTTGGCTTAGTCACTTAATATAATGTTCGTTCTCAATGTTCATCCATGTTTTGTTAACATTAATTTATACATAGTGTAATGTAAGTGAATATGTTGTAACATGAATCAGAACTTCATTCCTTTTCATGGCTGAATTATATATATGTGTGTGTGTGTATGTGTGTGTACATATAATTCTATTTTGTTTATCCACTCAGCTTTTAATATGCACCAGATTTGTTACTACCTTTCAACCATTATGAATAATGCTTCAGTGGTGTACAAGTATCTGTTTGAATCCCTGTTCTCAAATTTTTGGAGTCTATGCCTTGGAATAGAATTTCTGGGTCATATGACAATTCTATGTTTAGCTTTTTGAGGAATTTTTAAGTTGTTTTCCACTGTGGCTTTGCTATTTTACATTACTACCAGCAATGTGTGAGGCGTTCAATTTCTCCATACCCTCACCAACACTTATTTTTCTTTTCTTTTTTTTAAAATAGCTATCCTAGTGACTGTGAGTGCGATTGTGGTTTTGATTTGTATTTCCCTAATGACTAAGAATATTTGACATCATTTCATATACTTATTAGCCACATGTGTATCTTATTTGGAGAAATATCTGTTCAAGACCCTTGCCCATGTTTAGTTGTGTTGTATTTTTGTTGTTGGGTTTTAGGAGTTCTTTGTAAATTCTGGATATTAAACCTATATTAGTTATATGGTTTACAAATATTTTTTCTCATTCTATACATTATCTTTTCAGTTTCTTGATAATGTCCATTGATGCATAAAAGTTTTTAATTTTCATGAAGTCCACTTTATTTTTTTTTCTTTTGTTGCTCATGATTTTGGTGTCATATCTAAGAATTCATTGCCAAATCCAGGATCATTAAGATTTACTGCTATGTTTTCTTCTAAATGTCATAAATTTTTGATCTTACATTAAGGCTGTGGATCCATGTTGTGCTAATATTAATTTGCACATAGTATTAGGTAAGGGTCCAGTGTTATTCTTTTGCATGTGGATTTTGTCAAGGGCCTTTTCCACATCAATTGAGATGACTATTTTTCTCCCTTTGTGCTGTGTGACATGGGTCGATTTTCTTAAGTCAAACCACCCTTGCATTCCTGGTATAAATCACACCTGGTAATGGTTTAATGTATAATTTTAATATGATGTTGGATTTGGTTGTTAGTATTTTGTTGAGGATTTCTTCTTCTATATTCATAAGGGATATTTGCTTTTAATTTTCTTTTCTTGTTATATCTATATGTAGTTTTTGTATCAGGGTATTGCTGGCAACACAATATGAGATAAAATATATTCCCTCCTCTTCTGTTTTTTGGAGAATATTGAGAAATATTGGCATTAGGTGTTGTTGTTGTTGTTGTTTTTGGGGGGGTTGTTTGTTTGTTTTTTGAATGTTTGGAATAATTCACCAGTGAAGCTATCTGGCTATCTGTTCCTGGACTTTTCTTTTA
The DNA here is from genome assembly GCF_040939455.1 of Microcebus murinus. Lineage (NCBI taxonomy): Eukaryota > Metazoa > Chordata > Mammalia > Primates > Cheirogaleidae > Microcebus > Microcebus murinus. The sequence continues at coordinate 45,805,998 of NC_134116.1, forward strand.
GAGGATGGTTTTTGATTACTGATTCAATCTCTCTTGATAGATTGGTTGACATTTTATATTTCTTCTTGAATCAGTTTAGGTAACATATATGCTTGTAGTAATTAGTGTATTTTATCTATATTATCTAATGGCTCGATACTCAGTTGTTTATATTAGTCCCCTATAATCCTTTTTATTTCTGTAAGGTCAGTATTAATGTCCCCACTTTTGTTTCTGATTTTCATTATTTATGTCATTTGTCTTTTCTTTTTAGGTCTAGCTAAATTTTGTCAATTTTATTGATTTATTCAAAGAAACAACTTTTGGTTGATTCTCCTTATAGATTTTCTGTTTTCTGAATATTTATTTCTGCTCTTATCTTTATTATTACCTTCCTTCTGCTAACTTTGGATTTAACTTACTTTTCTTTTTCTACTTCCTCAAGGTGCAACATTGGCTTATTGATTTGTGATCTTTCTTATTTTTTTAATATAAATATTTACAGCTATAAAATTCCATCTGGGTGCTGACTTCACTTTACTCCATAGGTTTGGTATATTGTGTTTCTATTTTCACTCATCCCTAACTATTTTCTGGTTTGTTTTGTGATTTCTTCTTTGACACATTGGTTGTTTAAGAGTATGTAGCTTTATTTCCACATATTTGTGAATTTTCCATTTATCCTTCTATTATTGATTTCTAGTTTCATCCCATTGTGGTCATAAAAGATAAGTTGTATGATTTCAGACTATCTAAATTTATTGAGTCTTGTTTTATGGCTTAACACATCTGACCACTGCCTTTTAAAATTGGAATAATTCCTCCTTCAGCATTTCCAATCCTATTTACAACTTGTTCCACATTTTTTTCTTCATAGCACTGACCACCTTCAGACATAACTATAATTTACTTATTTATAATGTCTGTTGTTCATTGTCTGTCTCTCCCCCACCATCCTAGAAGACAAGCTCTGGTTCACGGATGTATTTCCAGCCCCTAGAATCATGCCTGGCACCAAGTAGGTGCTCAATATTTAGCAAATGAGTGGATAAATGAACTACTATCTTATCTCTCAGCCTTTTCATTTACACAGCTTATATACATAGCATAAGGAGAAACTGATTCTACTTAAGTAATAGCCCAGTTTTCAGACACACAACAAGGTCCTTACAACAATAAATATAACACTGGTATCCTTTTGGGTTAAGTGATGGGAAAATTGTAACAAAATGCAGTATTTATAAACAACTGAAACACTCCGCTCTCTACATTTTTCCTTTTTCATTCCCTTCCATCTATTTGTTGGAATTTGTCCATTTTTTATGGGGGGACTATAAACTATTTTTTCAATGACTTGTAAGTGCAAAATTATCATATCTCTAGGAATTTGCTGCTTTGGAAAAAAGTACTGATAAAGCAATTAATTTTCATTTGTATCCTGTACTTTCCTTCATGCAATTCATTTTCTTCTCTGTATCCCTTGAACCCTGCCCACTCCATTGTGGCATGTGACTGCTAATTTGACAGGCAATTATGTCTTCCTTGACACTTCAACTTGAGGGGATCATACAAGCCTCTTTAACACCCTGCTGCATGCACTGAACATTCTCATCCCAGGGCTTCCTTCTCCACCAAGGACATGCTAGTGTGGCCATTCGCCTCATAGAAAAGACTAAGGTGATAGCAGGTACCACATTTAAACCACATCTTATTTCTACCACAAAGAGATTTTAGATCATTTTTTAAAAAATGAACCACACACCACAGAAAAAATAAAAGTTACAGCAAATCAAGGTGAAAGGAATATGTGTACATGTGTAATAATATATCAGCTTGTCACCAGTTCTGCACAGTTTCCAGGAATGGGCCATCCATTTGACTTTGAGATTATTGAATGTTAAAGAGAAACTCAAAATAAACAATTGAAAAACATTCCCTTTGCCAGTAGAGTAAGTAAATGTGTTTTTATATTTTAGGGTATCACATGCCTTTACAATGTTCTCCAAAACCTTGACAAATGGACATGAGTAACTTCATACTTTGAAATGGACTCACTTTTTCAAATTTATTATTGTTTTTACGTAGGAGTGAGTAAATCATGAATCTCACTGTAAAAATGATATAAAATTCTATGTAAAAATAATTTTACTTCACTTAAAATAGTGACATTTTTAAATGTTAAATTATATATATATATATATATATATATATATATATATATATATATATATACACATATATATATGTCACTTAAGTAATCTTGCTTACAAGTTCCACCCTTTGGAAAGCATCATAATAATGATGTCTCTGCTGTTCCCCAGGCCGCTGATATTACCAACTTCCCTATTACCATCTAATTTTCCTCTCCACACTGTAGAAAGACCATTTCCTTCAGGAAAGCCTAAAGTTTTAAAAGGATAAAATAATTTCCTTGGCTGCCATAGCCAGGAGGATTATATCCATATGAAACAAAATACATAAAGATCCAGCCTCAATGATGTGTCCTCATTTCCTTCTCCCTTGTTTCAAGCACCTGCAATGAAATTCTGTTTAGGATCTAGAGGATTACTGCCCATTCATATGAAAGAGTTTCTAAAAGATTGTTGAAATCTTTACTGCCCAGTGCATATGGGTTAGATGGCCTTTAGGTAACATTCATAATATGACACATCTGATGTACAATGTATCTTTTAAATAGAATTGTATTTACTTTGGGTTGGGATTGTCCCAAGCAACAGTGGAAATAGTGGGGCTTCATTAGGGCCCAGAGATCTTCCATGTAACTGACAGAGAGGTTTGACATATATATCATGAAACAAAGTATAATTTTCCTGGGAAAATCTATCCAGCTTCACAATTTTCAGATTGAAACTTCAATATATGGCAAACTTATTTGCTGTTCTTTGTTTTTATAATGGCATATAAATACCCTTCAATGAAATTTGTCTTATTTATTCATTAGTAAATATAATATTAATAATTAACACTTATAAAGCACTTATTATGTACTTAGTACAGTTCTATAGATTTATATGCATTAGTTTATTTATTTTCTCATATATATACACATATATATTTTTAGATATATGCTCTTTGTATTAGCATTGTACAGATAAGAAAACTGAGATACAGGGAGATTGTGTGAATCTACTCTATATCCTACAATGAACAAGTAGCAGTTCCAGCCTGATAGGCTGAGTGTAGAGTCTGGGCTTTATCCACTACAGGATACCACCTCCTTATGAAAGGTTTAAGAATTTTTTAACTCTGGGATTAAATGATGAATTCACATTATTTTATAAACAGCAATAAAATTTAATTCTGCAAGGAAAATTCCCCTTCCACTTCCACTTTGGTCTATACACTGGATTATGAACTTATATGTTTGTTCAAATACTTCATTAATTAAATATGTAACAATTGTGCTATTCATCCTTGGGGCAAAATAACACAGACTAAAGTGACACACAAGTATAGAGTGAATGGTATTGAGAAATCTAGCTAACGTTCCTGCTGCTAAATGAAAATGAATTCTTTTTACGTGCCCGAGGTGTGCCTATTCACAGCTCCTGTCTTTTACACTTGCCTTCTGTTCCTTACTTTGGAAAATCAGGTGAGGAACAAAGTGAGCCACACATCAGGCTTCATTACCAATAAACAGAGCAATAAAATGAGACCCAAATCAGTCTGATAATTAACTTTAGCAAGTCTATTTTCTTCTCGCCACGGAAACGCAACTCCCATTGACATCAAGGGGAGTTACGTGTTCACACAGAGAGAATGGTCTCCCCAAGCATCCTGGAGAAAGCTATATGTTAAGCCTCGAAGCATAAATGCCCTCTCTTGTTGCATCACCAATTTTAATCAACTGTTCTTACATCTACAGTTTGGCTTATTGTCCAAATGGAGAAGCTCCTTTTAATTTGACAAACACGAATCCAAGATTACAGATATAAAACAAATTACTTATAATGCCAAGGTCATACTACACCGTAGTACTTCATTAGTCTTCCCTTTTCCCCAGGAAAGGCTGATCATATGTTTTAAATGTCAATTCTCTATAGTTCACAGGCTTACAGTGCACTCTTTTGTAACACAGTGTGGTAACAAATGACACAAAGTATTAAATATAAATATTCAATTAATAGTAGTTTAATAATATCATTCAGTAAGCTGTTGCTCCATTAAGCCACTTGCATAGGGTAACTTTTCATTTCTCTATTATATTTTGGTCTTTAATTATTTGCTATGACATTACTGCTAATATTGAACATCAGGTACACAGAAAATATCTGCTTCTTTATGTGCACATAGAAATCAATATGAGAGAAACAACTAATACTAAACTTTTTGAGAAAGAAAATACATATGGAAATTCCTTTTAAAAATGTTAACCTAGGAGTTTTTGCATGTTTTATCACTGATGTATTTATCTCTCTCTCTCTCCCTCCCTCCCTCCCTCCCTCCCTCTCTCTCTCTCTCTCTCTCTCTCTCTCTATATATATATATATATATATATATATATATATATGTGAGTGTGTGTGTGTGTAGAATTATAGAGTTACACATACTTCTATATGTTATTTTTAGTATTTATTCCTAATAACTTATATGATTGTTTTGTGCTAATTAAATACTGCTTCTACAATTTGAGAATTCTGAGCAAAGATCATCTAGCACAAATACTCATATCCCAGTGGAATGACTTTTAAACTAATAATACCTAATGCAAATGAAATACCACTAGCAAAGAGGTTACTCTGGTTATGTATTCTAGGAGCAGATCAATTAATCTAAACTTAGGTGGTACAAAGTGAAATGCTTAACTAGCTCATGGTTTATGCCTTCAGGAATATTTAGTGGTAGTGGAGTTTCTTATAATATTTCAAAATTCATTAAAATTAATGATAGATTGAGGATAAGGAGATTTAGCTTATAAATCCTGCTTTGGTAAAAAAATTTAAAGGAGATAACTGAATTTTATCAAATTTAGAAATTTCTATTCTTAGTATAAATTCTGACATTTTATATATTTGACACAATCATCTTTTAAAGAAGTAAAATAAGAAGAAAAATTATATTTAATTTGTAGGCTTACTGTGAAGATTAAATGAAGTGATTCATTAATTGAGCTTAGAATGATTTCTGGAATATCATTAAGTGCTCCATGAATGTATTTAGTATCAGTAGTAGTAGTAATAGTTTATTTTAAACCTCTTCTAAGTACAAATAATTAAAATATAATTAAGCAGATGGTCACAAATGCATTTTTATTTATTTCTGTTCCTGTATACTAAGTGTTATCAAAATTTTCAGTAATGAAATTCCCTTTCCTCTCAGAGAAGATCTTGCCCTGACTTCAGTGATCAGGAACACCATTGGATGAGAGTCCCTCAACTGCTTACCATAACAAACAGGTAGAAACTTAGCTCAATCCTTGCTTCTTATCTTTCTTCACTTCTGTTAAAATTATTAAATATTCTGAACCCATATATTTCTATTCTTTCAGGCTTATATTGTACTTATTCTGTTGCTATTCTATGTTTCAGCCTGAACAAATTCAAACACGTATACATGCCAATTTAGGATAAATGAATAAATTATTCAGGAAACCATACTTACCACTTTTGAAAGAGATCTCTGATTATTTGGCTACCACAGCTATCTCCATACAAATCAGTGGGCCCAGCAGATGCCAAATCTTCCAAATTTTCAAGTCAAGCCTAAATTTCATAATGTCATATAAAATCTCTCCCTCTTCTTCTTCTTTAAAATATGTCATGAGCTTCAAACAAGCAAATAAATCTATGGGTCAATCATGGCTCAGGATAGTTGGATTGTTACTTGCCCAAAATTCCCTCTTTTGTTTTCTGTAGGTTCAACCTCTTTCATTTACTTGTTCTTTTTCATCGGTATTTAAGATTGTTCAAGTCTCTCTAACTTAAAACAAACAATAAATCATAATAGGAAACCTTTCTTCCACTCACTTTATCTATTGTATTATCTGTTTTATCCACTCTACAACCCTCTTGAAAGGGTGTACCAATCCATCACCCCACCATGATATTTTTCCTACCTCTAGTCATGCAATAAAATTTCTCCTACTAAATTCATAGAATTCTTGTGTCCAAATTTATTTCTATATTTAAAGGTCACTTTTGGGGCTTTACTTTACTCAGCCTGTTAGCATTTCATAACTTAGAGCACTCCACTGCTTCAGTTTTGAAACAAGAAACTGTGCTGGGTTTACTCCTCTATCCTCAGTGTGTGCCTTCTTAATAGTCTTTGCAGAACTCCTTTCTTTTTCCATGTTTTGAATGTTAGTTTTCCACAAGGTTCTGTCTTCTCTCTGCATATCCTAGCTGATCACATTCACGCCAATGGTTCAGTTACAAATGTCCCAAATCTACAAATGGAGTTCATCTCTCTCTGCTATACACCAGATGTGTGTAAACAATTCGCCAGTGAAATAAACACCCTGGAATCACCTAAAATTCAGTTCCACTCAGCTACTCTATGCAGCTTAAAGAAGACAAATCTTATGTCTAAACGTGGAAGTGGAGTTGGAGCCAGAGCCTCTGTGTTTCTTGTCAGGTGGTACCTGAGCCCCAGAACTTATGGATGCTGCTGTAGCGGCTAAGATAAGGTGTGATAGAACAACTGTCACAAGGGGGCGCCTGCATAAGCGATCGTGCTAGTAGTGAATGCAGGTAGTGGGATAGATCTTTCCACTGCATGAACTAACGCCACTGAGGGCTTGATAATTAATTGTGGCTTAGTAAATTTGGGGCATTGCTTGAATTGAATCTGATAAAGGGACCATGGTAGAGTAGGAATTTCTATAACATATATTTATCTATATATATTTATATATATGTATTTATAAATAACATATATTTATCTACATCTTGAAGTCTGAAGATCTATTCTCCACAATTAGTCATTATATTTTTTCTAAAATAAAATCTGAGCATATTAATCTGGCTTAAAATTGCTCAGCATTTCTCTGACTCTCAGCTCAAAAGCCCATGTGTCTTAAAATAGCTTGAAGACTCTACCATGCTCAGCCCTCTGATTACCTGTCCAGCCTCTTTTCAAGCTACCTCAAACCATGGCTCCCTTTATGATCCAGCTAAATTGTACTCCTTTAAGTTCCTTGAAAATATCATGTTTGTTTTTTATTCTTCTTCTGGGTCTTTGTGTATATTCTTCACTCTGAAGGTACATTCTTTCCATTCTGTCTCTGAATAGCTATACCTTCTCACTCTTCAGGTCAGAGCTTAAAATGTAACTTCCACTAGGAAGGGTTTTTCATTTTCTTTTTTTTCTTACAAAATATTAATATTACAAAATATAAATATTAATATTGATCTATGTAATCAAATATTTTGATTACATGGATCATTTTGTAATGCTTGAATCACAGTGATAGGTGTGCCCATCATCTAAATAGTGTTCATTGTACCCATTAGGTAGGTTTTATTTCCCTCTGTGCACTTGTGTGCTCATAAGTTAGTTCCAATTTAATAGTGAGTACATGCAGTATTTGTTTTCCATTCTTAAGATACTTCACTTAGAAGAATAGTCTCCAGTTCCATCCAGACTGTTGCAAAGGCATTAGTTCATCATTTTTTTATGACTGAGTGTTACTGAGTATATACTTAAAAGAAAAGAAGTCTTTCTTTTTTTGATTTCATAATATTACAGGAGTGAAAATGTTTTGGTTACATTAATTGCTATCAAAAAGACACCTGCAGTAGAATGTTTATAGCAGCACAATTCACAATTGCAAAGATGTAGAATCAACCCAAGTGACCATCAATTCATGAGTGGATTAATAAAATGTGATATATATATATATATACACACACACAAACACACCATGGAATACTATCCAGTCATAAAAAGAAAGGTTTTTCTGACTGTTCTTAAGTAATGAGATGCTATTGTTCTGACCAATAACACTTACACTGTATTATAATTGTCTATTTACTTGCCTGTATTTCTCACTAGACTCTAAACCCTTGAAAACAAGTATTATGTTTCTATTATTTCACAGTGAGTTCATTGGGTCTTTGACATAGCAGAAGCTCAGTAAATGCTAACAGAATCAATAAATTCTTATGGAATCAATTGATGATTGTACTCTAATTGTAGGGTCCTATACATAGTGAACTGTTTGGAGTCCTTGTAAGTGCACATTGCTACTATTAAGAGTACTTAGAAGACAACAAAGTGCTTGTTATAGAGATATTACAAGGTGTCAAAAAGGTATTAAAAGTATTTGTAGACCAAGTTAGGAAGACTGTTCTGCTTTCTTCTTCTCTGATATCCTATTCACATTGCGTTTGTCTTTTCTTTTCCTCTCTTTTTTTTCTGTCTGGAGAAAAAGTAGAATTCCTTTTTAATGCTAGGAGCTGGTTTAGGTTTTTCTACCTTTGCCATGCTGGAGCTGAAACAAAAAAACAGAAGCAAAGGTGACCTGCCTTTAGAAGGCAGGTGCTGTAGAAAAACGGACTGGTTTTCCCTTGTCCAGGTGACCCCTCCTTTGTACTCTTTTATTGCCTTATCAAAATATTATCAAATTAAATTAGAATTGTCAACTTATTTGCTGGCTACCTCCACTAGCTGGGAGCTATCTGAGGGCAGAGATTGATTCTTTAACTCTGTGGACTAAGCATCTTGTACAAGACTTATACTATGGCAGGCATTTAATAAATGTATAGTTAGAAATATGTAGTAAACTCTTCTGCTTCTAGAAGTAGCAAGCTATACTTTATATAAATATTAAACTATTTTTCAGTATTTTTAAAAAAGAGACATATACATTAATTATAAGTTTGACTAAATGGTAAGTATCATTTCTTCTAACTTGATGTTCTGCAACACTTTGTAACATGATATATAGGGCATGATTATGGATAAATATATAGGATGATGTAGCATTGGAAGATAAAGATCTAGAAACTAAAGCAGAAAGTTGAAATTCAAAGTTAAGTTCTGTTTCTTGTAAGTATGATTATTCCTTTGAAAGGTTTTATATCATGATAATAAAGCAGACATTGGACTTGATTATTCCAGCTTGAAGTTAAAAAATCTACTGCTTAAAGTTCTTTCTTTCTTCTTGATTTCTCCTTCTTAAACTTTATATTGTAGTATAAATAATTCAAAAACATTTCAAATTTTCAAATTCAAATATTAACTACTCAAGAATTACATAGCAATTGCTAAATGGCACTATAAAATAAAATGGTTGGGTTGAGAATATGAAAAAAAAACTACACTCAAATAGAGTTATTCAAAGTTTTATGCATTAAATGCTGAATTATGAGTTATCAGTCATTCTTAATAGGTGCATTTTATTTGAAATACTAAAAGATATTCCATAAGAGATAGTAATTTGCACTTACTTAATGCTCCAATATATAGAAGCAGTAATGCTTAAGCAGTGGGGATAAACTACTATTTTAAATTTACCAAGAGCTTTCTCCTACTGCTCAAAGTGGAATCTGGACTTTAAAATTATTGAAGCTCACAAAGTGGTACATATGAAATTTATAAACAGATTCTGAATTTTAGGTTGGACATTGGATTTGTGCTTGGGAAATACCATCCCTTTCTTCTTGTCAGGTCAACTTGGGAATAACATTGACTCATGCAGATGGGAGGCAATCTTGAGCTAGTAATGAAGTCTGAAAGAAGATACTCATATGGAGTAGTTACAATGTCATTAAGACGGTTAGAGCAGCAAGCAGCATGAGGAGATTACTGTAATGTTTATTCATTCCTTTTCTCCTCACCCCAAGAAAGACAGTGGGAATTTGACTCCAAGAATGAAGACAGAAGTTGCCTCCAGGCAAAATGGTTGAAGGAAACAATTGGTCCTGGAAATGAAAAGACTGCTAGATTCTAAGACCTTTATATATGGTACCCATTTTGAGGTTTCCTGTCCTGCAATATAGTTCTCGATGTTGAAATCAAATGTTAGCAAAAGTTGCATTACATGCTAAAGCTTGGTATTAATGGTGCTCTGTATAAATTAGCATAGAATCATTTCCCTTTCTGGGAAATGACAGGATTTGGAAAATCAATTTTAACACAAGAGGTCACAAAGAGAATCCCAGAATGACACTGTATCAAGGCATGGAAAGAGAAAATCAGGATTAATTTGTTGGACTAAAGCAACATTCCCTGGGAATCCTCAAAAATGGTAAAGAAGGTAAACCTATGAAAGACACATTTTCTGCAATCAAATAGCATTGGGCTCATAAATTTTGTTATTTTTTATGTTAGAGGGAGAGAAATTGCTTTAGCTGAAGAACTTGGGAACTGGAGGCACTGGATTTATGCATAATATAGATTCAGTTTATATACACAAGCATACATACACTTTTAAATATGTTATACCCTAGCAGAATGCTTGGATATTAAATGTTACAAAGCTCAATCATTTTCCCCAAGGAGAGAATTATATAGTTGCCATGGTTTGAATATGTCCTCCAAAGTTCATGTGCTGAAAATTGAATTCCCAAAGCAACAGTGTAAAAGAGATGGATTAGGTCATGAGGCTTCCACCCTCATGTACAGGTTAATGCCCTAATCACAGTAATGGATTAGTTATGGCAAAATGGCTTCCTGATTAAAGAATGAGGTTGGCTCATTCCACTCCCCCAGCATCCTCTCATCCTACCTTCTGCCGTAGGATGTTGCAGTAAGAAGACCCTCACCAGATGTGACCACACTATCAACCTTGGACTTCACAGCCTTGAGCACTGTGAGAAATAAATTTCTTTTCTTTAAAGAAAAGAAACCATAGCAACCCTGTAATTCTCTTCTTGGGAAAAATGATCCAGCTTTGTAACATTCAATATCCAAGCATTCTGCTAGGGTATAACATATTTAAAAATGTATGAATGCTTGTGTATATAAACTAACTGAATCTAAAACCCATACTCAGATTTTCCCTTTATTGGCACAAAACTGACTAAGACAGAAAATGAACCTAGAAGTAGGGCTGTTGCTATAACAGATATCTGAAAATGTGGAAGTGACTTTAGAATTCAGCAATGGGTAAAGGCTAAAAGAACTTTGAGGAGCAAGCTAGAAAAAGCCTCAATTGTCATGAAAAGAGCATTAGGGGTGATTCTGGAGGGGGCTCAGAAGAAGAGAATAGCTGTATGGAAATTCTAGAACTTTTTAGAGATTAATTAAATCGCCACAATCGGAATGTTTATAGAAATATGGAATGTCAAGGTCATTGTGACGAGTTCTCAGATGGAACTGAGAAACAGGTATTGAAAATTAGAATAAAGACCATCTTTGTTATCCCATTGCAAAGAATTTAGTGGAATTGTGTCCATGTCCTAGAGCTTTATGAAAAGCAGGACTTGCGAGCAATGAATAGCATGTCTGACAGAAAAAGAAATCTCCAAGCAACAAAGCATTTAAAGTGCTGCACAGCCTGTTTAGGTCACTTATGGTAAAATGAAAAAAGAGAGAAATGATTCAAAGATGAAATTTATAATTAAAAGGTAAGCAGAATGGAAAGATTTGAAAAACTCTCAGACCAGCCATGTAAAGAAAACCAAAGCACGTTAGAGAGATGAAATTAAAAGTGTGACCAATCATTAGCTAAATGATGAATATGAATATAAGGAAGCCAAAGGTCATCAAGACAATGGGATAATGACCCCAAAAGAATTTTGGAGACCTTCCAGGATAGCCCTCCTACCATAGTTCCAGAGCTTTAGGAGGGCAGAATTGTCTTGGGGAATGGCCCAGGATAACTTCCACAGCCTTGCTGTTCAGGGCTGCTTTAGTATTCTTCTCACATCACAGCTCAGTGCTCCTTCAGGGCCCCATCTGTGGTTCAAGATGGCCTCTGTGTGGCTTGGGCTGCTGCTCCAGAGGGTGCAAGCAATAAGCCTTGGTGGTATTCACTTGGTGTCAACTCTACAGACATGCATAATGCAAGTGCTGTGGGACCACGGCCACCTCCACCTAGATTTCAAAAGGATGTTACTAACAGCTTGGGAGCCCAGGTAGACTTGTCACGAGGTCAGAGCCAGCACAGAGGATTCCCATAGGGCAAAGACCTATGGTGCCTTGGGAGTGTGGCAATCCCCTATATTCCAGAATTATAGGGCTACCAGCATGCAACTCCAGCCTGAGAAAGTTACAGTTATGAGACTCCAACCTGTAAGAACAGCTAGGTGGACTAAGCCTAGAAAAGCCGTAGGTACAGGTCTGCCTAAGACCCTGGGTGTCCAACTCCCAGCTCAGTGCACCTAGAATGGTGGGGTAGGGGGTGCATGGAGTCAAAAGAGATTATCCTCCAGCTTTAAGACTTACTGTTGTTTTCCCTGTTGAGGTTTGGACTTACCTGAGAGAAAGTACCCATTTCTTCTTGCCTAGTTCTAACTCTATGAATGGAAATGTCTGTCCTATGCTTGTCCTACCACTGTATATTGTAAGCATGTAGTTTCTTTAATTTCACAAACTCCCAGCTGGAGAGGAATTTTCCTGAGGGTGAATCTTGCCTAGAGTCTCCCTCATAACTGATTCAGATGAGACTCTGGACTTGGGACTTTTGAGTTGACGCTGGAATGATTTACGATTTGGGGGCTATTGAGGTAGAATAAATGTATTTTGAATGTGAAAAGGACATAAATTTGAGGACCAGGGGCAAAATGCTATGGTTTGAAGGTACACCCCAAAGTGTGCGCATTGGAAACTTAATCACTAATCTGTTTGCAAAGTGGGACCTGTTAACATAAAACCCTGAGGTCTACAAAGGAAGAAAAGGGGACTTTATTTTCAGAGAGAGAATGCATAGGTAGCATGCATTCCCTCTTCACTTCATGATAGGTTTTGAACATTAGGTGGAATAATTTGATTCTTTAAGTCAAAAGGTAAATATAGGGCACAAAGTTTGTGTACAGTCTCTATGAGCTGGCTGAAACTGGCTTGAGATCTGCAGGTATTTATCAATGAGGAATGTTTATTACACCAGTCTCCTATCCAATGAGAGTTGTGGTGGGACCTCAAGGCAGTGGAAGAGGGTTGTCAGCATAAGGCGATCTAGGGGAGTCAGCTGGAAAATTTCCCAGCTGTAGTTGTTTCTGTAATGCTTTTCAGGAGCTGGTTTTGGGTTAATTGTAGGAAAGAAACTTTATGGAGTTTAATAAGGCAGGGATACATGACTAATCCCTCATACTCCTGGCCATGTGATTCTGTTTTTAGTGTGTCTCATTTTAGCCATAGGGAATCCATTTTTTCTATCTGTTGAGGCTCATCCCAACCCCCAACACAGATTGATACCAGTCTGGTCTGTGGCCTGTTAGGGACCAGGCTGCAGAGCTCTGCCCCCCTTCACTCCTGCCCCACCTGCCCCACTCCAAGGAAAAATTGTCTTCCATGAAACTTAAGAAGGGGGATGACGCTCAGCAGGAGGCGAATGGTGAGCAAGCCAGCAAAGCTACGTGGGTATTTATAACTGCTTCCCATCACTAGCGTCACTGTCTGAGCTCCCCACCCCCACACCCCCATCCCATCCCTGGAAAAATTGTCTTCCGTGAAACTGGTCCTGGTGCCTAAAAGATTGGGGATCACTGTGTTGGGGTATATTTTAACAGATCTTTAAGAAGTGATTAGGTCATGAGTGCTCCGCCCTTAGGAAGGGATTAATGTCATTATTTCAAGAGTTGGTTTGTTATTCTGAATGCGGGCTCCTGATACAAGATTGAGTTCATCCTCCTTCCCTCTCTCTCTTCTCTCTCTCTCTCCTTCTCCCTCTCTCTCTCTCTCTCTCTGTCACACACACACACACACACACACACACACACACACACACCTATGCACACTCTCTTGCCTTTCTGACTTCATAGGATGTGGCTGGAACAACATCCTCACCAGATGGGGGCCCCTTGATCTTTGACTTGCCAGTCTCTAGAACTGTAAGAAATTAATCTCTGTTCTCTATAAATTACTCAGACTCGGATATGCTGTCACAGCAACACAAAACAGACTAAGACAATGGGAGTCACATATGGTCTTAGGTGCCTCAAGAGCTTCTTTACATCATTGCTGGTTTTTTTCTGGTCCTCTGTGCTTGGGCAGGACATCACTATCTTTTCCATAGCCATAAGTCTCCTGCTTCCTTACAAAGCTTATTGACTAAACAGGGATCAAAACACTCTTGATTCCAAATGAACTGCTTTTTCAAATTTGAGGTGTTTATTGACAGAATAGGAAGGAGCTCTTTTCTATGACTCACTTTCATCATGCCATAAGGTCATAAGTCTTTCCTCCATTCCCCCCCATTATATTTTTTTTAAATATCAATTTTGTAGGAAAATATAAAATGATGTTGAGTTGCCACAGTTGGAACATTGTACCTTGAGAACGGCATCTGCAATAGACCTTGGATTTCCTTAAGAATTCAAAAGAGCAAGGAGTTAGGGATATTGTGCTGGGGCTGACTGGTGAAGCCAATAGCACTAATGAAAATAAGGGGAAAAGGCCACTCTGGCAACTCTCTGTGGGACACAAGGAAATATAGAGATGGATGGGCAATGTTAGGAAGGGAATGGGAAGGCATCAAGGAAAGCAAATTCCAGGCATTAGCCCTGATGGTATCTATAAAATTCCAAGAAACTCTTCTTTGGAACATAACTTGATACAGTCACCACTTACACAATTGTATTAGCTTTTAACTTTCAGCAAGAAATGTTTGTTAAAACACTGCTCTTAATGCTTGCCTTATACATGCAGAGGTGAAAAAGCCTTCCCCAATAATTTTAATTGATTAATCACACTTTTTTAAAATGTAATTTCCACTTTTTCTAAGTTAGAAAATTTACTTTGGTACACCAACCAAAAATACAGTCATTGGCTTAAATTTGCATAATTTGGAAAATTGATATTATATATTTCTCTGTGATATTGATTATTTAAATGCTCATTGCCGTTAATATTTCTAGAAGCCTATATACCATATCCATTCTGTTAAAATATAATTTTATCTTTTATGTGCAGCTGTATATGAAATACTGGAAAGATCATTTATAATTACTGATTTCCAAAAGCAAATCAAAAAGAATAGAAAGTAATCATGTAAATATTATTTTATTTAAATGAAAATGTCTGGTAATGTCAAGTTAAGGATACAATTGCCTACTTAGTCATTTTAACTACATGCACAGCTGAGAATAATTCTGCATTATAGTAATCTTGTATTTCATATGCCATATTAATTATATTATAATTAAGATACATATCCCACAAAAATAAAATATGCTTTAACTTGTTAATTTTAAATATTGACATTTTAAAATTTTTTACTAAAAAACTCAAAAAAATGAGAATTATAAAATTTTAATTCTTTTTTTTCTTTCAAATCATTTTATTATTTCTATCCATAAGATGCTAATAAAAATAGCAGGTATTTATATAATTTTTGAAAATCTACATGGAGATTGCTATTATTTTTTTTCTATTCATATTATGCTTCATAGTTGCCGTATGTTCAATTTTCAAAAGGTGGACTTTCTACCTCTCAGCAATGTTTATTCTTATTGTCATAAGTTCAAACATGTCAAGTGTCTTCTTGACTATGTGGGCTATAGAAAACATCTCTTTTGTTACAGAAATATGTTCTCATAATATTTTTGTTAAATTGACTGAACATATGGTCCTCTTTATTACTGAGGCTGAACTAGGACAATAAATTTTGAACTCTTTGCTGCACAATGGAATCAAGCCACAATTCTCTAACAGATTGATTAAATTAAATTGGGGTCCTTAAAATATGGTTCAATAAGAAAAAAATGTCTTTGGTCTTAGTATATGTATCTAACATATAATATTTGTAATAGGCTACATATTTAAATTCTATAATGTTTGGCTCTTATTCACTTTTTATTGCAACGAATTTATGTTTTCTACTTTTTTAATGTTATTTAAAGAGTGATTATATTTGATCAGTGTACTTTTAAAACATTTTCTTATCAGCTATCCCTAGGTTTTTATACAACACCAGTTTCCCAACTTTTCCTTTGTTGCCAAAGGTCTGATTTTGTTCAAGAATGGAACAGGTATTCTTTAATTTCAAGGAAGATGAGACTAGATGAGACTAGTCTTTGGTATGGAAGTGTGTATGTAACAAAATTCTAGCCAAAGACATGAAAAGGAAAATCTTCTGGGGACCTCTGAGATCGCTTTGTGGATTTTGTTTAATAAAAGGACATGCTGATTGGAATGTAGCTGTCCTGTTTTGATGAGAAAAAGGCCACAGGAATGAGCAAGGTGCTAACCCAGAGCCCTGAGCACATAAAGCTTATGTACCAACCCAGCAATCACCAACCTTTACACTTTTTAGTAAGTGAACAATCAACATCCTATGGTCTAAGCCACTGCCACATAAGTCTTTGATTAATCATATTAAGCAACTCTCATGGACAAATAGATGTAGCCTTAATTCTGACAGTTAGTACAATCTAAAAACAAACAAACAAGCAAAATCAATGGGATAGTATAAAATAGACCACTTTCCAAACCAAAAAGGAAAGTATGAAAAATGAATATGCCATATGGGTTCAATGACTTTTAGGTGTCTTTATCATTACATCTCACTTTCATACTGAGATAATCCTAGCCTAGGGCAATTTCACTTGCTGTCAAATGCAAGGTTGGGAAGACAGTATGATCTGGCTGAAACAAGATAGAAAGAAACCTAACTCACGATAAATGTGATATTGGTTCCTGATTTTTCAGTAGTAACTAATAGCGTTTAAACAACATTACAAACATAAGATAAACAAAAACAATAGACATATTTTGGAAGTATATTAAAATAAACTACATAATTAGCAATTATTTATGCAAATGAAATATAAATATTACTATCTATATGTAGTCAGGATCCACACTTACCTTGCTATGAAAACTATTCTTTGTTTTTAAATTGGGACCTACATTAAATTTTAGTCATTTGGATATGGAAGGAAAATAATGTTAATTTTATTAATCCAGAACCCTAATTTAAAAAAAGAAGCAATAATACCAGTGACCCAGAATATCTTTTGCTCTCCTTGTTGACATTCACCATCTGCACACCTGGGACCAAATGGCTGATACTAGGCCATGAAGAAAATGGGTCTATTTCCCTTTACTTGTGATGCTTACAAACCTTTTTCTTTTAATCTCCCTAATGTTTTAAAAATAATAACATCATTTCTTTTATCCTCTATACCATGTATAATACTTGATAAATAATAGCTGCCTAATAAATCTTTGATGACACACCAAGTTTTAACCTCACTATAGATAAAAAATGAAAACAATAGGGCAAATTTTTTTTTACCTAGCAAAGTAGCATTTTTAAAGAAAAGTTATTAGTGTTGAAGAAGATATGATGAAATAGGTCATTTTTATTCAATGATGGAAGCAGAATAAATTGACACAAATATATACCAGTTATGCATGCTCCCCATATGTGAAATAAAAAAAATATTTAATTCATGGGTAGGAATTAAATGAAATAATATATCAAAGCATCTAGCACAATGGGTTGCTGCATATTAATAGTAACATATAAATCCTGATAACCTATAAAAAAAAAGATAAGGAAGTAATAATAGGACACATTTTTATACTTCTTTTAAATTTTGTGTCTCCTGCTTGACCAGAAACTTGGGTACCATATTTATCCTGTTTAATATTATACCCTGATACATTATGCAGTGCTCATTGTAATGTCATTCAGAAAATATTTGCTAAATTCACATGTAGTTCCTCTTATATATGCTCATTTACTGAATATAGATTGCACTATTTTTTCCATTAATATTTATTAGTTTTTGATATTAAATCTCTATTTTGCAATGAGAGAGAGAGAGAGAGCACAAGAGAGGAAAAGAGGGGAGGGTGGGGAGAGAGAGACTGACTCTCTCTTACTGACCCTCTGGATTGTTTCCTTTTATAAGCCCAGTCTGGGGGAGGGCTGTCAGGAAGTATGGGATATTATCAAATGATCAACAGGTGTCCTCAAAATACCATCTGCATATAGGAGCTCCCTCTAAGCCCACATGGGAAGGCAGTGAACCACAATGTAGATTTAAGCTAATAGCATATTAATTACACTCAGGTTACTCTAGGTCACTTTCTAAATCCTATCATACCTGGGCTGGGGAATTTTCAGATGAATAAAACATTCCCTCCTTCCCCAGATATAGCAGTTGCTCAGGATGGGATTAAGGGTGGGATAACACATAAGGGTGGAGTGCCCACCCTTATCTTTCTTCCCAGGTGGATTAATTGCTGGAGATAGCACCAAAGCAGGGAAACTCTGTCAGGAGACGTGTCAGAGATCCCATCTACCTAACATTACCATTGCAATAAGTGAATAGAACAAACAAAATAAGACAAAATAGATGAGACAGACAAGAGACTCTGGTTGAGTGTTTTGTTGGCATTGTGAGTGTTGAAGATCTCGCTCTTCTCAATACAGCAAACAGCCAGATACTCTAAATTTGATTTCTATCTGCTCTGCTATGGAAAAAACAAAAGTATTTATGCTTAGGAAAGACTTTGTGTAGTTGCATGGTTTTAAAGCAAAGACCAAATGAAACAGAGAGGAAGTAAATATACGGGAAAACTTTTTCTCGGTTTTTGGGTGGTTTCCTGGTATATTTTTTTCTAAAAGTTTCTATACATCAGAACATATATGAATAAGCTTAATTTGTAGGATTATAACTAAATGCTATTATTATCAATATTGTTCTAAGAGCGCTTATTAATGTACCATGTCTTATCAATGCTTCCATGGATCTAGTATTTACTTAGAAACTCCTTATTCTTAATGAGACAATGCTCAATATGTTACCTCATTAATTCTTACAATTTCACTGGGAAGTCAAGATATGAAGATAAAAAAAATTAAGCAAATAATAACAACAATTGCAAGTTATTGTTGAACCTTTTCCATATATTCTAGGCACAATACTAAGTAGTTTATATCTACTAATTTATTGAATCCTCACAGCGACCTTATAAAGTGGGGCCATTTCCCCATTTTACAGATGAGAAAACTGAGGTTGAGAGGATTTAAGTAATTTGTTCAACATCATACAAGCATTAGGTTGTGAATTCAATAACCTGGCTCCAGAAAATAAAATCACTTACTAAATGTTAAATAATGATAATATTTAATTTATAAATGAAACTTACTTTTCATCTCATTGATCCCTTTACGCGCAGATTGTAAGTAAACATTAACACGAATTTTCGAGGTTACTTTTTCTAAGCAGGAAACCAAGACTCAAAATGAGTAAACTATGTGCAGTGATACTTGCATGCCCTGAACAAGAGTAAAAAGCCAGAATTGACAATCTCTCTTCTGTTATTCCAAAGCTTTTGTGGTTTTATCTGGCAGTTCTGTGGGCTGCTTTGTTAACTTTGAGGTGAATCTTCTGATTTTTGTCTCTTAGAGTTTTTAATATTCTTTATTTTCTGACAATTTCTTATAAATAGAGTAATTTGTATTCAGTATTGTACTGATTGTTTATAGAATTTGGCTGCAGATAATGGAAATGCCTTTTGTGAAAAGGTATCACTTTATTAAGTGGAAGGTGGGCTTTGTTCTCTTGATAACTTTTTGACATTGAGACTGCCAAAAGAAGATGGATTTGTATTTTAAATGCTTTGAAGTTGGGACAATTTAAATAAGGGAAATTTCAAATATCTCATCGAGACACAGTAAATTCCTTCATTGCCTGAAGCAGATAGAGAAAAACGGCTGACTCATTTGAGTTCTACTTTTAAATCTGTTTTAAAATTATAATGATGGAGTGTTTGTATGCGTTAGGAGTTTTCAGGTTTAGTAACATGCTACACTGAAAACCAATAGTACGAATGCTTATTGATAATATCAACATCTTCATTTGGTCTTAATTTTTTAAACATATCTACAAGTTGGAGCTTTAGAAGGTAAGACTTCAAAGGAATATTAGTTTGGCAAAATCACCCCTAGAGAGGCTCCTATTAAAAAAAAAAAGTTTACCATATTTTCCTCTCAATGTTTTATGCAAGTGAAATCAGATAAAAAAGCAACTTTTATAGGACAATGAATAATGAAAAATATCCTAAGATGTAGCCTGAAGAAGAATATATGGAAAGATACATGGTCACGCCTTCTCCACTTCCATTTCTAGATTAGTTAATATTCACCTTGCCTGACCCCAACCCACAATACATAATACATATGATATTATGATTCATCACCCATATCCAAATGTGCAGCTAAAAGTTTCAGAAAATATTACCTGTGATGCATTCTATTTGCTACTTGTTTTGCCGCTATAGGTATCATTTCATTTTAAAAAAAAAAAACAAAATACTGGTTATTACCACTAATTGAACTTCATGATCGACTACTTAAGTTTTTGAAGTTTTCTTGTTGTTATTGTTGTTAACAATACACATGAAATGTATTTATTGAAGCTGAAAAGTTACATTTTTTATATTCTAATCTTAGAAGTCCAGAAATAATCTATAATTAATCCACACTTCTCTATTAGTTTCCATAATGTCTCTGTTGCTATTGAAACAAAAAAAAAAGAGGAAACAAAATGAGAAAAAAACTTTCATCATGTTGTAGAAGTATTTTTGAAAATTTGTTGTGGCTAGATGCACTGATATAGTCTATCTACTGTCCATTAATTTACATGAAAAAAATGAAGCAATGTCACAGTTCATTATTCATTATTCATAATCTTTTACTGTACAGATTGTGATGGATTTCAACTCCAGTTTAGAAATAAGGCTTTAGTACTTAAGAAAATTTATCAGTGAAAGAAGGGATTTGAGACCTGTCATTCAAATTACAAAAGGAATTCTCACCCAACTCCTAGCTCAGATAAGTGCCAATTTCTCTTGGCTTTTCCTTTAGCAGAATAGCTAGAAGAGTGCCTCGGGCCACATAGTCACTGTTCTGCTTCTGAATTATCCAGTGTCTGTTTTGTTCTGACAGAGGCTACTTACCCTTCTTGGAAAGGGAATCCTTACAAATCCCTAGGGTCCATTCAGGCTTGTCATCCACCAAGACCTCCCGAACAATGTCTGCTTGAATCAAATCCATCAGAATTCAGAACTGGGTCTACCTTATTTCTCTTTGGGTTCTGATGAACTCTTTGCTTTTTATTCAGAAATGTTGCCAATGTTTTTAATCCTTGATAGAAGCAGAATAGTATGTGCTATTTCAGGTTCCAGAGTTAAATCTTCTTTCCATATATATATATATATATGCATATATATATATGTACATGTATACATATTTATGTGTGTGTGTTTAGTGTGTGTGTATATATATATATATTTCCAAAGCCAAATACTACAAGGGAAGAAAATATCCTTCTTTCCTTAACTAGAAGTAATAGAGACCTTATGTTTTCAGGATTCTATACATTTCTTAGTTACTCATAATATCCATAAGAAATTTTACTTCCACACCCCACACTTCTCTGCCACCTCATTTAGTAGACCCTTGAGTGTCAAAATACAGTCTAAAACTGCTGTTAAATTTGCAAGGAGTTTCTGTTGAATGCCCTCTCTTTATCTGCTAACCTTGAAACCACTTTCTCATAGTCTACAAACTTGTTCAGGTGCTCAAATTCAGAAAAAAAAAATTCTCTCTCTCTTTTTTCACCCCCCTTCTCAGTTCCCATAGTTTTCTGTCTTGAGTGACTACTAGTACCTCTGCCACTTCCTGTGATGAGAAGCAGCCTCCTCTGTGGGCCTCATGTGGTGGCCCTTAATACAGAGGGCACACAACATCTCAGTGTTTTCACAGAAAAAGGTCAAGTTCTTGTTGTGCTTCATGCACAAACACATCTGTTCCTGCCTCTTCCTCTTGTTCCTGGTGAAGTGGAATAGCTTGGAAATTGTAATCATCTTTCCCAGCTGTATATTTCTCCTCAAGTGCCCTCTTGGATAAGAAGAGACAGGGCAAGAGAACCCATCCTATAGATCTGCCCAGGGCTATTGGATGCAGGGACAACAGATGTTTTGCCCACATTCAGTGGCGATGGGGTCTCTCAGGTAATCCAGACAGATGAACATTGGCTTCTGCCTGGCATCCCGCCAAGGCTGCTGCAACTGCCATTGGGCCCAGGAATGAAGGTTTGGAAGGTGAGGTAACTTTTCTTCAGAGATCTCACTGCCCTTCCCATTCCAAGTATATTCTCTTTAATTAAGGGCAGTCCTTGATATCCTCTAAGACCTGTTCCTCAGTTGCAGATGCCTAGAGGAACTCTGCTTATAACCTGAAGCCAATTGCAGATTAGTTGGGCAACTGACTGCCCTTTGCAGCTCAGAGAAATGAAGCAAAGCTCAGACATTCTTTCAGTCAGAAGGCAGACAGGACTCAAAAGCACCTATTTGTTCCTGGAACAAGTGGCTCTTAGCAGTTCTGTGAGATCTGCCTCTGAAGCAGGTCTCAGAGAATGATTTCTGCAGCCAGTCTTATTTCAGCTTGTGTGGTCAGTGATGTAGCCATGGCATATACACCGCACTAAGAGGGTAGAACTATTAGGATCCTGCCTATTAAATATTGCTGGATCCTTCTTCCAGAAGGGAGGGCAGGTCTGTGTTATGGCTGAATAATTGTTTAGAAGCTCGGGGAGGTGAGCAAGGGAACTCCTGTGATTGAATCGGAGCAAGTGGGCCAGGCATTAAGATAATATACAGGATCTCATTTAACTTTTGTAATTGTCCTTCCAGCCTCTCCAACAAGCTTTAATCCCATCCTTGCTGAGGTGGAAACCGAAGATCTCAAAGGCTGAGGGAGGCCTAGTCATATTCTTACCTAAGTATGTACAACTCTGGGGCCCACCAATTTGTTTTGAAGATGAGATTGGCTTTCCTGTTTCCCTTTATGCCTAAGCTATGCCATTGCTAGCCACTTTTGTAGCTGCAAGAAAGGTGTAACAGAAATTTGGGTTGATGTAAAAGTTGTATTCTCAGATGATCTATCTTATAAAACAAAGTTTCTGTCCACTTGAAAAATATAAATTTTGTTAGAGGCCTGATTTTAATGAATAAAAGTTTACTTTGCCCTTTTTTTCAAATATTTTTCATAGGCATTTAATTTTGATAATCTGTAACTATTCACTGATTCAAAATTTCTTCATTGATAAACATGACTATTTTCAGGTAATTGTTTCAAGATATGTTTGCTGAAGGCAAAAATTCTTTTTATGAAGGAAAACATTTATTTTTGCTGAAAATATACATATTAAAATTTTGCCTATTAATGTACTACCTGATTATATTTACTAAATGATATAATTAAACTAATTGTTATCTCTTACTCTTTTCTTCTTATTTCCTAAGAAATCACTTCACTCATAGGGATCTACTCTAATCTTCTTAAATTAGTGAAGCTAACTCAAGCCTAGATACTGCAAAGGTTTTCAGAAGACCCCAGATGTGCAGATTTGTTGCCTGCAACCATGTGAAGCCTGGTGCTGATCTGTTGCCTGCCTGAATTCTTGAGTGTCTTAACCCCACTTTGATGTTACTTGCAACTCCCCCTCACATACATACTCCCTTTCCAGGATGCTATTGTAACCTGTAGTCTGTTTAGCTCAACTATACTTATTGTCCATAGCTGCATCTGTATCCCTCTCTACCTAGGTGCATTTTACGCAAAGTTTTTTTGGCTTTTGCATCTGACCCTATTCTCCCCATAACTGTTATGTTTCAACATATGAAACATAATGTTTCAACAAATTCTAGTTCAGAATTTGGTCCTGTGTTCTCTGCCACTGGAAAGAATCATTGGACAGTGCCTGGTTGCGCTGCAAAGTTTGTTACTTGCTTCAGCCATTTCTTCCTTGCCTATTTGTAGCCTCCTCTACCTACTTAACATCTACAATGCAAGTATTGACTGTACTTATGCTACATCTCACCTTCTCCCTTATATCTTCTTGTATTTGCAGTTCCTCTCTATAGATTGCCCACAACCCATCTTACTCCCTAGCTGTTGGCCATAAAGGAAATTGCTGGAAAATAAATCACATTTTCCCTTCAAGTTATAGCTAAAATAAATAGATGTGTTGTTCAGAGAGAAGGCTAAGCTGAAAAACTTAGTTCATTATTATCTCTATTATATACAGAAAAATATAGTATACAGTTACTTTGCCTATTCAGATATTTTTTGTAAATTTGTACTCTGACCTCCCAGACACTTCAGACTCTGTCCTCTTGGATGGACACTTTTATTGTTTTAGGTGATAATGTCAAATTTTTCCTTAATGTGATACATTCTAATATAAATTTTTATTAAAACTGGACAAGTCACAATTTCAAATATTTAATTATTCCAAAATAAAGTAGCGTCAAATTTATCAGTTTACCAGTTCTATCTACATAGAAAGCTTGTTTAAAATAAGTAGAATATGCATGCTGAGAATTTCCAATCCACACCAATTTTGTTGACTATTAGATTTCTAGCACCCAGCAGAAGGCCTACATTTAGACAATTCTTCATATATTTGTAAAATTAATTAAATAAACTAAGGCTCATGTCCTCAATTCAAATGCCAAAAGTAAAATAGCCTTAAAGAATATTTATCTGTGTTGGTAGAGGAATTTGTGATCTATTTTTTTGCCGGATAAACTATCATGTTCTCAGGAAAAGAAAAATAGGAGGAAAAATAAAGTACATAATTCAGTAGAATAATGCTGAATTATGTGGTAAATAATGCTTAAGCTTCCCTTGATTATTTCAGTTTATTTTCCCCTAGAGTTTTTAAGTGTTACAAAAGATACTGATATTAATTGTTCTAAAGCAAAGCTTCATTTTTCTTCCAGAGATGCAGGATGATTCCATGAACTCAAATTGGAACATTTCAAAGATATTTATGTTAATCAGTAGCTACTTTGGAGCACATTTATCCCTGTTAGCCTCTTTCATTTAGGAGTATGCTAGTAAGAGGAAAATGAGCTTGCCTGCTCATCTCAGCCTTCTCTCTCCACCTTACTTTGAAACAGTTTCTTTGAAACACTGTTAGTGCTACATTGTATCTACAGCTTTGTAAAACTGGGATATCTCACAAACCTTTCTGCTTTCCGCGTTTGAGGAGAGGATGGGGCCAACCACTCCTAACTCAGTCTGTCTTCCATCAGGAGTCCGCGTGGTGGAATAACAATCACAGCGTGAGACTTAACACAGGGAAAACAGTCGGTCAGAATATGAAACGATGAGCTAATCCTTCTAAGGATAGGAGACATCTATCCATGTAAATCTCCCTCCAGCTCTGCTGAGAGTCTCTGAACAGCTTCTCCCTCGAACGCTGTGCCATATAGCTAGACCCCGGGTCAGGTAGCATCTCTGCAGGTTAAAGAAAACAAGTTCTTTGGAAATAACACTCAGGTTGAATATATTTCCAGTGTCGGCCTGCAAGTGGCCCGAGCATGCCTGCATGACAGAGTCTCAGGGTAATGCGTCTGAGGAAAGGAAATTGTAGGGCTGTTCCCACTGACAGTCACGCAGAGAGACTCTGCTGGCAAACTTCTGGACTAACTCCAGTCATTACACATTTGGAAAGGGTTTCACACAAAGGTATTTTGTGCATGAATAGTCTAGAGGAATAGGTTTCTGGACCAACTAGTGGGTAGCTAATTTTAAAAAGTCAGTTTACCATAACAATTATTCTATGAGCTGTAGAGCCGATCTCATTAAAGAAGGAAGGGAATCATAAATTAGAGGGGAAGCAAACACATTAATATGCCTAATGCTTCCTCTCTTAACATGGACATTACAAATAAGATTAAGAATACAGCTTTATCTTGTCATTCCTTTCCCCTTTATTTAAAAAAAATAAAATAAAAATTAATGTTTAGTGAAGATTTTCAAATATGATAGCTCTCAGATTCTTCATTTGGTTTTTCAGGAACATTTACAGAATATCTACGTATTTGTTCAAAAACCTCTTCAAAAGCTTCCTAGTTATTTTATTAGTTTACTCAATTACCATAACCTCTTTTGTTTTATTGAAATATTTTGAAATTTCTATCTATTTGATTTCTCCAGTGGCCACCCACTTTCTTCTAAAATCTGTTTTGGAATTAGAATGAATTGCTTAAGGCTGTTCATGATAGCTATTTGAGAAAATAAAATATGTATGCCCCATCTCATATTTTGTTGAAAAACCTTCAATATTTTTATTCTCATTTATTTGGTTTATTTTAAAATACAAGCTTTTGCATGTGTATTTTTATATTTTTACTCAGGTGGTTAAAACATCCATTCTTCTCTTTTATTTCTCTCTCCTCTCACAAACTTTCTCCAAACATTAAAATATATTTTCAAATTTTATATATTTTTTTCCTTTAGGAAAAGATTGTAGGTATCTATGTAATATATGCAATGGACTAAACATTTATAAGATATATTTCCCCAGTTTTAGGGATAGTTCTAAAAGTCTGTTCTCATAAATCTTACTACTAAATTCCATTTTTATTCATTCATTTATCCCACAAATATTAATTGAATATTTATATATCTTAGGCAGTGATGGGTTCTGAAATGTAGGAGCCTGAGCCCATATAAGTTTGGAGTCTGTTTTATATAAAATACTGTGAGACATTTTACAAAATGACAAATGTTTACCAAAAACCTATGAACTGTGAACACATTGTTTGGGGCCTTTTCTAGGGTCTTGGAAAGGCTTTTAGGGTTCTGTAAGGGGTCCTGAAGTTTAAGAACTTCATTATCTTCATAGAAAATCTGCCTCCTATTTCAAGCATATGGCCAGTGCTGGAGATATAGAGATATAGAAGGTATCTTACTAGGACTACATTTATGAAGCTTATAGCATAGATGGAAATATTTAAACAAATCTCATATCCAATCAAAATTTCTGCTTCTGTTCTACTCTGGGTAATCTTTTTACTTGTTCAGCTTCTCCTATCTGATCTCCTTTCCCATTCCATACACTGTGGCTTCTGGTACCCAGCTCACTCCATTCAATTCCTTATTTTTCCCATCACATGACGTGCTATTCATGCCAACGTTAGCCTTTGTTAGAACCTAGCTAATCCAGGATCAGTGCTTTGTTTGTGGGTAGTTCATCCTACGAATGTGTATTGTAAACACTCAAGAAACAGAACTATGAGCATTCTCATTCCATGGCTATTTCAAATAATTTCTTTTTTGTAAGCAATAATTCCTCCTAGGTTATACCAGGTAAAGAGCCATATTTATGATCATAAATTAGTGTTTTTATGACTTCTTTCTCAACCCTTCATGAAATCTAGATACAATCAGACTCCTCTAAAAAGATCTGAGCATCATTAAGGGCTTGTAGCAAAAGCTCTCCCCAGACTAACCCCTTGGCTGCTGAGATAACTGCTCTCAGATTCTGGTTTGCTGTCATTAAGTCTACAGTTATGGCCATTGTCAAAGTTCACAGCATTTCTCCAAGGTGCAACCATAGCTGTGATGCCTAATGAAGTCTACACTGAGGCTATAATGCTCAAGGTCAAAGAAGTTATGATCTGAATCTGGAAGAAAATGTCCAGAGTTTTGACAAAACAGATGGAACATCTTCCAGTACTGCAGAGGTTGAAGCCCTGATGCACTAATTGCATGATTAGACAATGTCTCAGAAAGTCTGTAGTGGAGAAAATAAGAAAACAAACATCATCATCACCACTTGATATTTTTTGGGTTTTTTTTTTAACGTTATAAAAAAGTTTTCAAGCATACATAAAAGTTGAAAGAATTTTTAGTGAACATTATATAACCACTACATTGATACTCCTGCCAATATTTTACTGTTTTACTGTATTTGCTTAACCACATCTCTACCCATCTATCCATCCAGATTCTGGTTTTTTGATACATTTTAAAGCACACTTTTGCCTACATTCTTTTCAGCATGCATAACATTAAAACTAGAGTGAATGGGAGTATTTTTGGAAGTGAGGAGTATTAAAATAGCAATTTTCTCTTTTATTTCTTGTGTAATAAAAAATCTTGTTTTATGGTTATTGCTTTCTTTGATTTTTTCTAAGAAAGGTTTGTTGTACCTTATTGTTCTGGATTTCATCATTTACCTTCAAATTCAGATTGTTCTCCACAACTCCTTAAAGGACTTGGTGACCTTATTCATATTCTACTTCTTTACTGAAACTTCTATTTTTATTATGGGTAGCTCTAATATTGATTAGCAACCTGGATGCTAACTCAGAACTTGTTATGACCTAGACACAATTTACTTGTGAGATTATTGGGAGGCAACACTCCATGGCATTTCTTCACTTCAGTTTGGCTTATCTTGTCAAAGATTTTTGAATAACAAACAGCTTCAGCAACTCTGTCCCTCTGCGTTAGAAGACTGATTTGTTTCCTGCCCAGTATAGTATAGAGAATATCTTCCTGCCTGAAAACATTTCACTTTGTTAAAGTTTTCTTCCTCTACACAGAGATTTGCTTACATTCCAGGGTAACAAGAAAATGATTCCTCTGGGAGCAAATGTTGGCCAAGGTTGCTAGAGCCACCTTTATTTGATGTGTCCTGGACACAGTGTACCATAGCTGTGTGCTCAACATCCACCTGTGCCTGCTTTAACATGTTACAGCATCTCTCACACCATTCATTCTTCACTAAATTACCTTTCAGTGTGTCATCCAACACCTGATTTCTCTTTCCTTCATCTCATGCCTTTGGCTCACAACTTAACTTACCTGTTGCCCTTATCTTAAAATTTCTTCAATACCTTGTGCAACTGCTGCACCCGTACTATAAATATCCTATTCATACAACAAGCTGATATCTCTACTCTTGTGCTTAGACTTTTGGACTCTGCTAGCAGAAAAGTGGAAGGTAGGGTTGACATTTAAGGACTGTGATGACTTTAGCTGGGTCATCAATCCTACCAGCAATTTTATATTATTTTGCTCTTTTGTTTGTTTGTTTGTTTATTTAATCTTGCTCTAAATCCTTTTCTTTTGCACTCCTTCTATAAGCTATAAAATCTATCAATGTTTCCTCATGACTTTCAAGCTAAAATCCAGACTTCTTAGAATAGTTAACTTTCTACATGGTCTGGTTTCAGATTGGAATGCAAGGCTAATCATACTTCACCAATACAAATGACTTGCAGTTCCCCAAGTAAGGGGTGATCTGTCATGTCTGATGTTTTGCAAATGCTTTTCTTCTCTATGGATTGCACAGCTCTTTCCATCTAGTGGAGGTGTATTAATGCTTCCAAACTTGGTTCAAACATCAACAACTCCTAGCATGGCTTTGAGGACAGATCTACCTTGATTCAATTCCTTACTTAGCTCAGACAAGGTACTTAACATCTATAAATTGTGTATTCTTACAGAATGTATATAATTATGCTTTTTAAGTTTGTCGTATTAGAGAAATAATAGTTACGCTTTACAGGTAATGGATATATTACCCACAATGTCACTACACAGTTTACATTTAGCCTTCTGTCAAGTCAGATCACAAGAAAGTTTTCTTTTGCTTTACTACTTAGTAAATTTTTCATAATAGTCCACATAGATAAACAGCTGGCTTATAAATGCTGTATCTCTATGCACAATAACGTTTAAAGTAAAAATAAAAGATTTATTTTTCAACTCAATATTCATAAAGTAGCTACCAAATGACAAGTTCATTTTGAAATTTAGTGTCTTAAAATTTTGTATCTCTTAAAAATTGGTACACTTTCCTCCATCACACAAAATGAATTATGTAACTCTGGAATGCCAGAATTTAGAACTAAAGTTAGTGTATAAAAATGATAACTACATTCCCTTCACAGATGCCTTTTTTTAACATTGATTTGATTTTTCTCTATGTATTTTAATAACCTTTTACTTTAATACTCAATATTTTTAGAAATAGGTAGACATTCACAGGGAAATAAACAGGAAATAACTAATTCTGTTTTGAAAGTACAGTGTATACCTTCAAGCAATTTGTTATTCAAAATGTTCAAAATCATCTTAGATTAAAATGAGTAGCATAAAAACACTGAACTTGATAATGACATTTCAAAAAATAAAGGATGACTTTGATGAAAGCATTTATGATTTAAAATTCTCCTGATAGTAACAAAATGTAACCCTGTTTAAAATGTTTTCAAATAAATTTCATTTGAGCCTAAAAACATTTCTGTTGAGAGAAGTAATAATAAGATCCCACCCGCTGATTCCCTCCATAGATTTTACCAGAAACTTTAAAATCCCAAGGTGTTTTATAATATGAGCACTGTCCATTTGAATAAATATAAAGTATTAATTAATTTGCTGGTCTTTGGATTGGCTGGAAATTCTTACTGATTTACCTGCTTAAGAATGTTTGGAAAGTTGCTTCACTTCTAGGTGCCTCAGCTTCTCCATCTGTGAAATGGAGATAATAAAATATCTACAAGATGGTGCTACTATAATAATTAAATAAGATAGCACAGGTTAAAAAAGAACTTACAAGAGTGTCTGATATTTAAAATGTGTCAATACTATTAGCTATTTTTATTTCAGGTTCTGAAATTTAAAAAAAAACTGTACTGAATTATCAATGTCTGCCAGGGGTAGAGAGAGGGAAAAGGTAGTTATTGTATGTAATCTAGAATAATACTGGAAGCAGAGAGGCTGGTTGAGAGGATGTGATGTCAGGGTAAAGCAGTATAGAAATTATTACAAAACACTTGCTTGGGGGAAGACAAGTTATAAATATATGTGATTTTTATTAAGTAATAAAATAATGGCAACTTTCTGAGCCATTGAAAAAATTCCCATATGTTTACATTTAAAGACTCTTTCTAACAAATGTCCATTTCTTTGAGAGTTGAGAAAAGCCAAGAATGTGCTATGAATATCAAGAATCCAGTATTGGGGTGGTATTTTTTGCTGCTGTTGTTAGCACTTTTAGTTTAAGATGCCTTGAATTGAAATAAGATCTGAAAGAAGAATTGAAATAAGATTAAAGATGATATAAAAATATATGAAATTAGTGAAAACTCTGGCATAATAGAATGCAAATAGTACAGAAACAACATGACCCTTGAGAGACCTATATCAATTCAAAAATATTGTTTATCTAAATAAATCTCTGGTGTGGTCCATTGACTGACTTTCTGACATCACAAGTATGAGATTTAGTAAGATATGACACATGCAGTACAGATGCCAAGGAAAAAGAGAATTTAACATTGTTTCATTATTTTTACCAAGAAGATATAATTGAAATGCAAGGATATTATTTTAAATATTATAGTTAGAAGTGAAATAGAAAATAGTTGAATTGGAAGTGTAAGCTATTCTGAACTAACATAATGTATAATTAGCCTCCAAATTCTAGTTTGTAATGTAAATTTTATTCTTCAAATTTTGAGATTGTAATGTATTATTTTATGTAATGGTAATTATGCTGAATTAAAAACCATTTGCTTGATTCTCTCTTCAGTCCTTCATTCCCAGAATTACTACAACCAAACCCTCTACTAGGAGGCTTGCTAGTGAAGCAGGAAGAGACACGATCCACAGTTTATACCCTGTTTCAAACCCTTTAAATAACATACACTAGGACAAATTGCCATGATTTGTCAGAGCTTCTGTGTTCCAACTTGTATAATGGGGATTATAGTCCATACCTATACCCCCAAAGACCTACTATAATCGAAGCATTGTATAGAGTAAGAGCTCAATAAATGTTTTAGAGATATGCATTTCACAGTTGAGACATTTTTGTGCAATGGAAAGAGAAAAATAGTAGAGTCCATTAAACTTTGTTTTGCTCCATGCTCTTTCTGTGGCCTCAGGAATATTAATGACTGCTCCTAAAATTCAGGTACCTCATTTGTAAAAGTGGAGCTATTCATACGTACATCAAAAAAGTACTGTGGCCATTAGGGTAATGTGTGTAAACCGCCCAACACTGCTCTTGACTTAGACAGTGGGCTCTCAATTCATGGTCTCACTTCTTTTTACTAAATTACCCTGTAGAAACTCTTAAATAAGCTAACCTATGTGTGGTCTTAAAAGTGAATTTAAATAAATATTTAATCATTTAGTTTCTGTTTTTAAAAATTACAGGTATGAACGAAATTTTATATGCCAGAGTATAAAATTTCAGTAGTGCTACTGGTATTTGTTTTCTAGTTCAGAACATCATTTTTTTTCCCTCCAAGGTGTAGGATAAGGGGAGATTTGTTATTGTGTTCCTAGGATGGGAACTCTCTTAGCCTGGAGACAGGATAAACAAGTGTTTGTGATACTCCAAGTGATAATAATAACAATAATAATGGTAATCTAAAAATAGTGGAGCACTAAAGATATCAAAGGAGTTGTTCAAAGCATTTAACATGTATTTTCCAATGTAATATTCTCAACAGCCTTAGAATAGCTACTTTTAACCCTCATTTTAAAGATGAATACTTTAAGGGCAGAAAAGTTAAGTAACTTGCCTAAATTCACACTGTAAGGCAAGTTATTCATCCTTGTGAAAAAGGTGGGGATTAATAGGAGAACAGGATGTCAGAAATCTAAAGAAAATACTAAAAAAAAAAAAAAAAAAAAAAAAAAAAGTTAGAATAGGGGTCTCATAACTACCATTTTTTTTATGCTGGCTTTCAAAAGAAAGCTCAGAGTGTTTTTGTCTGTTTTTATAATAACCACTATCACTATCACCACTTACTTATCTTCAATTTTCTTTTCTTCAGGCTCCAATTGGGATTGGGTAATCATGTCTCCATTGAAGAAGTTGTTATCACACACTGAGGTCCTCAAATTGGCAAACTCAGTGACCAGTTCTCAAATAGCCTCTAAAGTCTGAGTAGCACTGGCCTGGTGGATGCCCACATGAACTTCCTTCTGTGTGAATACTTTCCACTCTTGATTTTCTTTTGCACTGGTCATTTGCCCATCTCCTTTGCTGGCTCTTCCTCCTCTTTGTACCACTGAAACTTAAACTATTCTAAAACTTTCCCATCTTCTACACTATGCTCAAGCAACATCACTCAATCACAAGATACTACATTTTCCTTCTATGATAACAATTCTAAAATATAGATCCCATGAATAAGTTCTTACCTGCCCTACAGCACACCAACACTTGCATCCTCCTGTATTGCAGATAATGGCACTGCAATCTACCCACTTGTTTAGATCAAACTCCTAGGAGTCATGCTTAATTTTACTTTTTTTCTTCACATTTACCTTTAAGGCTAGTCACCACCCCCTTTAAACTGTAATGTACATATAACCATTTCTTAGTATTTCCACAGCTATACTAAAGTGCAGCGGTCTAGCCACTGGTTTCCCTGCTTCCTCTATTTCCCCTACACAGTCCCTTCTCCAAATTGCAACTAGAGTCATCTTCTCAGATCTGCTGTTAGGTCACATTGCAATAGAACAAAATTAAAACTTCTTACCTGGTTTGTAAGTAAGGAAACCAGACTGCCCGGGTTAGTCTTTATTTACATGGATTGTCCTAAATGGCTCTAGCCTTTTACTCTCAGTGCCTTTTTATGTCTTGTTAATAGTGTCCCTTTCACTCTAAAAATCTGTTAGGGGGTCTGATACAACTAAGATGCACACTGAAGCAAAGTAATAAAATGATCCTCCTATTTAACACACGCTTTTAGAGATGAATAGAGAAATACTATGTGAGATGTTTATATCACAGCTGTAATGAAGCCCTGACATAATAATTGAACTGGCAGTTCAGCTGAGGCTCACAACTATTCATTAGAGATGAGGGCCTCTGAGTTGATTAAAAAGAGATTTCAAAGAAATCTCTAAGTGATTCTTATCTGGTTTCAAAAAGGATATGAAAAGCATAAAATGGGTGTGGTAGAGAGAATAAAAGCCCCACAAAAATATTCTCATCCTAATCCCTGGAATTTGTGAACACTTCATAGATGTGATTAAGCTAAGGACTTTGAGATGGGGAAATTAGTCTGAATCATTCAAGTGGGCCCAATGTATTTAGGTTGGTACAAAAGTAATTGTGGTTTTAGCACTGTTGAAATTTGCCATTTGATATTGGAATACATTCTTAAACAAATGTGATTATGTTATACATCATTTAAATGCACATTTCTCACTTTATATTTTTTGTTAATGACTGATTACTTGCTATTTATTTTATATTTATTTTAGACTATGGAAATAATATTAGACAAAAAGAAAATTCCAGTGATTTTCTTATTCAAGTTCAAAATGGGTCGTAAAGCAGCAGAGACAACTCACAACATCAACAATGCATTTGGCCCAGAACCTGCTAACAAATGAACAGTACAGTTGTGGTTCAAGAAGTTTTGCAAAGGAGAGGAGAGCCTTGAAGATGAGGAGCCAGTGAGGTTGACAACTACCAATTGAGAGCAATCGTCGAAGATAATCCTCTTACGACTGTATGAGAAGTTGCCGAAGAACTCAACATTGATCATTGTGTGGTTGTTCGGCATTTGCAGCAAACTGGAAAGCCGAAAAAGCTCGATAAGTGGATGCCTCATGAGCTGACTAAAAATCAAAAAGTTCTTGTTTTGAAGTGTCGTCTCCTCTTCTTGTATGCAACAACAAACCATTTCTTGATCGGATTGTGACATGCCACAAACAGTGGATTATATATGACAACCAGTGACAACCAACTCTGTGGGTGGACCCAGAAGAAGCTTCAAAAAACTTCCCAAAGCCAAACTTGCATGAAAAAAACGTCAGGGTCACCGTTTGATGGTCTTCTGTTGATCTGATCCACTACAGCTTTCTGTAGTGAAACCATTACATCTGAGAAGTTTGCTCAGTGAATGGTTGATATGCACTGAGAACTACAATGCCTGAAGCCAACAGTGATCAATAGAAACAGCCCAATTCTTCTCCATGACAACACCCAACTACACGTTACACAACCACTGCTTCAAAAGTTGAATAAATTGGGCTACGAAGTTTTGCCTCATCTGCTATATTCTCCTGAGCTTTTGCCAACTGACTACTACTTCTTCAAGCATCTTGACAACATTTTATGGGGGAAAATGCTTCCACAACCAGCAGGATGCAGAAAATGCTTTCCAAGAGTTCTTAGAGTCCTGAAGCATGGATTTTTATGCTACAGGAATAAACAAATATTTCTTGTTGGCAAGAATGTGTTGATTGTAATGGTTCCTATTTTGATTAATAAAGATGTGTTTGAGCCTACTTATAATGATCTAAAATTCACGGTCCAAAATTGCAATTATTTTTGCAGCAACCTAATAATCACACAGGCCCCTAAAATGTAGAGAAATTTTCCTAGCTATAGTCAGAGCGAGATGTGACTACAGAAGAATGTTCAGAAAAAAGCATCATTGGCCTGGAGTAGTGGCTCATGCCTGTAATCCTAACACTCTGAGAGGCTGAGGCTGGCGGATGGCTCAAGGTCAAGAGTTTGAAACCAGCCTGAGCAAGAGTGAGATGCCTGCCTCTACCAAAAATAGAAAGAAATTAATTAACCAACTAAAATACCTAGAAAAAATTAGCCGGGCATGGTGGCACATGCCTGTAGTCACAGCTACTTGGGAGGCTGAGGCAGAAGGATTGCTTGAGCCCAGGAGTTTGAGGTTGCTGTGAGCTAGGCTGACGCCACGGCACTCTCTAGCCCGGGCAACAGAGTGAGACTCTGTCTCAAAAAAAGAAAGAAAGAAGCAATGTTGCTGACTTTGAAGATGCAGGAAGGAGGCTACTAGCCAAGAAATGTGCATGGCCTCCAGAAGCTAGAACAGCAAGGAAACATATTCTCTACCTCCAGAAAGGAACACAGCTCTGATAATGAGACTAGCTCAGGGAAATCCATGTCAGACTTCTATAGAACTGTAAAATAATAAATTTGTTTTGTTTCAAGCTACTACATTTATATAATTTTTTACATAACAATAGAAACCGAATAAAATGAAAAAAGTGGCAAGGTTATAATTTTGTCTTTTCTCAGTCACTGCTAAGATTATGAGCACAATTAATTTAAGGTCCCTGAGGCCAGTCACAGTTTTATTGCTAGACCTTAGCATATGGCCCTGTCTAAGGTTTAGATGTTTGTACTCCATCGCTGAGGAAGTTTCCATTGATAGCCTCTTATAAGAAAAATATCACTGACAACTCATTTGGAGATCTGGGACTCGCTTAGAAGGTCAGGCTGTGCCAAGACAGAGACTTAAACACAACGCATGCTGTCTATACCGTCCATGAGTGATGTTGCCAGGTACTCGGGACCTCTGCCCATCCAGGCATTGGGCTTATAGAATCCTGCCTTCCCTTCTCCTGAGCTCAGAGGCTTTGAGTCTCCATGTTAAACTCCTCATTCACTCCATAGAGTTGAGTTCCCGTAATATCCTAGAACAATTACAAACCCTATGAAGCTCAGTGTACCATAAAAAAAAAAACAAGTTTATCTACCTATTTTGGGGATCACACTGAGGAATTTTAAAATACCTTGAGGTGGGAAGAAAGAGAGAAGACACTTGATATAAATGGCTACATGAGACAGTACCAAGAAAAGGCAGGCAATAACATGAATCACATTTCTTCTATCTTCTCATGGATATTTTAAGTCATTCCAGGTAAGAATACATATTGTATGTGTACCTGCCACTCTCATAAAGTCTTACCAGTCCTTCAGTGCTGCTTCAGAGCTCTTGAATTATAGAATGTAGATTTTCTTTTGGCCTGAACTATTGTTAATAATATTCACTAGAAATTGATTACTCAATGTAAACATTTTATCCAGGTTTCACAGACATTTTACATAATAACTTTAAGAAAATCTGTGGATGAGATTTCTAAATTTAATTTCTTCCATTAGTTGATTTTAAATGGTGTCCAGAAATGTACAAAGATGCTCAATTTATTTTTTAATGAGGAGTAGGAATTAGTGCTCTCTCGCCAGTCAGTCACATCACAACTTACAAAAACCCACTTTTAGTAAGTGTGTAATACCTATGTTAGTCCTATCTTTCTTTTTTTTTTAATTGACAAATAGAAATTATATATACTTATGGCATACAATTTTTTTGAATTATCCATTAGTTAACTTTATGTAATGTTGTTTTTCTTGGTACATCTTCTACCTTCTACACATCACTTTTTCTCTCCTCACACGAAAATTCAGCACATTTTGAGAGAATTGCAATAAATATATGTAAATCAAAATCTTGCAAACACATGTTCCCCAGGGTATTTAGGGTAGGAGGTTATTAATGAAAAATCAATATAACAAATATTAAGCCATTAAATTGTGAACAAACTTTTCCAAATTACTTAAATCTCATTCTTCTTATTGTTTTTCACAGTGCTCTAGGAAGTGAAGAGTGGTTATCTTTATATAGCTTTCTCACTGGTTTCCGCTGCCTGTGCAGTTGGCAGCAGAACCCACACTAACTGGTTTATATGAGTAGAAAGAAGGCAGCACCCAGGAGCCTGTTAGGAAAGCAGCAAATTTGGCTCCACCTAGATACACTGAACCAGAATCTGTATTTGAACATGAGGTGATGTACACAAATGTTAAATTTTGGGAAATGCTGGTTTAGGATACAAGTCTCTCAAACTGGTACTAATGGGACTAATTATCTGGAATCATGGAGACTATCATACTTCTCAGCACTGGTATTCTCAGCTGCCACACAGTAGGCAAACACTTTCACGAAACAACTTATCTTCTGCCTACTCCCATCCTCCGTGGTTTTACCCTTCTTTCTCCTCTGGACCACCCATCCCTGCTCCTTCACTTTCAGTATTTTCCAGTGGGCCACAGTCAGAATAACAAGGGTAATTTAATAATAAGATGATGATGATGATGGGGATGACGACGATGATGATGATGATGATAGGATGCTTCTTCCAGCATCTGTGACACAAAAGACACCCTTCAATTCTGCAAACAAAGATACAACTTCTTTCAGCATTTTAAAGATACTGCTGCTCATTCTATCCTACCTGGTATACCTCAGGATGTTGAAAATTTGCTTATCTACTTCTTGCTTGTAAGTTACAGTGTTTAGAAAGCAGTTTTTTTCATTCTCACAGAAAAGGCCCTCATCTTTTTTTAATTTATTTCAGCATATTATGGGGGTACAAATGTTAAGGTTATGTATATTGCCCTTGTCCCCCCTCCCCTCTCTAGTCAGAGCTTCAAGTGTGACCATCCCCAGACAGTGCACCTCACACTTAATGTGTATGTATATACCCATCCCCTCCTCCCTCCCAACCTTCCTGACACCTGATAAATGTTATTCCTATATGTCCACTTAGGTGTTGATCAGTGAAACCAATTTGATGGTGAGTACATGTGATGCTTGTTTTTCCATTCTTGGGATATTTCACTTAGTAGAATGGGTTCCAGCTCTATCCAGGAAAATACAAGAGGTGCAATATCACCATTGTTTCTTTTAACTGAATAGTACTCCATAGTATACATATACCACATTTTATTAATCCACTCATGTATTGGTGAGGCCCTCATCTTTTGATACTTATGGCATCAGGCTATTCAATTATCTCTGCTCTGCATCATCACTGTTATCATCTTCCTTCCCTGTCACTGTTTCCTATTCTTCGAAGGCTTTAAAACTCAACCTTTGTCTTCACTGATAGTTAAACACATCATTCAACAGCAACGTTGTTTGACCTTATTTACAATGACTTTTACCTCCACACATTTTAATCTCTCTTTTACAAAACTGGACCTTGGCATTATCCAAAATTATTATACCTCTGCAAACAGTATTATTTCTAAAGAAAAGATTCTATTGTGTTAGAAAAATCATACAAATCTGCTCACTTTTCAAAGTTGATCATTTTCCTACAAAAACGTTTAACTCTCTTAATCCTCTCTCTCTATGATACATGCCTTGTGAGATCCCATTTCAGCTCGATTCATGCTTTGCCTTCTCAGCAACTATATCTAAACAACTGAATGTTCCTGAAGAATGACATCAGATGGCCTGTTTTTACTTTCTACTGCTCATTTTCACTTAGAACTCATTATCACGGACTTCAAAGGGTCACTCAATTGCTCTAAAATTTTATACATTTTTCCACTCTGTAAATAAACAGTTTTATAGCTTCTTTTTATTCAGTATTTCCACATACCCCCTTCACCTCACTTTCAGCCAATGACCTTACCCAGATAAAGAGACAATAAATCTCTTCAGAAAAGAACAGTATTACATTCCTAAGCCAAACTATGTAAACAATAACTGAAAGTTACTGACTACTGACTATATGCCTGGCATTTTATATATCATCTCATATTATTCTCATAGCAAACCTCTAACGTAGTCTCTGTTGATATTGTGCACGAGGAACAGAAAAGTTAAATGATTAGCCCAGTTTACAATAGAATGTGGAGTCAAACCTAGATGATCTGACTCTAGGGCCCATTCCTCAATTATTGATATTATACTGCCTCCAAACTATAAACTGGTATGCACAGCCTTGACTTTTTTATGTAATCTGCTAAGTAGCTGCTATGTGCTAGACTGTGTTTTATGGTGTTGTGGATAGTAATAATTATACGAGAAAATATCTATCAGAAAATAGTAATTATTATCAACATGTTTTTGTTGTTCATAAGGTACAGGATTCTGTCAAGAAATCAGTGTTCTAGTCTTTGTTCTGAATCTCATTAACTTTTTTATCTTCAGTAATTCCCTTATTGCCACTTGGGGCTTAGGGGTACCATTTTTTTGTTGTTGTTGTTAATGAAGAAGATTGAATAAGCACTAAAGACCCTCCTAGCTTTAACATTAAGATTTTTAATCTTATGCACCAATTTTTTTTTTCTGGCTATACAGTGAATAACCAGACCTGGACACAGGATATTTCCTACACAGGATGTTAGCAAAAGGAAGAGGCCAGTTATGTTTACATGTTAAAGCTAAAGGACACAATTTACATGTTTAGGATATCTGCTGGCATCAAGGAGTATATTGTACCATGCCTAAATCCGAAGGTGTAAATCTTCACTAATCTTCCTTATAAAATATTCTCTCAAATTGGCACTCCCTTCACATTTCAACTCTAGTCCATACAATTCAGAGAAGTTTGTTTTGTTTTATTATGGTCTCATTCTATTGCCCAGGCTGGAGTCAGTGGCCTGATCATAGCTCACTGTAAACTTGAACTCCTGGCCTCAAGCAATTCTCTCACCTTGGCTTCCTAAAGCTCTGGGATTTACAGGTGTGGGCCACCGCCCTTAGACTTAGAGGAGTTTTTATGAGAAGAAAAGAGATTAAAAAGATTTCAAACTTGAGAATTTCATCTTTACTTTGGAGGCATATGTAGTCAAGGTGATCTTATATTTGTTCTCATTTGGTGACCTTATCTAAATCTTGCAAATTCTTGGATCTTACTACATATAGCAACTATTTATAGCTTGGAAAATTAAGACTCATAAATATCATCTTCCTAATATCTAGGATCAGACCATCACAAAGATTATGTGCATCCCTAAGATCTCAGCTTTATCTAATTCTGCAATCACAAAATGAGAATAAGATAAGAGAACATTCAGGATATTAAAGGATCATAAGGATTTTTCAGAGAATTGAGGAGAAGAGAATCAAAGTCTAGTTTTAACTGGACTATAGAATTTGCCACTAGCTGTCAATTAGAGCTCATTTTGAATATTTTTTTGAGACAGAGTCTCGTTTTGTTGCCCAGGCTAGATTGAGTGCCATGGCATCAGCCTAGCTCATAGCAACCTCAAACTCCTAGGCTCAAGCAATCCTCCTGCCTCAGCCTCCTGAGTAGCTGAGACTACAGGCATGTGCCACCATGCCCGGCTAATTTTTTTTCCTATATATTTTTAGTTGGATAATTAATTTCTTTTCTATTTTTGTATAAATGGGGTCTCGCTCTTGCTCAGGCTGGTTTCGAACTCCTGACCTTGAGCGATCCACCCACCTCGGCTTCCCAGAGTGCTAGGATTATAGGTGTGAGCCACCAAGCCTGGCTCATTTTGAATATTTTTGATTGCTGTCCCAAGTCCCACTTAAACCAAGCCTAACAGAAAAAAAAATACTTTACAAAAGAGGGCAGAAGTTAAAAATTGTTAAAAAAAAAAAAAGTGATGCT
This sequence comes from Microcebus murinus, assembly GCF_040939455.1. Taxonomy (NCBI): domain Eukaryota; kingdom Metazoa; phylum Chordata; class Mammalia; order Primates; family Cheirogaleidae; genus Microcebus; species Microcebus murinus. The sequence continues at coordinate 45,847,096 of NC_134116.1, forward strand.
GATTGATAAAGTTTATTTTTTTATTTTTATATTTATCTATTTATTTTTTCCCAAATTCTGTGGGTACAAATATTGTTAGGGTTACATATCTTGCCCCTGCCCCTCTCCCCACCCCGCTCTGCCAGAGCTTCAAGCGTGTCCATTCTTCAAATGGTGTGCCCTGCACCCACCATGAAAGTGGGTAAGACTTATGAAAAAGCCCCAGGGGACACCTAAAATATTGCAAATATAATATTGTCACGATATTTCAAACAGGCATAAAATATTTCATATGGAATTTTGACCCTCTAAAGTGCTCTGAGTTCCACTGGTCCACTTACACACAAAGAGCACTTGTTGGACTTCACTTCTAAGTCAGAGTGTTTGCTGTATTGACTAAGACCTTAGGCAATCTTCTACCTTTCCGCTCATGAGATGAAGCAGTTTCTTATCTTCAATTTCTCTTCTATAGGATGTAGGGTTTTCATGCTATCCATTCTACTCTATCTTTAGAGAGAATGTAAATCTTCCTAAAGGAACTAGAATCATCATTTAAAGCCTTGCGCTTAGCTGCAGAATGATTCAAGCAGAGACAGTAACTCCCTTACCAGTGATCCTTAATTTTGACTTACAGATTTTGGCTCTATAGGAGATATTTCTGTATCTGTGTTCAGGCAGTCTCAGACTTCTCTGATGAGACTGATAGAAAAGGCATTGACTTGCATCAATTGTGATGATAGGTTTTATGACTGGACTGAGATCAGAAATTCATTTTACAGACCACTGAACAATTGCTAAATGCCTGCTCACCTCAGTTTCCAACCATTCACTAATAATTTTAGTCCTGGGGTGGATTTTATGAATACTGGTCAAATGCCACAAGAGTGGAAATTTGAATTATTGGAAAAAGAAGAATGATTTTGCTTTAATATGTGACCTCACTGTCCTCTAAATTTCCTTTTCAATTTTTTTTATCATTTCTTCTTAATCCACAAAAGCAACCAATATTGCTTATTAACACTTTTACTACCATTTTTTATTTCATGATATTTTACTACCATTTTAAATGAATGGATTTATAATAGATTGAACTAAAGTTGAAAGTCAAATTAATTTACCAAATATTATATCTTCACCACTCTGGTATTACTTTATTTTTATATGTTTAGACTGTTAAAAAAGCAAAGAGTCCTCCACAGAGAGCACTTAATATAGACTTTCAATGTAATATGTGTTTTAAATAACTGTGGGGATATTTATAAGGAAAATTGTATTAGTGTTCTACATAATTTTTTACCTTCTATGTGGATCACAACATGAACATCAGCTAAATTTGACTTATAAAATATGTTGACAAATTAGTGATGGAAGGCTAAATTTCTTCCTAAAAGCAAGAAAGTTGTGAGTGTGTGTTTGTGTGTGTGTGTGTGTGTGTGTAACAGTCCAGGGTGGGAGTTTCATGTCAACTTCATGCCACTATGCAGGATCCCAGGCTGCCACACACACCATTTGTTTCTTAAGATGTTGACAAGCCCAATCAACTAGAAGGGGTAGAAAGTATGAAGGAGTCTATTTGAAAGGTTATAGAAAACTTATAGAAGGATGAAAGGAGTTAAGAATAAGATAAGTCACATACGGGAAATAAGTATGTAAGAGACTCCCTGTTAAAACCCTTGATTTCAGGTGACAGAAACCTAATTCTGAATGGCCAGGAGAAGAAAGTAAATGTGTTAGCTTATGGATCCAAATGTCCTGGGAAAGACTAGTTTCAGCTATGGTTGAAAAGAGGGGCTCAATGAGTACCATACATACCCATCCTTCCTCTGCCTCTGCGTTCTGCTTTCCTCCCTGTTGGTTTCACTTTTAGGAGGCTCTCTACTTGTAGTTGCCTTCAACAGTGCCAGGGACACAACCTCAAAGTCTCAAGAAGAAGAGGAAAAGAACAGTCATCATCATTCCAGGAAACCTTACCACTTGTTATCTTTAGCTATGACTGCCCATGCCTATGCCACATGTCTATCTCTGCAATCAGGGCTATATTTTAATCCTATCAGAACCACCTAAAGAGAGAATGATGCAGGGAGGTTCCCAGGAAATTGAGGTTGGTTTACTTTATGAAAATATATGCCATGCAACCATAATCACCCAATATCCACTAAATGTAAGGAAAAACTCATGTTTGTTAATTAATATATTGTCTTCAATGTAAAAATTGTATTATTGTACTTCATTTTTTTTCAAATACAGTGTTTTTTTAAATCATGAATTCACTGGCCTCTAGTTATGATTAACAGCCTTTTGCATTTGAAGACCATATTGAAATCTATTATAGATTTTGATATGAAATTGCTAATTTTCAAAACTTGGCTTAGACCATAGGAAAACACCTCTGTTTGTTAATGCTGGCCCCTTAGGCCACCATTTTGCTACTTCTGTCCTAAATTCATCAAGAAGATTAGTTGGGAATTTTCCCCAGGATGGCAAGTGTTGGAGGCTGGTAATTTGTGGGTAAGAGAGGAAAATTCCTCACACTTAAGGAAAAAGTAATAATAGTTTCTCAGATTGGCAGAGTGGTGTCAGACTTGTCATCAGTATATTAAAGGCTGAAGAGCTTGGATGGGAGTAGGTGGGAAATACCTTTGATGATGTGGACCCTGAGAACTATAATCTTGATAGGTTGTAAAAGTCCATATGGCAGGGCTTTGAGCATAGGTTATGGAAACAACTTCTTCCTGCTGAAGAAAAGCCAACTGCGCTTGTGCATTGGTATGGTCAAGGAGCGTTGGCAACAGCAATTAACTGACAGCCAGCTGATTCCATTTTTTTCCTATGGTAGCTACAGCTTTCTGGTAAAACTCAAGGGGAGGAGAGAGAATTATAGAAAGTAATTAACACAATATGGTACCTCATGCCAATATTAATGGGTATAGAATCTGAACCAAATTTTTAAAAATAAAGAAATGTGACATTTCTTATACCAGATATATCATGGAACATTCTTTCCTGTTACATTAGCATAGATCAGAGATCCAAGGAGGGCACACTGATAGATCAGATACCACTCCAGTGCTCAGTGCTAACAGCACAGGATAAGGAAACACACACATATGATTGCAAAAGATGGAACAGATGAAAGCGTGAAATGAAGTGCAAATCATAGGAGTAATGAGATAATGTTTTTAGGAGTCCCAAACAAATTGAATAAGTATCTATTGAAGATTGGGAAACCATGGTAATGTTAATAATAGAAGAAAATTTAAAAAGTAAGATGATTATTCATTATATCGCCCTAAAATAAGCCACTTAAAGTAGACAGTATCTGAGATGAGTGACATCCCCAAGAGACATACTGGCCTCTTCTACTAATGAGGAGCTTGATTCTACTTTGTTTTGAAAGACATGTTATTTCATCTCTCTGGAATTACCTGGGGCCAAGGTCCCATAAGCACACTCAAATCATCATTGCACACTAGTTAATGACAACTCTGCCTGACACAGGCCTGCGTCTCTGACCTTATCCACCTTCTGTATCAGAAGAAAATGAAGATCATTATAGATATTTTTTCACCTGCTTTAAAGCTTCTTTGAATGATAGATGCTATTTTCCCAGGAAATAAAGATTGGGGTGGACATGGGAGTAAGGAATCTGTTGCCTCAGTAATCTTCTAGTTTTAAGCCATTCACATAGAACATGGATGTAGTTTCATTTTCTTTTTTCTCTTTCTCATTCAGAAACAAAAAAATTTTCATCAAAGTCATTGTTTTCTGGTGGTAGGTAAAGAAAAGAAACATAGGACATTGATTATATAGTTGAAAGGGCATTCTTGTGACTTGATAAAGTGAGATAATAGTAAAAACAAATGCCAATAAAAAGAGCATTCTAGAATAAATTCACACATGGAAAAATACGAAAAAAAAAACCATATGTGGCTTTGAAATATCCTCATTGTTTTTTAAAACTGGAATAAGAAAGATGTATAATACTTAATGAAAAATTATTATTAGGAATTAAATGAATCATACTAGATTTTTTCTTTATTTCAAAACCATAAATTAACTTAAAATAATGAGCTAATAATTGAATCACTTCAATTTAGATAATTTTATCCTATGCTTGTTGAAATTAAGATTCATTCAGAGTTATAAATTAGGAAATAGTTCAACTATTTAAGGCAAATATAGAACAATATTTAGTATGTATGATTTTATACTCATGAAGAAACATATTTTTTACATAAAGCCAGTGGACTCAATAATTTTGCTAACATAAAATATTATGTTTATTTTTTAGAATTAAAATGAAAAATGTAATATTCTACCTTGAAATACATGAGCATTTTATTAATTGAGGAAGTAATTTTGCCTTTCATTTATTTTCCTAGACTATCATCATGGTTGTTGACCTCTGTTAGCTGTCGCATTATTGCAGTCCCCTGTTGGCAAACTGGCCATTGTTCCACAGCAGGAATTTGTGCAATTGGTAAAGGAACTTAGGATAGAATCTGTATCTGGAATATTTGAAAAAGAGACTTATGCATAGCTTCATTCTGTGTCTTCACTGAATAAAGATCAGATGTGAAGTTACAGGAGAGCCTGATTTGAAAATTAAGTATAGGATAATTGTTTTTGTTACTAGAGGAAACAGTTACATGTTGCCTTACATACATTTTAAAAAGCTTCTCAAGTCACTTTACATTACTTGCTTTTTAATTTTCCTTTTTGTTGTCCAGTCAAAAGAGTAAGTTTTCAAGCAAATAAAAAATGCAAAATGCCATATGTTTCATTAGTTGACTGTTTATCCTTTTCCCAAATCCAGCCTTAAACTACTGCCATCCTGAGGAAGGAAAATCAGTTGTGTTGTTAAATTGCTGCCTGGCTTAGTGCTCTGTGAAGAAGAACATGGCTATGAGCAGCCAAGGACCATTATGATTTAAATGTACACAGAGGTCATCTAAACTTGGGTTAATCTTTTCTCCATTTTTCACACTCTGTTTAACAATCACTACCATTGACATTCATACTTTCGTCCCTCTTCAGGCTTGCTCTGACCTCACCAAAACCAGAGCAGGCCTGCTATAGTACCACCGGTCAGAGCTCCCACCTGGTTGTTGAGGGATTAACCAAGTTTGCCACACATTGAAGAGAGATTAGTTACGAAAAATAAAGGAAAGGAAACGATAATCTTTTGGCTGGCAGAGCAGTCTAAGAATGCTAAAGAGTTACTTTACTGAGCTTCTAAAGAAATCTCCCATCAACTTTTGAACACATATTAACCTATTCTGTATACTCTGTAAAATGTATATACTTTGTTTCTATGGCATTTTCTAATCTTTTTGATACAGAGTCTTGCTCTGTTTCCTGGGCTAGAGTGACATGGCATCAGCCTAGCACACAGCAAACTCAAACTCCTGGGCTGAAGGGATCCTCCTGCCCAAGCCTCCTGAGTAGCTGAGATTATGGGTACGCATGACCATGCTTGGCTAGTTTTCTATTTTTAGTAGAGACAGGATCTCACTCTTGCTCTGGCTGGTCTTGAACTCCTTGCCTCAAGTGATTCTATCACCCGAGCCTCCCAGAGTGCTGGGAATGCTAGGTGTGAGCCACTGAGCCTAGCTACATTTTCTAATCTTGATGGAATTTTACTTAAATAGATTATTTTGCACAGATAACAATGTGTCAAGTAAAAAACAAATTCCAAATTATCAAAGACAGACTTTATTAGAAAGGATTATTATAGAGGGAGAAGGATTTCAGTAAGGGATAGGGGACAATTGAAATAGAGAGAACACTTTAACCATAAGATTTGCAAGTATCTAAAAGTTATGTAAAATAATAATAATAATATTTTCTTTTATATTCAAGAGGAAAGAAGGTTGGAAAGAACTGGTGGATGTAGAAGAACTGGGAGGTGGAAGGGGGAGTGACAGGTCAGTAGATGAGAGATTGGTTTACATTAAGGCCAGCAAATTCTCAGGAAGGTCTATGTGCTGGCCCTGGCTAAAGAAGAATCAAAGTTTGGGAGTTGGGGAAAGGACAGAGGCTTAATAGAAATTTGGATAGAAAACATTATCTGTTTGTTCAGTGGGGACAGTAGTTCAGCTAAACATTTATGAGGCAAAGAATGTGAATTTGAAGGGTCTGTGTCTGGCTTTGTTGTAAATAAACAAGAAGGACAATCAATTCTTAAAAGGTTTTGAATATCACTAACAATTTTTAAAAGGTGCTATAACTGTAATGTAAAGAAGTAAAAGAAAGAAAAATAAATTATAGTGAAATAAAATATATCTTGATATGTAAATACTCAAACATGAATTTACTAGAAATCAAAATGAAATATATGAGATGTTGGCATCTCTATATAGATTAACCCAGAACAGGATATCTAGAAAAAGCAGGCGGTGATTCAAAATATGTGACCAGACTCCTCAATAAATGGTATTGGAAAAATTGGATACCCACATGCAGGAAAATAAAAATGGACCCTTATCTCTCATAATGTACAAAACTCAACTCAAAATAGACTAAAGACTTAAACGTAAGACTCATATATATAAAAATACTAGAAGAAAACATATGGTTAAAGTTCCATGATGTTGGTCTGAGTGATAACTTTTTGGATAATACCTCAAAAGCACAGGCAAAAATCCCAAAAATAAACAAATGGGATTATATCAAACTAAAAACTTCTGCACAGCAAAGGAAACAACAGAGTGAAGAGATAACCACAGAATGGGAGAAAACAGTTGCAAAGTACACATCTAACATTAATATGCAGAATATATAAGGAATTCAAATGACTAAACAACCACAAAATAAACAAATAACCCAATTAAAAAATTGACAAAAGACTAGAACAAACATTTCTTAAATGAAGATATACAAATAACCAACAAGTATATGAAGAATGCTCAGCATCACTAATTACTAGGGAAATACAAATGAAAACCACATTAAAATATTACCTCACTCCAGTTAAAATAGCTTTTCTCAAAAAAACTAAAAATTAATGTGTTGGTTAGGATGTGGAGAAAGGGGAATCCCTTACAAACTTTTTGTGAGAATGTAAATTTAGTACAGCCATTATGAAAAGCAGTATGGATGTTCATCAAAAAATTAAAAATAGAACTACCATATGATCCAGGAATCTCATTAATGGGTATATAGTCAAAGGAAAGAAAATAAATATTTTAAGGAGATATTTAGACTCACATATTTATTGCAGCACTATTCACAATAGCCAAGATATAGAATCCAACTACATGTCCATTAATAGATTAATAGATACAAAGTGGTATATATACATAATTAAAAATTAATATTATTTAGCCATAAAACAAAGACATCCTTTAATTTTCTACAACATGGATGAAACTGGAGGACATTATACTAAGTGAAATAAGCCAGGCACAGAAAGACAAATATTACACTATCTCATTGGTACTTGGAATCAATCTAAAGTCAGTCTCATGGAAGTAGAGAGTAGAATGTTGGTTGCCAGAGGATAGAGTGATTATAAGGAAGTTTAGTTGGGGAGAAGTTGGTCAAAGCATACATGGTTAGAAAAAAGAAATAAATTCAGAAGATCTATTTTATAACAAAGTGACTATAGTTAATAATATATTGCATTATTGAAAAATGTAAAGATAGTAATTGTTAAGTGCTCTCTCAACAAAAGTGATAACGATATGAGGTAATGCATTTTAGCCATTCCACAATGTGTACATACTTCAAACTGTTAGGTAAATCGCAAGGGACCTCCGAGAGACTCTACTAGGGACAAAAGTAGATGCCTTGCCTTGGTGCTGCCTCTAGCAATTGCCCCACCTGGGAAGGACAAGGATGGGCCCCATCTTGGTGCTGTCCCACTTTAAGCCTCCCCTGAGCAACTGACACACCTGCCAGAAGGAGAAACCCTGCTAATCTGCAAAAGAATGCAGAGAATCCCTGGCCTGCAGGCCAGGCAGCCCAAGCCCAGTAGGATTTGGAAAGGTACCTAGAGTAACCTAAGGCTAATTATCATGTCATTAACTGTCCATCAAAGTAGGAGATGTCTGAACCTCAAGGAGGGCCCAACCAGACACTACAAAATAGAAACCCAGACCATAATTGGAGCCTTTTTGTTACAACAAGAGGCTCTGCTCATTTGCCCTTCCTTGGAGAACATATCTTTTTGCTATTGCTCTGTAAACCTATCTCTTGTTCTTCCTCAATAAAATTCATTTCACTCTTGCTTTGCTTTTGGTGTGTCTGGTCAAGAGCACACTGAGAACCAAGAGCAGACAAGATTTCCAACCTCAAAACCCCAACAAAACCATCATGTTGTAAATGATAAATACATTCAATGTTTTTTTGTTTTTTTTTAAAAAAATAAATTAAATCTGTGAAAAGCAGGAAAATTATTGACATGATTTTATATGATGAGGAACAAATCTTGGTTAAATTCTAAAACTAATAAATAATCTTCCCTAAATTTAAAAAAGTTTGCTTCATTTTTGGAAGCTGTGTTTCTACTGAATCCATGTAAAAATATTTGTGTTCATATATGTCTTACTCCATTTGTGTTTCTATAAAAGAATACCTGAGGCTGGGGTAATTTGTGTGGGAAGAAAAGGTTTACTTGCATCACAATTCTGCTGGCTGGGAGAATTGGAGTCTGGTGAAAGCCTCAGGCTGCTTGCCCTATGGTGGAAGGTCAAGAGCAGTAAGCATGCTGAGGATCACAGGGAGAGAGAAGCAGCAAGGGAGAGAGAGAAAGGGGCAGCCTGCTTTTTTTTTTTTAACAATGAGCTCTTGTGGAAACAAATAGAGTGAGAACACATTCTTTACAATGAGGACAGGCACCAAGCCATTCATGAGCAATCTGTCCCTGTGACCCAAACCCCTCAGATTAAGTCCCACCTCCAATATTTGGGATCAATTTCAACATGAAATTTAGAGGGGACAAACATCCAAACTATAGCAACATATAAAAGGCATGGGTTGCCAAGCTCATATAAAGTTTCTCTCTCTCTCTCTGTTTTTTTTTTTCCTCAAACTCCTGGGCTCGAGTGATCCTTCTGCCTCAGCCTCCCGGGTAGCTGGGACTACAGGCATGCGCCACCATGCCCGGCTAATTTTTTTATATATATATCAGTTGGCCAATTAATTTCTTTCTATTTATAGTAGAGACGGGGTCTCGCTCTTGCTCAGGCTGGTTTTGAACTCCTGACCTTGAGCAATCCGCCCGCCTCGGCCTCCCAAGAGCTAGGATTACAGGCGTGAGCCACAGCGCCCGGCCTGTTTGTTTGTTTTTAACCTACGTAAAACAAAGAGGTGGAGAAAAGATGGCCTTCAGATTCCCTTCAGCTTGATTGAACTTTTAGCAGTTTTCTTCCTAACTCTAGGCCCCGCACCTCCCTTTTCTTAGAATATTTACTTTATAGAACTTGCTGATTGTAAATCCTTTCTCTGGCTCTTTGAGAGGTAAATCTTCTCCAAGCCTTCAGGTAGTTTTGTAATCTGGCAATGTCTTCCCAAGAAATTGTTAACAACTTCTTTGAAATGTAATCAAGATAATGCCTCTATTTCCCGGTCTCTGAAAGGGCAGGACCCTAACTTAGATGACTCAATTAGCAAACACAGTTGGCCTAATCGTACTGAAGAACCACCTTCTTAACGTCCTCTAATGTTTTTCCTTAGCTTACTACACACCTTAAAAACCACTCCAACCTTTGGTTGAGAGGAGTGGAGTTCAGTCTCTCTCCCTCATTGCAAAAGTTTTGAACACAGTCTCCTTTGCTTGTTTAACTTATCTAGTACAGTTTCTCTTTGACAGACCCTCCAGCACATTGCAATAGCTCTACATCCCAGGCTCCTGCATACTAAATGTCAGCAACATCTCCCAGTTTATAGTGCAACCCAAAACCTCCCACTGCATTTTGTCAAAATTCCTTCTGCACATGATATAACTCACTAGAGGTCCACTGATTTAAAGTTAAAGTATCTGACACCTAAAGACCTAAGTTTATAATCTGTTTCCATACCATTTATTGTTACTTAATTCTAAGGAAGTTACTTAAACTGAGTAAAATTTAGTTTTTTGGGCTGGGCGCTGTGGCTCATGCCTGTAATCCTAGCACTCTGGGAGGCTGAAGCAGGAGGATTGCTCGAGGTCAGGAGTTTGAGACCAGTCTGAGCAAGAGTGAGATCCTGTCTCTACTAAAAATAGAAAAAAAAATAGCTGTACAACTAAAAATATATAGGAAAAAAATTAGCCAGGCATGGTGGCACATTTCTGTAGTCCTAGCTACTCAGAAAGCTGAGGCAGAAGGATTGCTTGAGCTCAGGAGTTGGAGGTTGCTGTGAGCTAGGCTGATGCCACAGCACTCTAGCCAGGGCAACAGAGTGAGACTGTCTCAAAAAAAAAAAAAAAAAAGTTTTTTGTTGTTTATAAATATATAATGGTGGAACCCACCATCCATATAACTAATCCAAACGTATCTTATACTAGAACCACTTTATAAGTAATTTAGGTAGCAATGTCATAGCACACTCGTTTTCAATTTATCTCAATTCAACTCCATTTGAGAAAGAGAAGGAGGCTAAGAACATTCAGAAGGACTGGCTGGAAGCAGGTAGTTATCGGTTTCCTGGACCTCCTGGAGAAAGCTATTGAAGAACTAATTAAAGGCCAAAGAAAACATTGCCCAACAAAAGGTCCTTGTAGCTTGTAGACAAATGCAAAACAATAAACACAAAAAGGGTAGCAACTTGGTAATTTTGCTGAAGAATTCTAAGTAGTGACAGGTTTGAATAAATTATTTTCTAAATATCCTTCTAGGGGATAGCCTATAAAATGTATTAGTAAACACATTATACATTTATACATACTTAGATCCATTTTGATATGTATAGACAAAACCAAATTTATTATACTTTATGCATGAGTAAGAGATTTAGAAAAGTAATTTTGAAAATTACTTATCAAAAATTTGCGAGTATTGTTGCATGTACTGATTTTAGACTCTAATCCTTCCTGGCAATACAAAAGGCAGAGGAATCTATATTATAGACTATTTAATAGCCAACAGTTATAAGGCAGTTATATGTGCCTTGTTTGTGCTAAGCTTTTTACATGCATCTAAACTCCACAACTCTTTGAACTAATTACTAGTTTATCATCTCTATTTTCCATATGAGGAAATTGGGCACATGTACATAAATAACTTTCTTATTTAAAGCCTATGAACATATACACTTGATAATTTCTCTGCTCTTCAAAAATTTTCAAAAATTATTTTCTGATTACCTGATATTGGATGTACAGAGTAGAAAGTATAAACAGTAACAGATTTGCCTTCAGAAAATATACTCTGTAGAAAAGGGAGAGAAAGCAGTAGAAAGTCAATATCACAGGAAATACAATAGAGATAAAATCTTATATAGCACTTTAGAAACCATAGAAAAGAAAAATGGCTGCTAGTTAGGAAGGTCACAGATGTAGCCTTTGAGCATGTATATGTCACAATAGGGTAGAGATGGAAGTGAAGTATGTAAACTGCTTGAGTTTTGAAGTGAGAAGACCCAACTTCCAGTAAAGAGATGACGTGACCTTTTTGAGCCTCTGAAGAAATTTTAACTGAGATGTTGCAAGCTCTCTTAACCTTCTTCCATTTTTTTTTTTTAATCCATAAAATGGGTATAAAAGAAAGGCTGGCTCTGGTTCTAGGGCTGCAGTTTAGGCAGCAGGTTTTGGCTCCTTACACTAGTTGCTTGTGACAACAATTTATTTTGTTATTTTGGGCATTCATTCTGATGGATTGTGGAAATACTGTACCAGTTATTAACAATATTGAATATCACCTCTGCTTATAACTTATGACGTTTTTGTGAATATAAAATCAGATAGTTTGTGTGAAAGTATTTTGTAAAGCATTATGTAAATGATAATGGTAATGCTTGCTCTGGAAGAATTTTGTCAATTTACAATTTAAAACAGCTTGCAAGTATACTTCATAATATCAAAACCTTGTCTTATTTATCTTTGTTTCCCCAATGCCTAACTGTCCTAAATAATAAGATTCTGTACTTTGTGAACCCATCTACCTGCATAACTAAAGACAATGACCTGTGATTTGTAGGGGGGACTAGGAAATAGTTTACATGAATCAGATTCCTGTTCTTAGCACATTGAACTAAGAATATTAGAAAGAATTTGTCAGTTGGTAGAGAAACAGAAAAGGAAAATAAAATGACAATGAAAAACAAAATAAACCAAAACTCCTAAAACAATCCAGACTTCTGTTATGTTCTTGACTCACACTCAAGGGCAGGACATTAGTCCCCACATATTATTGCAAAGGTTTCTAGGACCTCCTTTAGTCTAGAAACATTTCTTGGCTTGTTCTTGAGTAAGCTCCACCCTTGTCAACATTTAATCTTTAAATTTCTGTGGCCTGCTTCTCATTAGTTCTAACCAAACACTCTCTAAATCTGACACAGTGAGAGTTGTCTGGAAAGCATCAATATTTGTTGTTGATACCATTGTTAATATAATGAGAACATATTATATGGCTGGATACTTTCTGGAGAGCCTTCATATTTTTGATGACTCCTTTGTCTTTATAGCAAAATTATCCTAATTAAAATAAATGACTTATCCGATTTTGCATTCCAGTGTTTAGCAAAGTGCCTTGCACAAAATCAGAAATAAAATATCTAAGAAGAAAATACCTATATCCCTTTGTTCTGTGAGTTTTTGTTTGAATTGTCAATACTATTTTTAATATATATGTATATTGAAGAAGATTAAATGAATAAAGAAGGGAAGCACCTTAAAATCCATTAAAGTGAAAATTTTCTCCTTTCAGAATATCTCCAAGTGACATAATTTCCCCTAAAGACATATGAATTGACCTAAAAACTTCTTTCTAAAAATCTTTTAAAATACACACCGTAAATTGCCCTTAGACAGCATTGGTATTCCTGTTTGAGTTGATAAAAACCTTTGTAGTTCACTGCCATCCTCATTATGCATGAAATGTGACTATATGGAATATACTGTGACTTTAGGAGCAATAATGTATTACCTTGAGGCTCACATAGATCAAAATCTGATGACTAGATTGAGAGATAGGATAAAATGCAGGTTGAGCAAAACTGCTTTTACTTGAGGTTTCTTGACTTGACAGAATAAAGTTTTATGGTTATTTGGTCTATTTTACAGAGAGTATCATGCATCAGTCAAGAAGGCTGATGACCAACCTACTATTCTACTGGCTCTAATAATGTGTATTCATCTCTTTTCATTTTCCATGATAATATTTTATCATTTTAAAATTCTACCTTTATTATAGTCCACCTAAGCATATTTTTATCACCACAATGCTTCCCACAACGTCTTGTTCTTAACTTATCTCTAACACGGATTGTTCATTAAATGATTCGTATTCTAATCCTAGTAAGAGCCCAGGGAATGTAATTCTTAAAAATGAAATAATTTACAGAGAAAGTTACAAAATTAATTACATACTAACAATTAGACTTACGCTTATATAGATTTACTATTTATTCTTTTACTGAGGCTAGTTTTCTACCAATTTTAATTATCCTTTTTTTATTTATATAAATTTATGGGGTACAAATGCAACTTTGCTACATACATAGTAGTCAAGCCAGGGCTTTTAGGGTATCCATTATCTGAATTGCCCATTAAGTAATTGCTCATCATCCACCTTCCCTCTTATCCCAACACTCTTCCTATTCTCAATTGTTTATCATTGCACTCTCTACATCCACGTGTACATCTGAAGCACCCATTTATGAGTGAGAATATGCGATATTTTGCTTTTTGTGTCTGGCTTGTTTCATTTAAGACAATTAGCTTTTTTTGTTTTTAATAGACTGTCTAAGTTTTAGCTTGACACAAGACAACTCAGCCAATTACTACATTTTCCAGCCTCATTGGAAGCTTTCTCTGAATAGAGATGATGTGAACCACTTTCATGTAGTCCCCTTAAAAGGAGATGTTGCCCTTTCCCCCCTTCCTCCAAGGTGTGGACATGGTTGCAAGAACTGAAGTAACTTCCAAAGGTCCAGAAGGTAGAAGCTGCATATTGAGAATGACAGAGCTGCCCTATTAGCCATATCCTACCAAAACATACCATAAAATAGAGACATATGACATTTTAAAGCTTCTATAACTTTTGTTCTTTTTGTTAGAGCAGCTCAGACTATAACCTAACAGTCCAATAACATTTAAAAATTCAACTTCCACTATCTCCATTCACTTCTTCATGTTCATCCCTTTTGAAGAGATCACTCCCACTTGTCCAGCTGAGAGAGCCTTAATTCTTTTTCTTTTCCTATATCATAATTGCCTTCTTTCATCTCCTGGGCTCTCTTCTATGTTTCATAGGCACAAAAGTCACTCCACTTTCTGTCCTGATTTGTAGGCATTTTAAAATCAGCCATAATCCTTGTGATTTACATATTTCTAGAAGTCAGGGAATGTATTTAATATTTATATCTTCATTCTCAGCCTTCAGCACATTGCTTGGCACACACTTCTGATTCAGAAATGTGTTTTGCATGAATGAACACAGAAAACCTCCCAAAAGGGAACCAAAACCAGAGAAAAGCAGCTTGGGGACATTGGGATGGGGAGGGAGGAGCTGCCTCACTGCCAGGTTTCCCTAAGGACAGAAGAATAAGGGAGAACACCAGAAATGGAAGGCTTGATTGTTATGCATTTGTGCCTCTGAGTTGGTTTTTTTTTTTCCCTTAATTTTAATTTTAATTTTTGAGTGCCAGCTGGCAGAGCCCACTCCTCCCCTACCAGCTGCCTGCCTGAGATGCTGGCCAGCCGCCAGCAGCTGTGCCTGTGGAACGAGGGCTCCCGCAGTACCCTAGGCAGGCCACTGAACAGCACTCCTTTAAGCTTTCTTGTTAACTCCCATTTCTTAGCATCTTATCATTAAGCCAGTCATCCTTTGCACAGTCAACTTTCTTCAAGAATTAAAGTGGGTGGAGTTCTCTAAAGAAATGTTTAATTTGCATCAACTTTATTTTCATGACCTTGTGCATGTATTCTAGGCACACTTTAAATTTTTGTTTGCATTCACAAGTGTTCAAAGGTGCTGAACAAAAGCTGGTATCTCAGGTAGGTGACTGCTTACTTCTCATTGATTTTCCTGGTATGTGAGAAAGTTCATGAAGTTCTTTTTCTTTTTCTTTTTTTTTTTTGCCTCAGGTTTGTATTCACGCTCCTATTAGTAGTGACCATAAGTTGTCACCTAATAGAATCAGTTCAGTGACCTGTACAAACTAAATTAACAATTTCTATCTAGTTCCTGCTGGATATGTGTCTAAATCACAGTTGGGTACCTTGTTAGCTGCCTCAGTTAGGAGTTCAGTAAGAGAATGAAGCATCCTCTTCTTTTATCCCTGGGGATTGTCCCTTAGTGTACCAGAGGCTCATTAACAGCTTTGTGGCACTGAGATTGCCCACAATATACTTGTTCTAACAGGTTTTCTTACTTTGAGATATGGTAAATGTCTATTGCAAATCCTATTGACATTTAATTTTTAAATTATCTTCTGTATTTGTTTGTAATTTACTCATAATGTATGCATCCTTCCAATCTGTTGATATATTAATTCTGATTTATGATTTAGTAAATTAAGGAATGGTTGGGTTGCATATTAAACTTCAGAAGTGACTCACAATATATTACATTTATATTTCCCTTTAGAGGTCCACAAAGTCCTTCCAACAATACTATCTGGGAGCATATTGGGGGAAAAATACATGTTTAATTCATCTTTATATTCTTAGCATCTAACTCAATGCTAGCATGTGGAGGCTACATAATACAGGACTTTTAGTGAGCTCATTTGAGTTTTCCAACAAGTCAAAGAAGATGATGGATGTGATAGTCTTAAAACCTGCCCCCAAATTCTTTGACACTTCTTGTATTAGTTTTCTATTGCCTCTGCAACAAATTGGCACAAAGTAAATGGCTTAAAACAACACAAATTTAATATCTTACAGTTCTGGAATCTATAAGTCCAAAATGGGTCAAATATCAAGATCGGCCTCCTTGGGGCTTGGCCTGACTCTAACCCCTGCTTTTTTCATCACATCTCCTTGTCTAACTCCGACTCTTCTCTCTCATATAAAATGTTTGTACCCCTATAATATCCTGAAATTTAAAACAATAAATAAATAAGATGTACTAAAGTGATCAGCACAAAAAATAAATAAATTAACAAAAGTCTTTGTGTTTACATCGAGCCTACCTGGATTACCCAGGATAATATTCCCATCTTAAAATCCTTAACTTAGTCACATCTACAAAGTCTCTTTTGCCATGTAGAGTAACATTCACAGGTCTCTGGTATCAAGAAGTGGCATTTTTGTGTATGAGGGACACTATTTAGCCTGCCACGTTCAAGAGGTGGAGTATACCTGCCCTCCCTTTGAATATGGACTGGCTTTAGTGACTTGTCTAAATAATAGAATGGAATTTAGTGTCACTACTGTATTTTAGAGGCTAGGTTATATGATTCAATAAAGTTTCTAACTAGTTCTTTGTCTCTTGGATTTTGAAACCCTGAGGTACAGTATAAGAAATCAGGTTACATTAAGGTTGCTATGGTAGAGAGGCTACCTGGAAAACACACACACACACACACACACACACACACACACACACACACACACACACGGGGAGACCACACACAGAAATGATCAAGAAATATCAGCTGTTCTAGTCCCCAGAAGGTTGAGCCTTCTCATCCTAGACACAAGACTTGTAAATGATTGAGTGAAGAAGACATTGAAATGACTCTAGTTCCTAATGTCATCTGACTACAACCATGGAAAAACCCCAAGAAAGACTGCTACTTAAGTCCAGAAAAAAATTACAACAACAAATTCATGAGCAAAATAAATTTTAGTTACTGTTTTAAGGTAGTGCTTTGTTACATAATAATAGACAATCAGAAAAATAAGAAGCATTTTTTTTCCTGAATTTACAGGTGAGAAAACAGAGGTGTAAACATGTCAGGTTACATATAGAAATATTCCTGAAGCAAACCCAAGTTGAAAAATAATTAGAGTGGTATTAAACATGTTCCTGACCAGATCTCTCAGGTCCAGGATCTACTATTTGTTTACTGTGTGATTTTTAGCATGATCCTTAATATATCTCTATCTCATTCTCCTCATATGTAGAATAGTAATAATAATAGTGCCTACTTTATAGGGATGCTCTGAGAATTAAATGAAATAATATAGGTAAACATAAAAGAGTACCTGAAATTATTTATTTATAATTATAATTAAAATTATAATATATTATTTATTATTTGAGTTACAAATTTGGTGTTTTTCTCAGCCTTATCAGTTTCCTTTACAAGTAGTATTACCCACCCTCATAAATTCACGAATGCTCAAAGATATTTTATGAAGAGCTCCCAGTTGTCTGGGTTCTAGCTCTAATGTCCCATTCAGAAATTTAGCAGGGGGTAGGGGAACTCCTGAATGTATGGCATCTTTGGCTGGCAGAAACTCTAACTTGAACATTTGTCGGGCACAAATAAGAGATTCTAAAAAATATTACTAATGTCTCACACTTTCTCTAAGCCCATAAAGAGGCTCTTTCTTATGAATAACCCTCTTGTCAGCAAATCAATTCTGTATTCCCATTGTACTTTCTCCCACCATCTGCATACCTTCAAAGATCTATTACTCCTTCCATTCGCCTTTTTACCTTTTACAGGTAAGATACTCATCTATGATGGAGAAGAAAGCATCCAACCACATTGCTATCAGTAAAGAATCTAAAGTCATGGTATCTATGCCTTCAACACTTGTCAGCAAACCTTTTATATAATCCCAGTTGGTTTCATTTCCTACCACATTTAGCCCTTATTTCAATAATTTGTATGTTTTTAAAATCCCCAACTGCTCCAATGCTTTTCTTTTTCTCTAACAGATGGTATCAGCTCCTAAATCACAGAAAAATATAAAGTCCATGGGCTCTAACATTGTCTTTTTTCCTTACCTAAAAACTTATGTGCATCAAGTCAACCAGCTATTGTTGGCAGGCCACATCCAATGTTTAATCCCACCTGATCCCTTTTCAGCCAGTCGTGACAAACTCATGTCTCTCTAGGGATTTTAACTACTGTTAAGAGAAGTTTAATGCTCTCCTGTGGTTTAACTCATCATTAGAACTCCTCCAAAAAGCCCCAGAGTTATGGAAAGAAAAAAATAGATATCTGTCAGAGATTCCTTAATTTTGTTTGCCTTTTACTTTTCTTCTCTATTTGCAATCCCATTACTTCTGCACTCACAGGCACATACTCTTCACAGTTACATCTCCACTTTCTTCAGAGCTCAAGACTCTGACCTTAAAAGTAATAATCTATTTGTACATGGAATGGAAATATTAAAGGGGTTGGATGTCTTTCCTCTGAGGTAGTTATTCCTACATTCCAGAGGCAGATGAGTCATTTTTTCTGCAACTGAAACTTGAACAATACATTCTACTATCAAGAAAAATCCAAGTTAGTAGAGAACAAAGACCCTCCTAAGAATTTGAACTGGCAATCGTTAAGACAAAAACAAAATATTTTCTCAATTCTTAGTATTACTAAGAGTGGAAACCTAGAATTGATGAAATTTTTGGTTTAGAAAAATGGTGCAATCAGGCTTTGCTCTTACTCCATTCCTCCAAAGTAAAAAATGACATGGTATTGAGAGTGGAATTGTTCTGCAAAGGTTTATAATAAGAAATATCTTCTTGTATAACTTTAACTATTTAAAATAAAGCTATTTTAGAGTTGTCAAATGGTGAATCAAAAAAGGATGAAGTCTTTAAGAGAGGCAGACTTGATCCAAATACTCAATGACAGAGTAAAGTAAAAATCTAGCCACAAAGAGAGTCCCTGAGGTGTGATTGAGAACATTTTTACTTTTATTTATTTTGTTTCAGCATATTATGGGGGTATAAATGTTTAGGCTACATATGTTGCCTTTGCCTAACTGAGTCAGAACTTTAAGTGCGTCCATCCCCCAGACAGTCATTAGGTGTGAATCGCACTCATTAGGTGTGAATATACCCACCCCCTCTCCCCCCTCCCACCTGCCCAATACCTGATGAACGTTACTAACTATATATGCACATGATTGTTCATTAGTTAATACCAATTTGATGGAGAGTACATGTCGTGCTTATTTTTTCATTCTTGTGATACTTCACTTAGTAGAATGGACTCCAGCTCTATCCAGGATAATACAAGAGGTGCTGTATCACCATTGTTTTTTGTGGCTGAGTAGTACTCCATGGTATACATATACCACATTTTATTAATCCACTCATGTATTGATGGGCACTTAGGTTGTTTCCACATCTTTGCAATTGTGAATTGTGCTACTATAAACATTTGAGTGTAGATGCCTTTTTTAGAATGTCTTTTTTTTTCCCCCTTTGGGTAGGTGCCCAGTAATGGTATTGCTGGATCAATGGTAATTCTACATGTAGCTCTTTGAGGTATCTCCATATTATTTTCCATAGAGGTTGTACTAGTTTGCAGTCCCACTAGCAGTGTAGGAGTGTTCCTGTCTCTGCATCCACATCAACATTTATTGTTTGGGGACTTTTGATAAAAGCCATCCTCACTGGAGGTAAGTGATATCTCATTGTGGTTTTGATTTGCATTCCCTAATAATTAGCAATGTTGATCATTTTTTCACAGTTTGTCTTCTTTTGGAAAGTTTCTCTTCATGTCCTTTGCCTATGTTTTAATGGTTTTTTTTTTTTATTTTTTTCTTGCTGATTTTCCTGAGTTCTATATGGATTCTAGTTACCAGCTCTTTATCAGATGTGTAGCATATAAATATTTTCTCCCATTCTGTAGGGTATCTATTTATTCTCATGATAGTTTCCTTGGCTGTGCAGAAGCTTTTTAATTTGATCAAGTCCCATTTATTTATTTATGTTATTGCTGTCTTTGGCTTTGGGATCTTCTTCACAAATTCTTTGCCTAGGCCAACATCTATAAGAGGTTTTCCAACATTTTCTTTTAGAATTCTTATAGTTTCATGGCTTCAATTTAAGTCTGTCATCTACCATAAGCTGATTTTTGTGAGAGGTGAAAGGTGCAGATCATGTTTCAGTCTTCTACATGTGGCTATCCAGTTTTCTCAGCACCATTTATTGAATAAGGATTCTTTTCTCCACTGAATATTTTTGTCTGCTTTGTCAAAGATTAGATGGCTATATGAGAATGGTTTCATATTTGGGTTCTCTGTTCTATTCCATTGGTCTATACCTCTGTTCTTGTGCGAGTTTCATGCTGTTTTAGTTACTATAGCTTTGTAGTATAGCTTGAAGTCTGATAAATTGAGGCCTCCCAATTTATCCTTTATGCTTAAGATTGCTTTTGCAATTGAGTCTTCTCTGGTTCCATATGAAATGTAGAATTATTTTTTCTGGATAAGTGAAGAATGATGTTGGTATTTAATAGGGATTGCATTGAATCTGTAGATCATTTTGGGTAGTATAGACATTTTAACAATGTTGATTCTGCCAACCCATGAGCATGGTATGGTTTTCACCTGTTTATGTCCTCTGCCTTTTCCTTCCTCAGTGTTTCCTAGTTCTTCCTAGTTCTCCCTGTAGAGGTCTTTCACCCAACATTTTAAAAAGCAATACAAAATATTTAACTGGTTTCTCTTTTATTTTATTTTGTGGTTGTACTCCTTTATAAAACACATTCATGAAAAAGTTTATATACAGGTTGAACATTCCAAATCTGAAAATCCAAACTCTCAAATGTTCCAAAATCTGTAACTTTTTGAGTGTCAACATCAAGCTCGAATAAAATGCTCTTTCAGATTTGGGATACTCAATTATTAATGAAAATATGCCAATATATCAAAAAATTCAAAAATCCAAAGCATTTTGGATAAGGGATAGTCAACCTATATTACAAATCTTTGTTGATGCTGCTTTGAGAAATGGGAAAATAAGAGCAAGGCATTCAGAGTGGCCAAGTGACAGAAGAAAGACATCCACTACAGAAAGTGAAATAGATGTAAATCTAAGACCTGAAACTATAAAACTATGAGAAGAAAACACTGATGAAAAACTCTAGGACAAGGGTCTTGGCAAAAATTTATTGAGTAAGATATTAAAACATTGGAAATGAATGCTAAAAAATGCTAAAATTTTTTTTAATGCTAAAAAAGATAATTCATGGAGATATAGAGTAGGACAATGGTTATTAGAAGCTGGAAAGGGTAGTGGAAAAGAGGAAGTAAAGAGAGGATGGCTAAAGGTGTAAAGAGTAAGTAAAGAGAGGATGGTACAAAAATACAGTTAGATAGAAGGAATAAGATCTGGTGTTTGGTAACACAAAAGTTAAAAATAATTTATTGTATATTTCAAAATAACTAAAAGAGCAGAACTGGAATGTTTCTAACACAAGAAATGATAAATGCTTAATGTGATGGGTGCCCCAATTACCCTGATTTGATCATTACACGTTGCATGTTTGTATCAAAATATCACATGTACTACATAAATATGTATAGCTATTATGCATCCATAATAATTCAAAATAAAAATTTTAAAAATAATACATTTGGAATCAAAATTTGTAGAAGAACATAAATATAAAAATAACCCCTTGGTAAACCTTGGCAAATTTTAGGAAGTCTATTGATTTTTATGATTACATGGGATGGGGCCTCTAGCAATAATTTTTGGATATTAAAGGGAATATTAATTCAAGAAGTATGGAAGAATTTTGTTGTTATTCCAAATTTTTACCCCAGTCTACATAGTGTTCAAAAGCTTAACAGTGACATAAAATAAAACAAATTCTCAAATTGAGTTGAGTGTTTATTCCCATAATTACTCATTTTCTTCAGCATTTCTTATTAATCAGTAGCACCTGCACACACCTGGAAGTCATCTCTCTCACCTTTCCTTCTCATTTCCTACATCAGCTCATCAGGCTATATATGTTCTACTCCTTAATAATAATAACTTTCAAGTCTCTCTTCAACAAGGCACCCTCCCCAACCTCTCACTCATAGCTTTACTTCTCACTTGGCACTATGGACTGAATATGTGTGTCCCTGTCCCACTCCCAAATCTATACATTGAATTCTTAACTCCCAAAGTGATGGTATCTGGAGGTGGGGCCTTTGAGAAACAATTAAACTTAGATGAGGTCATGAGGGCGGAGCTACAATGATGAGATTGATCCCTTTGTAAAAAGAAGAGACAAATCTCTTTTTCTGTGTGCATATATCAAGCAAAGGCCATGAGAGGATAAAACCAGGAATCTGGCCCTCACCAGGAACCTGACCATGCTGGCAACCTGATCTCCAGCCTGAGTTCCAGCACTTAGAATTAGAAGAAATAAGTGTTTGTTTTTAAGCCACGAGTCTATGGTATTTTTCTTATTGCAACACGAACTAACCAAGACACCTGTGTTACTTCATCAGACTTGAGAAACTCTGGCCACCTCTTACTTTGTTCCTTCCTGAATCATTCTGCATCTGGCTTTTAGGACTATCTTTCTACAGACCAAATTGGATTATCTGTTTATAAGGTATTAGTTTAATTTATCAAGTACCTACTATGTGCCAGCCTCAGCACTTTGCCCTTTACCTATATAAATTAATTTAATTTTTTAATCACAGCTCAGCTATGAAGTAGATATTACTCTTATCATTCCATAGGAAAGTATACTAATGGAAAAATAAGTAACTTTCTCAATCAGTGTTAAAATATAAAAATACAGGGTTCTCAATTGCAACCCTAAGCAATAATACATAATGCTACCTTTCTCAGTGTTCCTATATGTTTTACATATAAGTCCCTTTATAATTTCTTCCATTGACTACTTATCTCTTCTCCTTTGACACTCTAATTTCCAGCTTATAAGCTTTATCATAGCTCTGTGCCTTTGCACACTATTGTCAGTCTAGCCAACTTAATACGTTCTCTAAAGCTCATCATGCATGTGATGTTTTGCAAAGAACCACCATCATCCACACACCTTGTCTATGGTAATTCTTTTCCTACAATCTTCCACACAATCCCTTGCTTATCTCTCACAACATTGGGTTGTCATTGTTTCTTCTGCTGCCTCCCCAATAGTGTGAGAGCACTTTGAGTATGACTGTTTCTTCGCATTCTATAGCAAATAACACAGCACCTTACTCATTGTTTAGTTTCCATAAAGATCTGTTGAATGAATCACATAAGATCCTGTGTGATAAGTACTGTTCATTCCTTCCTAGCATTAGAAGTTGTAGTTTTGTAAACCAATCTGTTCCCAGTTACCCTGATGACTGAGAAGTTCAGTGTTTCAAATATTGGTTTTTAAAAAATTTATTTTATTTCCTTACCTATGAAGTTTTATATCTGTGTATAGCTTTAGAATTTTTTTTTTTTACTTTTGCATTTTAAGTAACAGTGTCTATTCTTTTGAAGCACACTAGGCCTAAGCCTCAAGACTTGAGACTATAGAACTTGTAGAAAATTTCATTCTACTATTAAACTTTGGAATGTAATTTTCAAAGTGCAAACAGAATCCAGGAGTTATATTTAGTTTCTAAATTGGCATTTAGTTGGAGCGTAGTATTGAAAATTGTCTTTCAATTTTCTGTTAGCTTGTCAGCTGGTATATGTTCAATGACTTCAAGGTATTATATGTGCTACCATAGTAGCCTAAGTAGCTTAAAAATGATCTGTGACTAGTGGAATTAAATTTTCTATGGAACAAGTGTCTTCTTATATAATAATGATCATAAAATACTGTTCCTTTATATTAGGGATATAATATGAAAAAAACCCGAGTTTTTTCATTCACAAAGGAATAAAGAGTTTAATAAAGGGCCTTAGGGTTATAGTGTATTAATAGATAACAATATATTCATTTTCTTTATCTGAATAATGATTACATATTTTATGAGTTCAATCATCAGCCTAGGAAAACCCATTCAGTAGCAATACCAAGAATCATGTATTTTTCATTTTGTATTAATTAAATCATGCCAGGCATAATACAGGTTGCCAAGATAAAGAAATTTTTCAGCAGTTAAATTTCATACTTGTTTATAAAACAGAAGGTACTTCAAATTTTATTAACCTGATGCTTATCATTTTAATTATAAAGACCAAATGTCAAGTTGTCTTTACAAGGATATTTAACAAAGCATTTTTTTTTTTAAATTCCTGTACTGTATTTGTAGTGCAATATTCTGGCATACATTTTAGGATGAAAGCACCTCCTTTCCTCATTATTATTTTTTATTGCTAAAGTAAACATCTTAGGGGTATATTAAATGTGGTTGCCATTTTTTTCTCATTTTCATGTAATACATTCAATTTAGTGTTTCTGCAAGACACCAGAGAAGATCTGTGCTAAAGTTAACAGAGAGAAAAAAAGCCCACTGATATTAATAAGGATAGATATAAGTTTATACATCATTTATAAAAGTGTTTCAGGGAAATATTTATAGCATCAAAAGTTATTTTATCTTTTGCTTTTCAAGGGGTGAGAAATGCATTAATTTCTTTCTATTTTGTCATTGTCATCCTGACCTTGTTAGAACTGAGGGAGAATTGGAAAGTTTGTTAGTTTGCTGTGACTGACACCACAAAATACTACAGACTGAGTGATTTCCACAGCCGCGTAGTTTCTCACTTTCTGGAGGCTGGAAGTCCATGATCCAGGTGTAGACAAGTTTGGTTTCTTCTTAGACTTCTCTCCTTGGCTTGAAGAAGATTGCTTTCTCATTATGTCCTCCCATGACCTTTTCTCCATGTGTGCACTTCCCTCTTGTCTCACTGCACATCTTAATCTTCTTCTGAGGACACCAGTCAGAGTGGATTAGGGCCATCCTAAAGGTCTCATTTTAACTTAAGTACCTCTTTAAAGGTCATTCCCCTGAACATATTCACATTCTGAGGTACTAGGGGTTAGGAATTCAACATATACATTTTGGGGGGACATAATTCAGTATATAACAGGCAGTATCAGTACATTGCCACAAGCCATGTGATCTCTTTCTTTTTTATGTTTTACAATTTAAATTCTTGTTATAAGAGAAAAAGTTTGGGAGATCTGTAGATAGCTATATTGAAGGAGCTATTGTAGTTTTCTCATACCAAGTGTTCATAGGTTTGATTTATTAAGGATAATGGGTCTTATTTAAATTACTATTATTTCATCATATTACCTACCTTTATGCAATGTTATCTTTTTCTTGTGATTCCTGTGTAAATTGTTTATACATTACAAACTGCATTTATTAGGACTGTCACATGAGATTAGCCTTTCACTCTGCTGTAGCATAATAAATGGGAGAAAAGAAATAATTCAATATGATTACTATTGTATGATAACTTAAAGGTGCACATAAGTCTGAAGGGAGCAGAGGAGGAGAACTACAAATGAAAAACTTTCCTCATGTGAGGTCTCTAAATATAAATCTAAGTGATATTAAATTGGTTAAAATTAATTTCCCCAAAAAGTAAGGAAAATATAAAAGGATATTTCTTTTTAATGAAATAGAAAATATAAAAATGACTGGATTTTTAAAACCCCAATAATGTGTTCACTTTATAGTATATTTAAAATTGGGTTATTATAAAATTTATGATTATCTATTTACTTAGTAATTGAATCAAATATCTTTCATCAAAAGTGACAATAGTTGATTCATTCAAAGAGTATATCCATAAAGAAGAGTATAAAACTCAAATTTGTGGCATTAGCTCAGTGTGAAGCAGCATATTATAAAGTGGCATCATGGAGTGCCTGGAAAATACAAATGTAACTTAGTTTTTGACCTATCTGCCATGACTAGAGAAAGACCTCCTATGGTTCTTTATTTCTCATCCCTATTGAGGAATTGCCACAACATCATGATTTCAGGTACTATTCAGTCTATGTTATATAATTTTTTTTCCTCTACCAAGACTTCTAGTTTTTTAATTAATGGTATTTTAATAAGTAATTTGCTTCTAAAAAAAACATGTAGTTTTCTTATAAGCTATTATTCTTGGTTGAACCATTGCATATGTACCACTTGATAGGCATCTGGGATACAAGCTAAAGGGGAACCACTTGCCCTCAAGTTCCTGAAGTGAACTTGTAGAGACAGAAAAGCAAACTAACTCTCCAAGACAATGTTTTAACTGTAAAATTAGAGGTAAATACATGGTGCTTAGAGTCAAAGATTATGGATAATTAATTCAGGCCCAGAAATGGGGTCGATGGGTGTTATCAGGTAAGTTTGCACAAAAGATCACAGTATTCAAAATAAACTTTGAAGGACCTAGGTATGGGTAGAGTATGAGGAATTCTCAAGGAAAAAGTATTCACATATGCTTTTTATAATTCTGAGGTGTGTTCATTCTGTGCCCAATTTTTTGAGGGGTTTTATCATGAAATGGTGTTGGATTTTGTTGAATGCTTTTTCTGCATCTAGTTTTTCTGAATCAAGTGAGATGATCATATAGTCTTTGTTTTTGATTTTATGTGGTGAATCACATGTTTTGATTTATATTTATTGAACCATCCTTGAAACCCTGGTTTGAAGCCCACTTGGTCCTTGTGGATTATTTTTTTGATGTGCTATAATTCAGTTTGCTAGTATTTAACTAAGGATTTTTGTAGCTATATTCATAAGGGATATTGGTCTGTAATTTTCTTTATTTGTTGTGTTCTTCTCTGGGTTTGATATGAAGGTGATACTGGCTTTGTAGAATAAGTTGTGGTGGATTCCTTCCTTCTCAATATTAGGGAATAATTTCTGTATTATTAGTACCAGATCTTCTTTGTAGATCTGATAGGATTTGGCTATGAATCCATCTGGTCCAGGGCTTTTTATGTTGGGAGGTTTTTTATTACTATTTTAATCTTACTGTTCATTATTGGTCTGTTGAGGAGTTCTCTTTCTTCCTGGTTGAGTATTGGGAAGTTGTGTGTGTTTCCAGGAACTTGTCAATTTCCTCTACGCTCTCTAGTTTATATGCACAGGTATTTAAGAAATGTGCATAGATGATGTTTTGTATTTCGACAGTATCAGTTGTAATATCACCTTTTTCATTTTTGATTGAGCTTATTTGAGTTATTTCTCTTCTATTCTTGGCTAATCTAGCAAGAGGTATGTGTATTTTGTTTATCTTTTCAAAGAACCAACTTTTTTTTTCTTTATTCCTTTGTATTGTTTCTTGTTTTCTAATTCATTTTGTTCTGTGCTGACCTTTGCTATTTCTTTTCAACTACTGGCCTTGGGTTTGGTTTGTTCTTCCTTTTCTAGTTCTTTGAGGTGTGACATTAGGTTGTTAATTTGTGATATTTCTGTCTTTTTAATGTAAGAATTTAAGGCTATGAATTTTTCCCTGAGGAATGCTTTTGCTGTGTCCCTTAGATTCTGATAGCTTGTGTCTCCTTTGTCATTGAGTTTGAGGTATCTTTTGATTTCCCTCTTAATTTCATTCTTGACCCAATAATTGTTCAGCAGCAAGTTGTTTAATTTCTGTGACTTTGGGTAGGTTTGAGCAGTTCTCCTGATTTCTAGCTTTATTCTGCTGTGGTCTGAGAAGG
The DNA here is from genome assembly GCF_040939455.1 of Microcebus murinus. NCBI lineage: Eukaryota > Metazoa > Chordata > Mammalia > Primates > Cheirogaleidae > Microcebus > Microcebus murinus. The sequence goes on from NC_134116.1 coordinate 45,874,699, forward strand.
TACATAGTAAGATTTCTTTTTTTTTTTTTTTAATTTGTTGAGATCTGTTTTGAGGCCTAAGATAGGATCGATGTTTGAGAATGCCCTATGTGCTGCTAAGAAGAATGTGTAATATCTGTTAGGTCCATTTGAGTAGAAGTTTAGCTTAAGTCCATTGTTTCTTTATTCATTTTCTGTTGTGATATTTTATCAAGCTCTGATAGTGGGTTGTTGAGGTCTTCAGCAATTACGATGGTGCTATTTATTTCTCTGCTTAGCTCTAGTAAAATTTGTTTTGTGTATCTTGGAGCTCCTGTGTTGGGTGCATATATATTAAGATTGTTATCTCTTCTTGTTGAATTGCTCTCTTTACCATTATGTAATGGCCCTCTTTGTCTTTCTTTACCTTTGTTGGTTTAAAGTCAATTTTATCTAATATGAGAATGGCTATACCTGCTGTCTTTTGATTTCCATTTGCATGGTATATTTTTTTCCATCCTTTAACATTAAGTCTCTGTGTGTCTTTGTGGTTAAATATGTTCTGAGAGACAGCAGATTGCAGATTGTGTTTTAGCCAACATCATACTAAATGGGAAAAAGTTGAAAGCATTTCCCCTAAAAACTGGAATAAGACAAGTATGCCCACCATTTCTATTCAACAAAGTTCTGGAAGTCCTACCCAGAGAAATTAAGCAAGAGAGTAATATTAAATGTATCCAAATTGAGAAAGAGGAGGTCAGACTATCACTCTTCGCCAATGATATGATGTTTATCTAGAAACCCCAAAGATTCCACCAAGAGTCTCCTGAAATTGATGTATAAATTCATCAAAGTCTCAGAATACAAAATTTATGTACATAAATTAGTAACATTTCTATATACTAATAATAGTCAAGCTGAGAGTCAAACCAAAGACTCAATGCATTTCTCAATAGCTGCAAAGAAAGTAAAATACCTAGGAAGTAAAATACCAAGAAAGCGAAAGATCTATATAAGGAGAACTAAGAAATTCTGAGGAAATAAATAGCAAATAATACAAACAAATGGAAAAAAAAATAGTATGCTCATGGATATCCAGAATCAACATTGTTAAAATGTCTATGCTACCCAAAATAATTTACAAATTCAGTGCAATACCCATCAAATTAACAAAGTCATACTTCACAGATCTAGAAAAAATAATTCTATGCTTCATTTGGAACCATAAATGAGCCTGAATAGCCAAAGAATTCTTAAGCAAATACAACTAATTAGAAGACATCAGATTACCAGACTTCAAAGTGTATTTCAAAGCTACAGTAATCAAAACAGTATGGAATTTGCACAAAAACAGAGATATGGACCAATGTAAAAGAATGGAGAACTCAGATATAAAACCATTCATATACAGCCAACTGATCTTTTATGAGGTAGACAACAATATAAACTAGGGAAAAGAAGCCCTATTCAATAAATGGTGCTGGAAAAATTGGATAGCCACAAGAAGAAGAATGAAACAGGATCCATATCAATTACTGCTCACAAAAATTAATTCAAGATGGATAAAAGACTTATTTAAATATGTGGCATAAAAGTATAAGAATTCTAGAAAAAAAATGCAGGCAACACTCTTCTAGATATCAGCCTAGACAAAGAAGTTATGACTAAGACCCCAATGGCAATTACAGCGACAACAAAAATAAATAAATGATACCTGATTCAATTAAAAGCTTCTGCTCAGCTTAGGAAATAATCAACAGAACAAATAGACAACCTAAAGAATGGGTGAAAATATTCACAAGCTATTCACAAGATATTAGATAAAGGGCTGATATCCAGAATCTACAAAGAACTCAAAGAAACCAGCAAGAAAAACACAAATAATACCATTAAAAAGTGGGAAAAGACATGAACAGAAGCTTTTCAAAAGACAATAGAGAAATGACCAATAAATATATAAAAATGCTCAATGTCACTAATCATCAGGTAAATGCAAATTAAACCCACAATGAGATATGACCTTCCTCCAGTTAGAATGGCTTTTATTAATGAGTCCAAAAAGAATTGACGCTTATGTTGATGCAGCAAGAAAGGAACACTTATATACTGTTGGTGGGACTGCATATTAGTACAACCTCTATGAAAACAGTCTGATGATTCCTCAAAGCACTAAAAGTAAACCCACCATTCAATCTCACAATCCCACTACTGGGTTTCTACCCAAAGGAAAATAAGTCATTTTATCAAAAACACACCTGCAAACGAATGTTTATTGCCTCATAATTCACATTTGCAAAGATGTGGAATCAACCCAAGGGCTTGTCAATTCATGATTAATCAATTCGTGATTGTGGTATATACCACGAAGTGCTACTCAACCGTAAAGAGGATGAATTAATACATTTTGCAAGAATTTGGATGGAATTGGAAACCATTATCCTAAGTGAAGTATCTAAAGAATGGGAAAACAAAGACCACAGGTGCTTGCTATTGAATTGGAACTAACCAGTGAGAACACGTGTGCACAGAGGGAAGTAAAACTCAGTGGAAATCAAGCAGGGGAGCTGGAGAGGAGGGGATGGGCAAAACCTACCTAATGCATACAATGAACACTATTTGGTTGATGGGCACCTTTATAGCCCTGACTTAAGCATTACAAAAGCAATCTATGTAACCAAAAACATTTGGACTCCCTGAATATTTTGAAATAATGGAAAAAGAAAGATCATTGATGCCAGAACTATTTAGATATAGTAGCTGGTACAAAAACAAAATTGCAGTGGTTTAAGTGCAAAGAAAATGAGGCAGTGATGAATGGCTCATGTCCTGTCCATGGTATTATGATTCCTGAAATTGCTTCTGTTTCTGTGTTTATTTATTTATTTATTTAATTTGTAATTGAAATTTCTTCTTACATAGAAATTCATCAATGAACTCCTGAACAGGGCTGTCTGGCTTTCAATTCTAATTTAGCTCTTCTCTTTGGTACATACAGAAAGTTAGAAGGGAATCTAAATTTATTTTTATTTTCTCACCTGAAATAACCACCATTATACTGGGACAAGAGGTCTCAGTTTTAGTCCTGTGCCCTCTAGCTGCACCCCTGTGCAGGAAGGGCAGGAAGTATACATAGGCCATGTCCCAATTTCTAGATTATTTTATAGATTTCAAATTCCCTGGCAAAATTGCCCTTAGTCCACTTTCAGGACTTGCAAAGTTCTCTTCTCCATATCGATCCACCAGAAAAAAAGCACACCATAATGGTGTACCACCTTAGACCCGGAATGTTTTGCTGTTTGGAGACAAATAACAAACATGGACATGTCAACTGTGATAAACAAATGCATGGGTATGAAGCTTCTCACAACACTGGAATCTGGGGGAAAAGCTCAGAAGCGCATGTTGTGGACAAGCTCTGTTTGGCCACCACATTCCAGCAAGAAACTCCAAGGGGTCCAAGAAACTTGAAGTTCACCTTCAAGGTCATTATCAATGTATATTTGTTGAGGTAGGAGACTAGTAGATTTTATTTAATAGTTTGTTAGCTTGATCTATAAATATTTTAAATATTTAGACAAAATATTATATAAACCTCCATTTCTACTCTGGTCTCATACCAACTGTTAAAGGAGGATTACATATGTGCAGGGGATAAAGGACAGTATAAGTTGTGATTTTGGTCAATCCATTTATTATAAATGATTTATAAATAACACCTGGTACTCTGGTATAATGTCTGGTTCCTTGCTCTGGCACTCTGTTTACAATAAATGGCCACAATTATGCCTATAGTTGCATCCATGCTTTTAGATAATTCTTTCCTATGCAATTCTGCCCTTAACTGTGTGAATTATTTCAACCAATGTGCGACAATATCAAAGAATGTAAGCAGACACTTTCAAAGTGCTCTTACACTGGGGCTTGCCTTCTTTTGCTGCTTTGAGATTTCTATCATGTAAAAATTCTTGAGCTAGCCAGTTAGATGGTAAAAGACACATGGCCAAGTTATCCTATTGCCCCAGCTGACATCAAGTCTACCATCAGACATATGTGTGGGGCCATCTTGGCCCATCAATCCCGGCTGAACTGCTAGTTGACCATATGGATCAGCTGAATCAGACCAGATCAGAACAGCCCAACTGAAAAACAAAAACTGAGAAATGATAAGCATCTGTTGTTTTAAGTCACTAAATGTTGGGGTGGTTTATTACACAGCAAAATCTACTGAAACATTTTCTTAGGGTTTTCACTCCTGAGTTATTTCTCATTTCCTTTGTAATATACTCTAAGCTCCACATGCTGTAGAAGCCTCTTTAAGATCTAATCTATGTTTGTCCTTTTAGCTTTATCTTTTATATCTCTTCCCATCTCTAACCCTTGCTTCCCATCTTACTGACATTTATAACTGCTTGCAAGCTTCCAAATATCCAATGCCCTCTCATGAATCATTGACTTTGTTTAAAACTCTCTTCCTGCCTTGATTACTCTTCTGCTCCATATTCTAGACCCCTTCAAAGGTAAATATCTGTTCATTTTTTTCAAGACCCATTTCCTACCTTTGAATTCTTTCTGGTCCACTGACATAGAGTACTGTATTTTTGTCTTCTTTCATTGCACAATAACATTTAATTGTGCCCATTTATTAATATGTATTGCTTTCTTTCTATTATAAGTGAGCCAGCTTTTGACAGCATTACCATTACATATTTGTTTCTGCATCCTCAATCTCTAATAGAGTTGATTATATATACTTAATGCAGGGTTGGTGAATGACAAATGAAGAAAGAAGAGAGAAGGGAAACATAGACCAAAATAAAAAAAAAATAGATAATAGATACAGACTTTTTGTTTTGTTCCCAGGACTTAGGTGGAAAGAAGACAATAATTCAAATCATGGGAAATATTTTTGTTTTGTTTAGTTTTGTTTTTGTTGTTGTGAGCTTATTGTTGCTTTTTAAAAGTTTACTTGACAGGACATCCTAGAGAATGTTTTTGTTATGAGCAACAAAAATATGAAAATAGAGGCAGAAGGATTCATTTTCAGATTATGTATCTTGAGGATGGCACAGTTTGATGCATTAGGTTTGCTGGTTCTTTATACGAAGAAATAATTTTTTTCTGATATAGAATGTAAGGCTTTTGGTGTGTGTGTGTGTGTGTGTAAGAAAGTCGTAATATAGGAAATTGAGCAAGTTTCTCTGATACATTGTTGATACTTACTACAGGAAGCTTCAAGCAATCAGGGAAGATCTTCTGCCGGAAGTGGAGGAGCAAGAGAGGTATTGCAGAACAGAGGAGTCCAGTAAAGGTCTGGAACAGCCAATGTGTTGACCTTGAGAGTAAATCAATGATATTTAAAAATGATACTTTGGAAACTTGATTTATTTCCTGTTGTCTTCCTTTATTGGCAAAGCTATTTATTGTGCTCTTCTTCTGTTATTTTTTAATCAGCCTTTTTTTGTCAATCATACTTTCCCATCTTATTACAGAAATTATTTTATTTTGGTTTTTCTAGAGAATAGAATAATGTCAGTTATATATAATCTTTATTTGGGTGAAAATGGCTTTATAGTTTTAAACCTTTTGATTTTAATATGATACTTAAATTTCTCATAATAATTTCGCTGTGTTTCTTTTCTTTTCTTTTTTTTTTTTTTTTTTTTTTTTTGAGACAGAATCTTGCTCTATCACCCTCGGTAGAGTACCATCATCCTAGCTCAATGCAACTTCAAATTCCTGGGCTCAAAAGATCCTCTTGCCTCAGCCTCCCATGTAGCTGGGACCACAGGTGTGCACCATGCTGCCTGGATAATTTTTCTATTTTTACTAGATACAGGGTCTGTCTCTTGCTTAGGCTGGTCTCTAACTTCTGAGCTCAAATGATCCTCCGGACTCAGCCTCCTAGATTGCTAGGATTATAGGAATGGGCCACCACACCAGCCATCATTTCACTTTTATTACTTCTGTTTTGTTAGAGAATCCATAGTGAAGGAGATTTATTCAGTTTGAGTTATTTAACATCTGCAAGGATTAAATTGACAGAGTTGTTGTGATAGAATTAATATCCTCCTTATTCCTTGGCGTAGAAAGATATGAATAATTTGAAGTCTGATCCTCATCCTTCTCCTTCACACATCTTCTGGCTTCTCATGAAAAGATCAACTTGTTTCAGAAAGAGTGTATAAATCTCTCTTTAGAGTATGACTGTGAAAATACATAGCTCTAGAAGAAATACTTTGTTAGAAAAATTTTAAGAAGAATCACAATGAAATGAAAAGCATCCAGATGTTGGAATCAGAAAAAAAAAAAAAAAAAAAGCCTGAGTTTAAATCTGGGCTTGGCTTCTCATTAACTTTTTGACCAGTAGCATGTTTCACCCTCTCTCTTAGGGACAGTTTCTGAATTTAATATAATGAGATTACTGTTAATATCAACTTAACACTCCTAAAGTGGCAAGGAAAATGTGTGGCCTATAAGAGGTTCTTGATAAATGGCCGCCTCCCTCTCCCTTTCACTCTTCTCAACCACAGCAAGGTAAAACTTTAAAAATGTGCAGTCATTTCTTTGTGTGGATAGGTATTTCTTCATGGAGCCTGAGTTGTGCCCTGTGCTGGAGATGTTTAACTTTACACATTATATACAAACACGGTATATAATTCTTATTAACAATATCATCTTTAAGACTTCTTTAGAGATATTTGTATTTGCAGTGCCCAATTTACTTTTCTTTTCTGTGTTCTACTTTTGGGTGTTCTTGAATTGTACATGAGTTACACATTCAAACACATGTGAGGTCATACTCACATTTATTAATACTCAGAGATTATTTTTATTTACAAATTAAGTCCAATCAAAGGCAAACACGTTTTTGTTTTCTAGTGTCAGAGTATTGAATTTTTCTAACATACTTTTTCAATGATAGTGGTGTTCTTTAAATGTCTAAACCAATGATGCTATTGTTTAAATGTTCAGCTCTGCAAAGTAGGCTGAGTTCTAGGTATTTAGCATATGAGAGCATAGGCTTACTTCTTGTATTGCTGTTAAAACAAACAAAAAAACTTTTGTTATTGAGATTGCAATACTCAGTCCCAAACCATCACCTCATCAGATAGATGCAGTCTCTGTTTTCTCTTACCACTCTAGTTTTCAGTTTCTTTGTTTTCTACCCACCAAAATTCCCATTCCCATACATTTAAATACTTTTCTTGTTTATATTTAAGGGCTACCACATGATGTTTTGATATACTCATACACAGGGAAATGGCTAATATATCAAATAAATTAATATATTCCTAATTTGACATATTTATCTCCCCTTTTATGTGTGTTAAGAGCACCTACAATGTATTATTGTACCAAACTTTCAATATATTATAAAAAAGTCTTAGTCATCCTATACACCTGCAACTTTATGCCCTTTGACTTACATTTGCCCATTTTCTCCCCATCCATCTCTGGTAACTATGATTCTATTCTCTAAGTATTCAACTTTTTTTTTCTTTAGATTCCACAGATAAGAAATACCATGAAGGTTTTTTTTTGTTTTTTTTTTTCTATGTCTGCCTTATTTCATTTAGCACAATGTTCTCCAGGTTCATCTATGCTGTTACAAATGGCAGGATCTCTTTTTATCTGGCTGAATGATATTTCATTGCATATATGTGCCACAATTTATCCGTTTGTTCACTGATGGACACTTTGGTTGCTTTTATATATTGACTATTGTAAGTAATGCTGCAAAGAACATAGGAGTGCAAGTATCTCCAGTAGGTGCTGATTTTATTTCTTTTGTGTACATACCCATAAAAGGTATTGCTGGGTCATGTGATAGTTCTATTTTTAATTTTTGAGAAATTTCTATGCTGTTTTTCATAATGGCTCCACTAATTTACATTCCTACCAACAGTGTACAAGGGGTCCCTTTTCTCCATACTTTTGCCAACACTTGTTATCTCTTGTATTTCTGCTAATAGCCATCCTCAGCTATGGTTCTTTGAATAGCTTAATTTTAGTATATATGTGGAAAGATATTCAGGATACTTAAATTTGAAAAGTGAAACCCAGTTTCATTCATTTCTTAAAATTTAATGAAATAAAATCCTCAAATGCTTCCCTTTTTACCTTATGTGGAAAAAAACCCAAAACATCTTAACCATATTTCTCTCCATAGTAGAACTACACAATAGATTTGACATGTGAATCCTTAAAAAAACAAGCTACTACAAACCATTGTGCAACATGGAAATCTTCAATAGCTTTGCTGGTAGAAGGGAATATAATTGCTGGCCTTTATATCCAACCAAAATTAGCAGTTGCTATTTTTCTACTCTAGAAAAATGCATCTAATAGCAGTTTACTGAAACTCTATCATTGCAAAATGTCACTAGTGTAGAAAAAAGCCAACTCATATAATCAGAGAAACACTATGTTTAGCTCATTTCTGCAGCTTATCAACCCCTAAATTTGATAGTTTTTAAATATAACTACAGCAATAAATTATGTAGTTAGAAGATATGATTCACTACATAGGACTTTGATTCATTCACTGCCACTAATGATTGTAGCCACCATTTCAAAGTGTCACATTGAAATAAAATTTTAGACAAATGTTATAAATGTGTAAGACTATAATGTATAAAAATCCCTGAAAAGAAAACAAAGGCTCCCTTGATTCAAAATTAAATATACAAATATAGAATTGGTGATTTAAGCAGCTTTAAAAATTGCTTGTATAATTTTTTCTAAAGAGATATATTTTTAATTTATCTATAGTGAATACTTATCATGCCAGTTACCAATTTATTATTTTTTGGCTCCATATCCACCTTTGCCCTTTCTTATTATATTGGAGCTGTTCCACCTCAAGACATCTTTTTCTTTGATACCTGGTATGGTGTTTGTCATTAGATGGTATTAATAAAAGTCTGGAGGGCTATGTAGAAGGAGCTTTTCTTTTTGGTTTTTTTACTCTTCCAGCTTGAGGAAAATTTGTTGGCTGCCCCAATCCCCTTGAGCAAGTCCTACCACCATCCCAATGGCAGCTTCCGTTGTCACTGTATAATAGGATTGCTGTATTTAGCAAATAAAGGTACAAGATACCCAGTTCAATTTGAATTTTATATACTTTTTTTGCAATATTTGGGACATACATGTACTAAACTTTTATTCTTTGTTTATCTGACATTAAAATTTTGCTGGGCAGTCTTATATCCAGTCAGGCCTGGAGAGCTGGCATCCTCATTGGCAGCTCCCTGCTCAGCAGTCTAGATGGAAGAACCTCTGCAAATTTTGTTATCCAGTGAGCCATAGACACACCTTCTTCAACAAAGTCTCATTGCCAGCCCAGGAGGGGGTGTTGGGTGGTTCTTCTAAGTTTCTGTGCTCTTCTATGGATAATCTTCCATGGCCATAGATGTAGTATGTCTTCTCTATATTTGTCATTTCTGCATTTTTGAGCTGTCACTGGTTAGCAGTTAATCGCCTTTAGTTAATAATTCTTTGTGTTAAACTTTCCCTATGCTAATTCCTGATATAGTGTCTATCTCCTAACTGGATCCTGACTGATGCAAAGTTGGTACTGGAAGTAGCTCTAGGAGATAAACTTTTAATGATGGGTTTTGGGGATTAGTTTGGTTATATCTATGGCTGTGAGCACAGTGCTGATATCCTGACCATTGAGAAGCAGGATACTATTAATTTAAGGCATGTAGTGGCATCACAATTAATCAAGCTACCACCTGTGTTTGATTTTGATGAAGAGCCAACTGAAGCATGTGCCTTGGGAGCTTAAGTGGCAGTGGCACTTGACCATTATGGCAGTGATGACACTTATAAGAACTGTATGAGAGGAGTCTGCTGAGTGCACTGGAGCTCTTACAAAAAATAAATGACAAGTTCAGCTCCTTTAACCCTCAGTTCAAATCATGATCTGAAAGCCAGAGAGCTTCCATGACAGCTTTGAAAGAATCTCTTATTTTATATCCACAAAGTTAATTTTGCTCAAAAATCAAACATAATAAATGTACAGATTGCTAAATAACATTGATTGAATTCACAGTGTCACCATGTTTCCCATGTGAATGTTTCATTGCTTGGGATAAAATGAAGCCTTGAAGCTTGGATTGAAAATATTTGTTTGGACCCTGATAAAAAAGATATGTCAGACTCCCAAGTCATTCTGGACATCCCCAGACGTGCAAATAGATTTAAATGCTGGAATTTTGCACTTACATGAAGGAGACCCAATGGCTCTCATCCTCCAATGTCTTTCCAGCATCTGGATGAGCGGCTTCCTTGTTAGCAGTGTAAGGGAGACACAGTTGTGTTCACCTGCCAGCAATTTTTATGGACATTACACCAAGATCTTTCTAGTGTTTTTTTTTTCTTTTTTATTTCAGCATTTTATAGGGGTACAAATGTTTAGGTTATGTATATTGCCCTTGCCCCACTCAAGTCAGAGCTTTAAGCGTGTCCATCCCCCAGATGGTGCACACCACACTCATTATGTGTGTATATACCCATCCGCTCCTCCTCCTTCCCATCTGCCTGACACCCAATGAATATTACTGCTATATGTGCACTTAAGTGTTGATCAGTTAAAACCAATTTTATTAGCATCCCTGCAGCTGGCTTCCATAGAAGTATGCTAGGGATCTTATGGCATTCATTCTCCAGTGAGTTTTGCCTGGATCCCAGCACACAATTTCCCTTTGCTCTTGGTGTTTAGACAAGTCAGGGAGCCACACAGTCTAATGAGTTTCAACACCAGCAAAGTGGGTAATTTTTTTTACTCCCCAGCTTTGGCCTTTCAGCACTAAAGCTACTCAGTTAACTTTTCTAATATCCAGGAGACCACAGCTGCACCCTCAATATCAAGGTCTATCTCAGCTTTGTTAGGGGATGAACTCTCTTCCAAGATTGCTCCTTCTCTGTGTACTACTCAACCTTATAAATAGTACTTTTATACATTCACTTTTTCTGTGTCCTTTAGAGTTCTCTTAAATAACTTTTAGGAATTTATCACCACCTATTATTTACTAGTAATAATTTTATTTTAAATTCTTCTTGTTCAGGTAACTAGTGTGTTTTCTTTCTTTTGACTGGACCCTGATGAATACATTTATAATTATATTCTACCCAGATTTTCTGCCCTTGATATTTGGGAAACATTTTGACAGCTCTCTATTCCACCACAAATTTACAAGATGTCATGTCAGTTAGATATTATCTGTGGTGGCTGCAGTGTTCAAGATTCAGTAACCACTGAAGAAGAATGGCTGTCAATTCATAGCAGCTGTTGTGGAGTTAAGATATAGGGACATGGAGGGTTATGTCCATAGACCTCAGAGACTATTCTTTGGGCAAAGTTTATGCTCCAGCTTGGATCTTTTTGATGCCAATTTAATTAATTCTCTTTGTTTTTCTATTAGCCCAAACTGGCTTTTATTGTTTGCAACCAAAACCCTGTCTACTACAGAAACAAAATATGAATGCAGATTGCTGAGAAGTATTTTTTGTTATTTTGTTTTGCCTTTTTAATTTTTTAATTTAATTTGATTTTTTTTTAGCGACAAAGTCTTGCTCTGTCATCTGTCACCCAGGCTGGTACACAGCAGTGGGATCATAGCACACTGAAGCCTGGAACTCCTGGGCTCAAGTGATCCTCCCCCTCAGCCTCCCAAAGTGATGGGATTACAGGAGTGAGCCACCATGCTTGGCCTATTTTGTTTTTTTAATAATTATCCTGGAAACTTCTGCTAGACCAGTGATTTAAATCCATCATTGAATTGGTATGCAATTAAAATCTTAACTCATGTGACTGATTAATTTTATTTCTGAAACTAGCTAAATTAAAACAAAATAAACATCAGATATGCTATAAAAGTTTTCTTAGTGTGGGGATAGCCCTACATGGAAGGTTAAGTTTTAAAGTTGTGGCCATCTGACATGTTTTGTAATGGGCAGGAGCCAGAATTCCAGTTGGTTCCAATGGGCTCTTCCCACTCCATTTCTTCGAACACAGGTCATTTTGATTTTCAACATGAACATATTTACTAGGTGATGATTTACTTTCCAAATGTTTTCTTCAGTGTGCTTCTCAATAGTTTGTCTCTCCATTTTCCAGAATGATGGAGATAAATGTTTGGATATGAAATAGAATTTTAATAAATACAGAATAACAATGCATTTATGTTTCAATGCTTGGATGAATTAACATGTTTATAGACTTGGCACTGAGAAATTTTGCAATTGCCAAGAATATGATGCCATAGATCCAGAGTGAAATTAACCTTACTATCTCCACCAAATACTCTGTTGCATAGTCTGAATTTGTTTCACAAGCAAACAACTATTAAAAGATCAGTGTAGGGAATTCAATGGTAGTTTTGCTCAGGAAACAAATATAGTATATAAAAGCTTTGTGTATAATACAGAATAGATTCTGTATTAGATTCTAATTCAGAATAGATTCTCAAAATAAAAACAAGATTTTAATATATAAAAAGAATTGTACTATTGTATTTGAAAGATAATACTTTCTGTTAAAAAAATAAAAATATATTTTGACAATATTTATACTTGGAGTGTGTATTCTGAAATAAAACTATGATTTCCCAGGAATACTGAAATTTTTGGATGAAGTCAATGACCAGTTTATAAGCAGCAGACAGGCAGAATTTTAAAGATAATTAACTGATATAGATCAGGTATATGGATGAGGCTTCCTAATGCAAATTTCTAAAAAATACGGAAACTAATTCATTAACTTTGTGATTATCTGAATGGTAGAATCAAGAACAGTAAGGAAAAATTTTATCATTTAGGAAAAACTAAAAAACCTTCAGCATTGTTAAGAGATGGAAACTAGTGGACGAGAGGCAATAATAAATCCACTAATTTAAAATACAAGGAAGAATTGCCCCTATAAATTAATCTACAAAATGCATGTATAATGATATGACCAAAGTTATTCAAAACCACCTCAAAAAGATTTCCTCAATATAGGGCAAAACAACTTAATGGATAAGGTAATTTATCTGAAGGTTTAAACTTGAAATCAAAGTTTTGTTAGAAGAAAGGAAAAAAAAGGGAGTCAGAGAGACTAAAGTCAGCAGTGCCAATGCAAGCCTCTTTGCTAAAATCGGTGGTTTTGAACTAGTGTTCCTCAGTCTTTTTTCAATATACTTGGCAGTCCTACACACATATATTGGATTAGAGTTTTGGAAGTGAGAAAAAAGATTTTTTCTTTTAAAAATATTTATTATATGTAAAATAAATCTAGATAATCTGTTGATTAAAGCATGGTTAATTGAAGCTCTTGAACCCCCTTTTATAACTCTTCTCTTTGAAAAGAGATAGATTGTAAAACAAGTTCACAGTAAAATATTAAGAGAAAAATTCAAAACATGTGTTTGACAAATATGGGTTCTCATTTTTCACATAGGTTTGCAGTAGATATTTTTGTGTTAGATTAAATTGATAAGCAAGGACTGAACATTAATATTTGAAAAAAATATTAGCAATTTTAGTCAATTAACTAAAAGAATTCATCTAAGACATACCCAACCATACCCCCTAATTATACAAGTATTTCAAGTTAGCAATTTTTTTTCAATTAGTGAACATCAGAATCACTTGGAGAGCTGTTTCATTTATATCTCTGGTCAAATTGACTTCCTCAGAGAGGTTTGAAACCATTCTAGGTAAAATACCCACCCAGTCCCTCTCAGGTTACTATAAAACTCTTTATTTTGATCACTTGTTTTTATTGTTTGTTTCTTTACCTGAAATTATATATTTTCTTGATTTCTTATTTAATTGGTTTCCCTCTTGGGAGTATATAGCATAAAGCCAAGACTTTTAAAATATTAAATTAACTTTAACTTTTTAATTGAAAGTTTGTTTTAAATTGTTACTGTGAGCTTAGAGTTTAGGACACTACCTGTACCTTAAGCAAATAATAATTTTAACATGAATGTTTTGTAAGTAAAGAACCATATATGGTGTTTTCTTTCCAAAATATCAGTGGCCTAATTTACAATGCCTGAATTGTCTAACGCTTGTAAGCCTCTTTTGTCTGTTCTGCATTGATTTTCTTTATATAAGATGACCTTATTGAGAATGAGAGGGCAGCTACTCAAAGTACTATCTTTTAACATTCATTTTCCCCTATGAAATTTGACACAACACACCTGTTTAAACTTATGTCATACCTGCATTCCTAGACATTTTCTGATATCTTTTCACTGCAACCAGATATATCTTCAAAATATTTTCAATTTTTCACTTTATACATATTGAGTACTTTTTATACATTTATAACTAAATAAATGTGCTAAAAAAACCTAGTGCCCCTTCCCTCTCTAAGTCTTCCCAAACACAGAACTGATTGAGTTCTTCTGACATTCAAAATTATTGCCTTTTAACTCTTACCTCTCAATATTCTCATATAGACACTGTAGAATACCCCAATATAGGAGGAGGAATTAATGAGAGAAAAATCAAAGAAACACTTGTGGTTTTATAATTCACTAGAGTGTGAGAGATGCTATGGTGATGTATATGCAAAAGATTGGTCATGAGATGATAATTACTTAAATTGAATAATAGATATATGAAAGTTTAATATTATATTTCCTCTAATATATAAATGTATAAAGTATACATATGTATATACATATTTGTAATTTATTAGTTCTTAGTTTACCACTTGATCTTATGCTCATATATTCTAAATGTTAAATAGAAGTGCTTTAAGAGCATTACATATTTGCTTATATCTATATAATTGAGTGGATATTTATCTTTAAGTTGTATATTTTAAGTTAGGTAGGATACTTATGGTTTTATATGACAGTAGGTATGTAGAAGACATTTAAGAAATCAGAATTATTTTGTAAATATTTTTAGGTGTTTTCCTGAAGCATTTTCATGAACTTAAGAGGAGTGTTAAATCATAATATTGCCTCAGAGTGTTTTAAATTATTTTTCATTAGGCAACAACTATTTTTAAGTCACTGAAGGAGTTTAAAAAATAAGTGAGTCATTTAAAGATAGGATATAATGGGGGGAAGAAAAAAGTTATGTCATTATGTTGAATAGGACTGGGTAGAGAAAGGGGAAAAAGAAAAAGGGTATCCACGAACACTTATAAAATAATAAGGAATTCAGTGGCTGCATTAGTTCCTTAGAGCTTCCTTAACAAAATACCACAAAATAGTAGAATTTTGTTGTTTCATAATTTGTTGTTTATGGAGGCTTAGAAACCCAAAATCAAGGTGTTTGAACCTGTAGGGGAATCTTTCCTTGTTGCTTTCCAGCTTCTAATAGTTTGCTGGTAGTCTTTAGTGTTCCTTTGCTTCTATTTGCGTTTAACTCGAAACCTCACTTTCATCCTCAGTTGGTGTTCTCTTCATGTGTCTCTGTGTTTTCCTTAATAAGGCTACCAGTTATATTGAATCAGGGGCCTATGGTACTCCAGTATCAACTCATCATAATTTAACTGCATTTATAAAGACACTATTTCCAAATAAGATCACATTCTGAAGTACTGAAGGTTAAGGCTTCAACATCTTTTATATCATTTTTTTAGTGGGAAGGCACAACTGAACTATAAGAGTAGCTTGTAGGAAATATTAGTAGAAGTGTATTAATTAGATGGAAAGATTACATGATAGTAGAGATACAATAAAAGGCTTCCCAAATTAGTAAAACTGTGCACCTATATCTTGAATAAAGTAAAAATATTGGCAGTTGGAGAAAGTGCAGTTTTTATTTGAGAAACCATTAATAATACAATTTGACTGGAGAGTAAGTTGTGTGTAAGTATAAAATAAAAGGATGAAAAACTGAGAGAAATCTACTTTATGAAGAGACTTAATTACCAGGGCAATGAGAGATAGTAGTTGATTCTCTAGGTAATATATAATCAACACATGGTACATGAGAGGTTGATATGCCTGGAATCTGTGTGTTAAAGATAAAGGTAGTAGAAATTTGTTGGTTGGACTAGAGTGTATACAGTGCAGGCATCTGGGATTAAAGTCCAGGTTAGGAGAAAAGACAACCTGGACTAGAGCGACAGAAATGGCAATGAAAAGTAGGTGCCAGATTTTTTTTTTTTTTGCGTCACAGTCTCACTCTGTTGCCTGGGCTAGAGTGCCATGGTGTCAACCTAGCTCACAGCAACCTCAAACTCCTGGGTTCAAGCAATGCTTCTGCCTCAGCTGCCAGAGTAGCTGGGACTACAGGAATGAGCCACCATGCCTGGATAATTTTCTCCATATACTTTTAGTTGGCAAGTTAATTTCTTTCTATTTTTAGTAGAAACCGCATCTCGCTCTTGCTCAAGCTGGTTTGGAACTCCTGACCTTGAGTGATCCGCCTGCCTCGGCCTCCCAGAGTGCTAGGATTACAGGCGTGAGCCACCACACCCGGCCCAGATTTTTTTTTTAATCCATGTTTGAATATCTTTGTAACAGAATTGACATAACGTGTAAGATTCATTTTTATTCCAAGCACATTTTCCTTTTTTGTTTAATGACAAATGACAAATCTCAAAAGTCATCTTCTAACATTTGGTGTTTATGTTGTCTCTGGAAAGATTTGCAGCAAATTACGTCAAAGCAGTTAATTTAAAATTATTGCAGAGTTATTGTATTTAGAGATCATGTTATTAAAATTAACCAGATTCCATCTTTGTTTATACTGTTATGCTTTATTTTAGAAAAGTTATAGTTTAAAAATACCTTTTGATTTTTTATGAGGCAACTTAATTCTACTTCCTTTCCTACATTGAAAGGTTTTCTTCTCAGGAAAAAGAATTCCAAAAATATAGTTAAGAAAGCATTTTATCAAGTCAAGAAAAATACATTCAGTGACAGCTAAGAATAAATGTTTCCAAATGAAAACTGTATGCCATAAACAATACTATTTTTTTTTTTTTTTTGGTGTACGGGGAGTAATACAGAGCTAAATATCAAGTGATTATATTTGTGAAAATACCATCCATCTTATTTGTATGATTAACCTCACTTAATGGGAAGAAATTATTGCTTTCCATTTTTATTTATATATTTTTTAATCTAAAATTTTCAAGTTGATGTTGCTGTAAAAACCAAGAATGACCCTTTAGGTGTTCTTTGCATGGTAAAGTAACTCGATACGTGTAAACTCTTATAATTGTCTTTTACCTTGTTCTTTTTGATTTCTTTAAATACATTTCAAGGCCCATTATTTAGTGCTTTGAAGAATGTATTCAAAACTATGCACAAGAAGGCAGCACATACCAAGATATGAAACACAAATTCCATTATGGAAGAAGATTAAATAACCAAAAATCAAGGAAAATCTAAACGTAATTTCTAAGGTTGGTTAATTTTTTTTACTAAACTTGTAAAATAGTTATTACTGTCAGGTCAATCACTTTATGCTTAAAAATGCATCTTTTTTGGGGGGGACACTAGTATTTTTTTATGTTTGGAAATTTTTAGATACCCAGAAATTTAATTCAGTTCTATGAGAATAAAATGGGATATTAATCTAAGCTATTCAAGAAATATGAGGACCAAACTATACTTTTCTGAAAATACTTTCCAATCAAGCTTACCTGTGTAAATAACATACATACTCTGCAACAAAAATTATTATGGAAAGTAAAAGGAGTTTGGGAACTGAAGTGGGGGACACACAAGGAGGGCTGACATTCTGGTGACATCAGTCCAAAGCTGCTGATTATTTTTGTGGGTCTTTCAAAGTCTCTCTTGTTTTTAGTAAAGCCATGTGTGCCTGCAAACGATGTATAATATGTGTTATTTCTGGATGAATGCACTTAATTATCTCTAAAAATCATTTCACCAACAGATGTCTCCTCCTCCTTTTTCTCGTACTAATCATTCTCTGCAGTTGCAAACTTTTTTTTTTTCCCTGAGTCCTTGTGTTCCCTCTCTTCTTCTTTCTGAAGGATTTCTCCTTGAGGGCAATTTTCCTCTCTCAAAACCAAAATGTGAAGCAACATAAAAGACATCATAAAAGCTTTGAAAACATTCCCTGGTGCATATTTTAATATAACTACCAGATTTGTCCAAACAAAAAAAAATGAATTTTCATTATTTGAGTAATTTTTGCAATGGAATTGTAATCTGAATTTATCAATTTATCTATTCCTTATTTGTTTATTCATATAAGTGTGGTTATAAATCTTTATTTTGACAGTGATTAGAAAATGAAAAGAACTGTATAAAATTTTATCGTTATTCATTTCTATTTCTATATCCCATTTTGTGAATCACACCAAGTAAGTTGTTTATATATTAGAATCATACATGGCTTATTGATATAGATCCCTAGCCCAAGTTCTAAGTCTCTAGAAAAACAAGCAAACATAATCTGGGTTTATAAATGTAAATAAGGCCAATTGTGATTTTATGTGGTCTTTAGCCAATATTACTATCACATTTTAGATCGTATAATCTTGGCTCATTTAAAATGATTATGGTAGACATATTTGCCTTCTAATATATTATTCAACTAAAGATTTGATATGTACAATAAAATCAAAGTCACTTAAGTGTTTGGAGCCAATGAAAATAGAGAACCCTTTATATAGGAAGACAACACACTTAAACCTACCAGTTTTTTATGGTTGCTTTAATTAAGAATGAGGATTTAAATTTTGCTAATTCTTTTATTGCCTCAAATACTTTATATTCAATGGGTTCTTGAACAGGTGCCCACACTTTGCTCTGAGAATCTTCACTTTATTTTTTCTTCTTTCTTTTTTCTTTCTGTATATCAAGGGCTTAGAAAAAGTGGTTCTCATTTTGGAAGAAGTCCTGGCATTTTTAGTTTGAAAAATTTTGTGAGATGATCATTCTTATATGTAACCCTGGTGAGGAATCACTAAATTGCATAATTATGATAGAGTACATCCTGGCCTTGGAAAGTCATGAGCAGGGTCAATCTATTTTTCCTCAATGGAATATATTCAAAAATTCCATTAAAATTTGGGAAGAATGCGGTCTTTTCAAATTTGAGTCTATTCAAAAACAGTGCTCAAAAGTATCAGCCAATTTGGGGAATAAAAATCCAACTGGAGACTATAGTGGAATTCAAATATATTATGCTAAGTTCGAAGTAACTTACATAGAGAGACTTGTGACCTTGAGAACATAGTTTAAAATTTATAAGGATTATTTTACTGCTCTGCATAATTATAGTGTTCATCTAATTGCTCTTATTCTATAATATGTTGATACCTATACTCTATGTAATAGATTGAATAATTATTTTATAATACTTCATTTTTTCAAAAAGAATATAAAAAGACATATAAAAATGAAGATTTAAATAAACTAAATATTGGAGAAAATGAGGATTAAGGCAAAAGACCAACCTTGCTAACATCAAAGTGTCTTACTGTGCATCACTTCCTATGTCTAGGCTCCTTAGCAGCCATTGTGTTTAAAGAAAAGCAATCATAATAGCTAGAATAATGATCTTCATAGTGGAATGCCTTAAAATGCTAGCACTTCTAAATGTTTTTAGCTCATTCATATTTTATTGTTCATTTTGATGTCTTCTTTATAATGTTCATAATATACTAATAGTGTGGATAAAAATAAATAAATACATATATTGAAGTACATAAGAGTTTATATGATATTAATGTATGAAATAAATACCAGTTCTTTAGCAAAGACAGTCTTGGAAATCCCGGGTACTGACAGAAATTTAATATATGAAGTAACACTTAAAAGATAATAGACAAGGGAAGGAAGCACAAATGCTGTCAGGAATCAGGTAACACAAATGCTTAAAGGAACTTGCTTCTACAAAAAAGGGAGTCATGGTCCTGTGCAGATATGGATGGTACTTTGTCTAAAGACATATGTATTATATATAACATATGATTTAGATATTACTTTATTACATATAAAATTTATATATATATTAGTATATGATAATGATATATTATATATATATTATAAAATGTTTAATTCAGCCAGTTATGTATATAATAATTTAAATATATTATATATATGTAATGTTTTCTATATATAGTGTTTCTTCACCAGGGTTACATATAATGTTATAAAATATTATATATCTAACATATAAAACATACATGTAATTGATTATATTAAACACTATATAATATACAAATTACATTTAAATATAATTAATATATATTAATCATATAGTATATTTCAGTTAACAAACAAAACTCTGCAGGCTCAGGCTTAGACTTTACTATCTCTTAAAATGCATAGTGCCCTCAGCAATGATTTCAAAACAAATAAAGAAGAAATCATATGCCTCTTAAATTAGTGACATTTAAAGAAGTTTAAGGAACAACATTAAAATACAATTTTATAGAGCCCCATCAAGATGGCGGATGAGAAACACTGCCAGACAGAGTGTCTCTGCAGAAAAGACAGATTCTAGCAGAAATTAGAAAAAAGAAGCAAGAAGACGAGCATACAGCGCACGAGGGCTGGAAGGAGGGGTACCTGAGACCCCGGGAGACTCCACGGGAGGAGGCTACGGAGGAGAACTGGAGGCTGAGACCACCGGAGCAACCCGGAGACCAGCGGCAAGGGTAGGTGGATTTGCTGTTCCCACTCCCCTGCATTCGGGACTGCTGGTGGGCTCCCCAGTGGGTGGAGAGACCTGCGGACACCAGCCCAGAGACAGCTGCCGCCAGCGGTGAGCCTGTAGCAGACATGGCACCAGGCTCCAAACTCCCTTCCGGCACATCTGTGTGCACAGACCCCAGCTGCACGGGAGGCGCCATATTGCCTCCCCCTCCCCTCCGCCGAGCCTACCCGCGGCTGCCCAGAGAGATAATACAGCCACCAGCCGGAGGCACCTCCAGGGAACAGGACCTTCCCTTTTGGGACCCTACAGCTGACTCAGGGGAACTCAGTCTGTGAGCTCCCTACCTGAACGCCCTCCTAGGTGCTGCTGGCACGGTGTTCCCAGGAGAACAGTGCCGACTCAGAGGCTGAGAGACATAGACCCAGCTTGGGCTCCCTGTGGGTGAATTGGGATCAGAACTCCTCTCCCTGCTGGGGATACAGTTTGAACTCTGGGACCCAGAGGTCGGAACTGCAGACCATATCCAGTGCACCCAGGGCTAGCATTGCCCGGGGCACAGAAGGGTTATACATGAACAGCCTACTGAGGTGTGTGTGCCTTCTGGGCAGATCAGCATCCTAGAGGGCAACCCTCCTCCCAAAAGGAGGCCATACGCCCAGCCCAGGTGGTGTTCCTGCGCAGGGAATCTCCCCACCAGCATCACAGTCCGGGGAGGCCTGGTGGTGTGTGGTCTGGCCTGCTGGCAGAGACACAGGAGTAGCTGCGGAGTTGGGGAGGGTGGAAAGAAGTGAGGCCTGCTCCAGACTGCGGGTCTCAGACAGCCCCACCCCCACACACAGACTTTCTGGCTGAGCGGGACCATTCCAGCCCTGCCCGGACAGCTTTTCCTGGAAGCAGAGAACAGAACTTTGACCACTGCTAATGACATTGGTGGTGCCTGAGGGCAGGCTTACCCAACCCAGCTCCGCCCAGAGCAAGAGCTGATAACAGGACACAAAATCAACAGCATAGCCTGTTCCTCCAAGCAAGCGCCACCTACTGACAGGGACGGCATCCTGCACAGCCTTTTCCTGGCACCCACTGAGTCAATATACAGGGAGTGGTCCAATCTCACCCACAGACACCACCTAACGGCTCAGAACTAAACAAGGTGTGTGAATACCCAAACAAAAACCTAAAGGAAAGAAACAACAACGGATCGACATGGGAAGAAATCAGCAAAAGAACTCAGGAAATATGAAGAACCAAACAGAAAACACACCCCCAAAGAGGAGCACCAGCCCCCTAGAAACGGACACCAACCCAAATCAGGCAACCAATATGACAGAAGAGGAATTTCGTATGTGGACCATAAGAACACTCATCGACCTGCAACAACAACTCAATAACCAACACAAAGAAACCAAAAAAAGCCTCCAGGATATGGAACAAAGGTTCACTAAAGAGATCGACACAGTGAAGAAAACTTTAACCGAAGTCCTGGAGATGAAGAATCAATTCAGGGAACTACAAAATACAGTTGAAAGTCTCAAGAACAGGGTAGATCAAACAGAAGAAAGAATCTCAGAGATTGAAGATAACACCTTTCAATTAAATAAATCAGTCACAGAGATAGAGCAGAGAAACAAGAGAAAAGAGCAAAGCCTACAAGAGCTGTAGGATTATGTGAAAAAACCTAACGTGAGAGTCATAGGGTTAGCAGAAGGGGAAGAAGACAACACTCAAGAGCTGGACAAGCGTTTTGAAGATATAATAGAGGAAAATTTCCCAGGCCTTGCTCAAAATCTTGATATACAAGTTCAAGAAGCCCAGAGGACCTCTGGGAGATTCAATACAAACAGGAAGACGTCACATCATGCAGTCATCAGACTGACCAAAATATCAACTAAAGAGGCCCTTCTAAGAGCTGTAAGAAGAAAGAAGCAAGTAACCTACAAGAGAAAGCCAGTACGAATAACATCAGACTTCTCTAATGAGACATTAAAAGCAAAGAGAGACTGGGGCCCCATTCTCACTCTTCTGAAACAAAACAATGCCCAGCCTAGAATCTTATTCCCTGCAAAACTAAGCTTCATATATGAAGGAGAAATAAAGACATTCTCAGATAAGCAAAGTCTCAGAGAATTCACCAAGACAAGACCAGCCTAACAAGAACTACTCAAAACAGTGTTACGCACGGAGAACCATAATAAAAACTCACGAATATAAAAACAACCAAAACCCAAAGATTAAAGGCCAGATAATACAATGGCTCAAGACAGAAATCAAAGCAACATCCAACCCAACAGAATGAACAGTAATCTACCTTATCTATCAGTTTTCTCAATAAATGTGAATGGCTTAAAGTCTCCACTCAAGAGACATAGTCTGGCTGAATGGATAAGAAAATACAGGCCAAGTCTATGCTGTCTTCAGGAAACACATCTAACCTGCAAGGATGCATATAGACTAAAAGTAAAAGGGTGGAGATCAGTATTCCAGGCAAGTGGAACCAAAAGAAGGCTGGCATGGCAGTTCTAATTTCAGACAATTTAGTTTTTAAACCAACAAAAGTAGTGAAAGACAAAGAAGGTCATTATATAATGGTGAAGGGCACACTTCAACAAGAAGAGATAACAATTTAAAATATATATACACCCAACTTAAGTGCACCCAGTTTCATAAAGCAAACCTTACTGGATCTAAGCAAATGGATTAATAGCAACTACATAATCACCGGAGATTTCAACACCCCACTGACGGCACAAGACAGATCCTCCAAACAGAAAATTAATAAAGAAATAATGGACTTAAACAAAACCCTGGAACAACTGGGTCTGACTGACATCTACAGGACATTGTACTCAAAATCCACTGAATATACGTCCTTCTCATCAGCTCACGGGACATTCTCTAAGATTGACCATATCCTAGGACACAAAGTAAATCTCAAGAAATTTAGAAAAATAGAAATCATACCATGTACCTTCTCAGATCACAGTGGAATAAAAGTAGAAATCAACCCTAACAGAAACTCACATTTCTACACAAAAACGTGGAAATTAAACAACCTCCTACTAAATGATTACTTCATAAATGAAGAAATCAAGATGGAAATAAAAAACTACTATGAGGAAAACGACAATGGAGAGACAAGTTATCAACTCCTCTGGGACACAGCTAAAGCAGTTCTAAGAGGAAAGTTTATCTCCATAAATGCCTATAACCAAAAGACAAAAAGATCACAAATAGACATTCTAATGAAACGACTCAAAGAGCTGGAAAAAGAAGAACAGACCAACCCTAAACCCAGCAGAAGAAGTGAAATCAACAAGATCAAATCAGAGCTAAACGAAATTGAAAACAGGGAAGCTATTCAGGAGATTAATAAAACAAAAAGTTGGTTCTTTGAAAAAATAAACAGAATTGACACACCATTGCCTAAGCTAAGGAAAAGCAGAAAAGAGAAATCTCTAATAAGCTCCATCAGAAACAAAAAAGGACATATCACAACTGATTCCAATGAGATACAAGATATAATTTATGAATACTACAAAAATCTTTATGCAAACAAACTGGAAAATGTGGAGGAAATGGACAAATTTCTAGAAACACACAGCCTCCCTAGGCTCAACCCGGAAGAAATAGATTCCCTGAACAGACCAATTTCAAGAGCTGAAATAGAAACAGCAATTAAAAATCTCCCTAAAAAGAAAAGTCCCGGTCCTGATGGCTTCACACCCGAATTTTACCACACTTACAAAGAAGAACTAGTACGTATCTTGCAGAAATTATTCCACAACATCAAGGAGAATGGAAACCTCCCCGACACCTTTTATGAAGCGAATATTACTCTGATACCAAAACCAGGAAAAGATGCAACAAAAAAAGAAAACTACAGACCAATATCCCTAATGAATATAGATGCAAAACTTTTCAACAAAATCTTAGCTAACCGAATCCAGACACTTATCAAAAAAATAATCCATCACGACCAAGTGGGCTTCATCCCAGGGATGCAGGGATGGTTCAACATACGTAAATCTATAAATGCAATTCACCACATAGACAGAAGCAAAAACAAAGACCACATGATTCTTTCAATAGATGCAGAAAAACTTTTGACAAAATTCAACACCCTTTCATGATACGAACACTGAAGAAAATAGGCGTAGAAGGGACATACCAAAAAATGATACAAGCCATATATGACAGACCCATAGCCAACATCATACTGAATGGGGAAAAATTGAAATCATTTCCACTTAAAACTGGAACCAGACAAGGCTGCCCACTATCTCCACTTCTGTTCAACATAGTGCTGGAAGTCTTGGCTACAGCAATCAGACAGGAAAATGGAATCAAAGGTATCCAAATAGGGGCAGAAGAGATCAATCTTTCACTGTTTGCTGATGATATGATATTGTATCTTGAAAACCCCAAAGATTCAACCAAGAAACTTCTGGAACTGATCAATGAATTTAGTAAAGTCTCAGGATACAAAATCAATACACAGAAATCAGAGACATTCATATACACCAACAACAATCTAATTGAGAACCAAATCAAAGACTCAATTCCCTTCACAATAGCAACAAAGAAATTAAAGTACCTAGGAATATACTTAACCAAGGAGGTAAAAGACCTCTACAGGGAGAACTATGAAACACTTAGGAAGGAAATAGCAGAGGATGTAAACAGATGGAAATCCATACCATGCTCGTGGATTAGCAGTCTCAACATCATCAAAATGTCTATAGTACCCAAACTGATGTACAGATTCAATGCAATACCTATTAAAATTCCATCAGGATTCTTCACAGATATAAAAAAAAATAATTTTACGCTTCGTATGGAACCAAATAAGACCCCGAATATCAAAAGCAATTCTAGGCAACAAAAACAAAATGGGAGGCATTAATTTGCCAGATATCAAACTATACTACAAAGCTGTAGTAATTAAATCAATATGGTATTGGCACAAAAATAGGAATATAGACCAGTGGAACAGATGTGAGAATCCTGATATAAAACCATCCTCATATAGCCATCTAATCTTTGACAAAGCAGACAAAAACATATGCTGGGAAAAAGAATCCCTTTTCAATAAATGGTGCTGGGAAAACTGGATAACCACCTGTAGAAGGCTAAAACAGGACCCATACCTTTCACCTCTCACAAAAATCAACTCACGCTGGATAACAGACTTAAACCTAAGGTATGAAACTATTAGAACTCTAGAGGAAAAAGTTGGAAACACTCTCCTAGACATCGGCCTGGGCAAAGAGTTTATGAAGAAGTCCCCAAAGGCAATCACAGCAGCAACAAAAATAAATAAATGGGACATGATCAAACTACAAAGCTTCTGCATAGCCAAAGAAATAGTCATGAAAGTAAACAGACAACCTACAGAATGGGAGAAAATTTTTGCATCCTATGCATCCAATAAGGGACTGATAACTGGAATATACTTAGAACTCACGAAAATCAGGAAGAAAAAATCAAATAACCCCATTAAAAAGTGGGCAAAGGACTTGAACAGAAATTTTTCTAAAGAAGACAGAAGAATGGCCAACAAACATATGAAAAAATGCTCAACATCTCTAATCATCAGGGAAATGCAAATCAAAACCACAATGAGATATCACTTAACTCCAGTAAGAATGGCCTTTATCAAAAAGTCTCCAAACAATAAATGCTGGCGTGGATGCGGAGAGAGAGGAACACTCCTACACTGCTGGTGGGACTGCAAACTAGTTCAACCTCTGTGGAAAGCAATATGGAGATACCTTAAAGTGATACAAGTGAATCTACCATTTGATCCAGCAATCCCATTGCTGGGCATCTACTCAAAAGATCCAATGACACTCTACAAAAAAGACACCTGCACTCAAATGTTTATAGCAGCACAATTCATAATAGCAAGGCTGTGGAAATAGCCCAAGTGCCCATCAATCCAAGAATGGATTAATAAAATGTGGTATATGTATACCATGGATTACTATTCAGCTCTAAGAAACAATGGTGACAAAGCACATCTTATATTTTCCTGGTTAGAGCTGGAACCCATACTATTAAGTGAAGTTTCCCAAGAATGGAAAAACAAGCACCACATATACTCATCAGAAAATTGGTATTAACTGAACAGCACCAAAGTGGTCACATAGGTACTACAGTAATAGGGTATTGGGCAGGTGGGAAGGGGGACGGGGGCAGGTATATACATCTATAATGAGTGAGATGTGCACCATCTGGGGGATGGTCATGATGGAGACTCAGACTTGTGGGGGGAGGGGGGAGATGGGCATTTATTGAAACCTTAAAATCTGGACCCCCATAATATGCCGAAATTAAAAAATAAATAAATAAATAAATAAATACAACTTTATAAGCGTGATTGGAAAATACAGCATGAGATTTTTTTTTACTCCATTTGGGTTTTAATAGAACCTAGAATATAATCAATTAAAAGTTATACTGTCTATCACAGATCTAAAGTGAAGGCATCTTTCTTTAATCGTCTTCTAAGATGATATTTATAAGGCAACAAGCCAAGTATTAGTTAGGAGAAAAAAATTATTGTGAGCGTTGAAGTTCTTTCAATATGTAAGTTCATGTGTTCTCTATAAGGAGATAGACCATAGATGTACAAGAACCTCCTGCAGAAGAAGTATTTTTAAATGATCTATGAGTTGAATCAAAACTAGGTTGATATAAAAAAAATTCCACATCATGGGCTATGACAGAGTCTGAACATTTTCAGGGCAAATGTATTGGGTATGAGGGGCAGGAGACACAAAACAAGGAATGAAGGCTACCTTTAGAAGGTGGAAAAGATAAGGAAATGGGTTCTGTCCTAGAGTCTCCACAAAGGAATGAAATCTGCTGACATCTCAGTTTTAGCCAGTGAGACCCTTCTTGGAGGGCTTCTATTTATTTATTTATTTATTTTTATTTTAGCATATTATGGGGGTACAAATGTTTAGGTTACATATATTGCCTTTGCCTGACCCAAGTCAGAGCTTTAAGTGTGTTCATCCCCCAGACAGTGCACACTGCACCTATTAGGTGTAAATATATCCATCTCCTCCTTCCCCTCCCTCCTGCCCAACACCTGATGAATGTTACTACTATATGTGCATGTAAGTATTGATCAGTTAATACCAATTTGATGGTGAGTATATGTGGTGTTTGTTTTCCATTCTTGTGATACTTCACTTAGTAGAACGGGCTGCAGCTCTATCCAGGATAATACAAGAGGTGTTAGATCACCATTGTTTTTTGTGGCTGAGTAGAACTTTATGGTATATACATACCACATTTTATTAATCCACTCATGTATTGATGGGCACTTGAGTATTTTCACATCTTTGCAATTGTGAATTGTGCTGCTATAAACATTCTAGTGCAGATGTCTTTTTAATAGAATGTCTTTTTTCCCTTTGGGTAGATGTCCAGTAATAGGATTGCTGGATCAAATGGTAGTTCTATTTGTATCTATTTGAGATGTCTACATATTACTTTCCACAGATGTTGTGGTAGTTTGCAGTACCACCAGCAGTATATGAGTGTTCCTATCTCTCCTCATCCACACTAACATTTTTGTTTTGGGAATTCTTGATAAAAGTCATTCTCACTGAAGTTAAGTGATATCTCATTGTGGTTTTGATTTGCATTTTCCTGATGATTAGAGATGTTGAACATTTTTTCATATGTTTCTTGGCCATTAGTCTATCTTTTGAAAGTTTTTTTTTTTTTTATGTCTTTTGCCCACTTTATTATGAGGTTGTTTGATTTTTTTCTTGATGAGTTTCCAGAGTTCTATATAGATTCTGGTTAAAGACTCAATACTCTTCAATACTCTTCTTAATAACATAAAGAGAAATAAAATACTTAGGCATATATTTAACTAAGGAGGTAAAAGATCTCTATAGGGAGATCTATGGAACACTGAAGAAGGAAATAGCAGAGAATATAAACAGGTGGAAAACCATACTATGCTCATGGGTTGGTAAAATCAACATTGTTAAAATGTCTGTACTACCCAAAGTGATCTACAGATTCAATAAAATTCCTATTAAAACACCAACATAATTTTTAACTTATCCAGAAAAAAGAATTCTATGCTTCACATGGAACCAGAGAAGACCCCATATAGCAAAAGCAATCTTAAGCATAAAGAACAAATTGGGAGGTCTCAATTTACCAGACTTCAAGTTATACTACAAGACTATAGTAACTAAAACATCATGACACACACACAAGAACAGAGGCATAGACCAACGGAACAGAACTGAAAACCCAGATATAAAACCATCCTTATATAGCCATCTAATCTTTTACAAAGCATACAAAAACATACACTGGGAAAAAGAATCCTTATTCAATAAATGGTGCTGGGACAATTTCATAGTCACATGTAGAAGACCGAAATAGGATCTGCTTCTCTCACCTCTCACAAAAATGAACACACGGTGGATAACAGACTTAAAACCAAAGCATGAAAGTATAAGAATTCTAGAAGAAAATGTTGGAAAACCTCTTATAGACACTGGCCTAGGGAAAGAGTTTATGAGGAAGACCCCAAAGGCAATCACAACAACAACAAAAATAAATAAAAGGGATCTGGTCAAATTAAAAAGCTTCTGCACAGCCAAGGAACCTATTACGAGGGCAAACAGAAAACCTACAGAATGGGAAAATTTTCACATGCTACACATCGGATAAAGGGTTGATAACTTGGAGGGCTCCTGACCTCCAGAACTATAAGATAATAAATCTATGTTGTTTTAATCCTCCAAGTTTATTCTAATTTGTTACATTCACAAAAAGAAACTAATATGGTATTCTTGAGTACTTTTAATATAACCTTTTTCATTCATTTAGATTTCTATTATAAAACCTATTAAAATAAGTTATATTTTCTATGCCTCTATAGCTTCATATGTAATTATTTCTCATCTGCTGGCAATATTAATGGTTTTATTGAAAACTGATGTTTCTTCCATTTTTTTCTACCCGGCATGCTTCTTTGTATGTATTTAAATAACATCTCATGCTTTTCTCTCAAAGTATACATTTTGGCTTTTTAGTCACAAAAACATTTTAGTTTGCTGTATATTGTGACTTTATTTATCTGAATTCTTTTTTCATCTTTGGTATAGAAGACACTCATATATAAACCCTTTGGTTTTCCATCTTTTCACATTCTCTTTCCTATTGGACTTTGAGTTGGCAGTACTAGCAAGATGTCCTTTGTCCTTTGCTGAGATTTATTAACTAGATGTATACTTTTAAAGTAAGTGAATAACAGTGTACATAGTGAGTTTGTCAAATACTTTATTCAGAAATTTAACATAATATCTGTATGCTATAATAATAAAAAGTGTAACACTCTACAACAACCCTTAGTGAAGTAGTTCATTCTTCAATTATGGAATTTGGACACAGACTAAAAATGTCATGTGTAGGAAGAAAAATAAAAAGATGTTTATATGATGTTAGTTTTAATAAAAGGCTTCCTAAGAATTATTTAAAGTAGAGAAATTAAAGTTAGAAGCTCTATCACTTCTTATGGCAAAAATTAAGATTTGTTTCATTGTCACTGGAGAGAAGCCTTTGGGGTAGTCACCCAAAGCTAATTGCGTGTGCTGGGTTTAATAAGGTTGGTGCCTAATGGACTTCATCACAGGGAAGTCTTTATTGCCCAAGAGACCTTGACATTACAAACATTAATAGAAAGGTTTTTGTCTACACATGTAGCCAGCTATTTACCCACCCTGAGTTAACATTAGATTTTTACTAAAAGGTTGATTGGTTCAGCCATCACTTTGATTTCCTGTCTCCTGTCACCTTTTGCAGTAATCACATAAGTAGTTTTTCTTGTTGTTTTTTTTTTGTGTGTTTTTTTTTAGCAACCTGGATTAAGAAAATAGTTTTTCATTTGTATTAAGAGGTGTTTTTCATTAAACAACCTGATCAAAGTTGCTATTTTCAATTTATATGCTAATAAAGTGTACTTTAGAACTTATAAACATGCATTACCCAGTGGGATTTTATTCCTGGATCCAACATAATCTATGGCCTCCGAGGATCTCTTCAGGTTATAAGCGTAAGAGAAAAGTGGTTGTCTATTGAAAAATATGAGGCCATATGCACAATGAGGTAGCTGATTGGAGAAATAAATATTAAGTTTAATAAGGCTTAGAACAAAATTTAAATATAACAAATATATATAATTTTTTGACATTAGTTATTCAGGGGTCTTTTTTCTAAGAATATTTTATGTCATAGGGGTGTTATAAACATGTATTGACCTCCTGTAAAGTGAAATTCCTTTACACTCCTTTGTTTCCAATATATACAACTTATTATAATGCCTAATAGACATTACGTTGGTCAAATTAAATAAATCTTATAAGACAAGCTAAGGCTAAAATGTTATTTTAAGATGATCTCTGATTATGATGTATGCTCTTGGTAGTGAATCTAAGGAATTTCTTAAGTATAAAGGATTGTGTTTGTTTTTAATGTGAGCATTCGGCCTGATTAAAAACTGATTCAAGGAAAACCAATATATAGGTCAAAAAGATTTGTATGAAGAAGCTTAAAATTAACATTCCACTCAAAGAAACATAATGTAGTTACCTGGTTAATGAAGATGTTTTCTCAAAAACTTCACTGTACGATAGAGAAAAATATCACCATTGATTATTAGAATACCACCTGAAGAGACATACAGAGACCTTGAGAAGGTAGAGACTGAATTAGCAGAAACTATGAGTAAACTAAAGCTATGAGTCGAAAGAATTCAGAAGCAAACAGAAATCAGAAGCCATGAGGAATCTGAAACCAAAAGATACATGCAGTTGATGTGGCTGGAGTTTGCTGACAGCAACAGGGGCTGGAGAAATGTAGAAAGAAGTTGAGTGTCCAAAATAAAGTTCTGCAAACACTTCCTGCTGATAGAGATAGCCATGGGTGGGAGAGCAGATGAAAGATATAGTATATCACAGAATTCTGTGATTATTAACCATGATTTATTTTTATTTCACTAGAATTTTTCAGCGGGCCTTTTTGGATTTTGTTAAAAGAATCAGATAATCTTTTCCATTTTATTTTTAATGTGATTAATTATATACATAGATATATTTTTATTTATCCATCTTAGTGATCCTTAAACACACCCTATGTCTTCGTAATGGTTTGTTTGTTTCCTCCTTCTTTTTAACTCTTCTTCCACCTCTTTTTCCTCCTTCATTGCTTTACTTCTTTTCTTTTCTGTTTATTTCCTATTTTACACAGTCAATTTGCTAGCAGTTCATTTAAGATCATTGTGTAAATATTTAAATCAGTCAAGGTGTAGTCTAGAAAATATCAGATATTTTTAAAAAGATAATATTATATAGGAAGTTGATCATTCAGGCACTAGAGAGCAAAAAAGAATAAGAAAAAGTCTAAAAGGGAGCATAAAGGTAACACAGAGATAGCAACTAAAGAAGCAGCTGTCACCCCTAGATCAGGAGGAAGAAGTAGAACCTATGGGTATTATCAGAACCTACACTATAGTCGGACAGGCCCCATATAGCTGGGTCCCAGACCTCAGAGAAGGTACTATTTGTCCTTCAGGACCGTGGACAGGGCCCCTGACACTCTGAGGAGGGGGCGTTGACCATCTGGTCTTAGTACCTCTGAAGGGGCACAACTGGTCTGGGATGCTAGGTACAAATCAAATAACATTGGATTTTTAATTAACTGTTTCTGATGAGGTGAACAACTTAGTCACATGATGATGACAAATTCAGCAAGCAAAACAAGGTGAAGCATGCTCATTCTCCCTCCTGCCTTCCTCTTTCCCTTTGATCCCTTTTATTGCTGAAAACCAAGAAGCAGCAGCTGACAAAGGAGAAATGTACTCTGCAGAGGCCCAGCTCCAACAATGCAAAAGTATATAGAAAGGTGGCTTTGGAGCTGAGAAACAATATCTTAATAAGTGACCCAGTGGAGCTGGTTTCTAATTTCTATTTTAAGGATTGTTGGTATGGTATTATATATATAAATAAATATATATATATATATATATATATTTATATATTTCCCCACCCCCCTGGAGTAGTTTATATAACATGAGAAGTTTCGAGCCATTGAAAACATAAATGCAATTTGAATAAACTCTCTGAGATCAGAGCCATTTTGGAGGGAATTTTAGATGATTTATTTAGTTTCAGACATGGTTACTAACATGCATGTTTCCTGCCTTTGCATAATCCTTGGACACTTTCTGACACCTTTTGGAACGCTTTCTGTTGCTGCTCTCTCTTGCATTCCTTCTACTTTGGTAAAACATTGTTGCATAATAAATACCTAGTGTGGTATTGATCTTTGAAAGTATGAGATAAAGTGCTGATTTAGAACATAGGAATGTTTTATAATGCAATAAGAAGTACACATATGGAAAGACTTAAACATATATGCCAACATACTCATATATTTACACAAATAATCACATGTTGAATAACAATCTTAATGTAAGTACATTTTTCTCAAATATATATGAAATTTTAGAATAACTTGCTTGCTTAAATAGAATTGATTGATTACTAAATCATAGACAGAAGTTTAAATATGATTCCTCTATGTGGGTTTCTCTCTCTTTAGCAAGTGCTTAAGAAACTTGTTTAAGTTGGATGCTTTAAGATTTTGAGGTCCAATATTAACTTACCTTTTAGTGACTTTGTTTAGTCAGTGCCATTTATCACTGGACTGGAATAGGGGCCATTTCTGAGGTAAAAGGAGCATGACAGAATTTTTGAAAATCATTAATTTCCTTTCTTCAATCTCATAGATTTTTAATGTTCTATGTCTCCTCTGGGGCACTTTCCTTTACTGATCATGTGGGTCATCTTGTCTAGAGATTCTAGAAATCCCAAGCCAACCTGTCTTTAAAGAAATCTCTCCTCCCATTTTAGTGAGTAGTTTCCTTTTATCAAGTTTTTTGGATCTGTGTTAAATAATTATGTTAATTTTTAAGTCTTCAATATGGGGTTAATGTTAATGATGTTAAACATTCTAGTGTTTTGAGACTAATGCATTTAATTCCTTAGTCTCAGGTATATTTTCTGAGCACAATGAGAAATTGTGAAATTGTGAATTGTGATGTGAAATTGTGTTCATCTTTCTGCAGAACAGTGTAAAAATATATACATGTATTATCCTCTCTTTCCAAGCTCTTCCTGGTTTTCAACAAAAAATACTGCTTAAAAGACTGTTTTATCATGATAAGTAGCCACTAAAATTAAAATATCAAGTTTATTGAGATATATAAAATATTGTCATTTAGGAAGATAAATATGGAAATATGCAAAGAAGTCTTTTTACATTTGATTTTATTAATCCTTACAAAAGTAGAAGAAAACACTTGCATTTAAACAATTAAAAGTCAAAAGAGAAACTTTAGTTTTGCTGACAATGTTCTGAGAAGAAAATTTTGTTCTTGACCCTGTCTTTTGTAATTATTTTTTCTTGATCTGAGAGCATTTTTCCTGGTCTACCAACAGAATTATTTTTTTCTTCTGTCTTTACTAGTAGTGTTCCAAAAACATGACTAACTACAAAGCAAATCTCCCAATGCATGTGTCAAAACAATGTGATACATGCCTGAGTGCAATACCAGAAACAAAGCTCTGGTGATGTTTCTAAAGCAACACTTAATTAAGTTGTTGTTCATGCAGTAAATACAACATCAGACTCTTGGGTCCAACATTCTGAGCTAAGGGACAACACAGCTTCACAGACTCTGATAACAGGACATACTTCAAGTAGAGCAAAAATACTCATCCAGAAGAGAAGCAGACATTTTATTAGATTATCTGATTAAACACTAGTTTTATAAACCCATTTTATTTTATACACAGGGGTAGCAAATGGGAAAAGTATTGTGATAGTCCATAGAGGTATCAAACTTAGCAAAATAATAATATGGAAGAATAATCTCACTTATAGTTTAAATGGTTAAGGGAAAGTTGTGTTGGATTATAATTAGGATAGACATGGTCTTATTTCTTCTTTAGAAATCAAATTTAACACTTTACACTAAGGTAGGATGGTATTATGCTATATATACTGATACACAGATATATGGGGGAAATACAATTCTGATAAAAATGACAAGGAGAATGAACTATAGTGTTCTTATAATACAAATCGTTCCTGATTGGTAATGCTTTTTTATCATTTATTTTAAACCATATTTTACTACTTTGTCTAAAATTAAGATAACTGAAACTCAAGGTTCATAATATTACATATATGGGAGAAATTTTGCTTAAGTAATACATGTCTTATCTCTTAATTAAAAAAAATAAGTTTAGGAGCAAATATAAAATTGTAGTGATACATCTTTACAGTTAAATCATATTAATCATTCAGCAATTGCATATTCTTATTAGACATATGGATTTTATTATAGAAGTAATACTTGTTTAATGGTTATCTCTAGGCCCATAGTAAATAAATAAATTGTTTATGTGCATAAATTTTGATTTTAACCCTATAGAGTAATTTATTCTATAAGTTTCAAAAAAGTGTTCCAGAAGGTGAGTTAATGATACAGCATATATGCCAGGTAAAAACAATGTTGTGAAAATATAAATTTGGCAAATGTATTTACACAAAAAGACAGAAATGAGATTTGGTAGGGTCAGGGGTGAGGTTAAGAGAATATTAGAAATAGATTTACTAAAAGCCAGGAATAATATAAAAGGGAAGGAATAAGAAATAGTTGGTAAATCAACATAAATCAATATACCAGCTTGTCCTAGATACTTGACTTGACTCTTCCAGCCTCCAATACAGCTTCATTCAATTTAGAGATATTAAAAAGATGAAATAACCTTTCTCATCTCTCTTACAGAGTCTGGATGTGAATAAAGTTTTCTAATTAGTTACACATATAAAGCTTAGAAGGCAGAAGTGAAGCTGAAGATATCTCCTGCTGCTATTTTCTCTTCAAGCAAGATGATGAGACATAATAAAGTGTTGGTGACCCAACTCAACAGTCTAATATCTAGTTCCCATCTTTCTGGGCACTGAAAATCACTCTTGGCTAATCTTGGTAGCTGTGGTGGTAACACCATCTTGGACTTTGGATCAAGGCTAGATGGAAGTACTTCAGATCATTAGTAGAATAATGGCATGCTGACTGTGGCACCTCCATGCCTTCCAAGGAATTGGTAATATTCTAGTTCCCCATGATAAATTCATTTCTGCTTGAAAAAAGTAGAGTGGTTTGTATTTTATGTACTGAAGCTCTACATACAACTGGTAAGGATTTGACTAGAGTGTTAGCAGTGATAAGGGAAAAAAGAAAAAAAAGTAAGAAAAGGGGGAGAAAATACAGTTATTTTTTATTGATTATTGATCACTGGCAATACACTGGTAACTGTCCTTATGATTTCACATGTCTGAATAGCTTGGATGACACATGTGAACTTGGAAACAACAAAAATAAAATCAATCAGTGTCCTACTGCCCACCAAATTTATAGGTTCAGATTAGATAATAGTGAAGGCATATTTTGTAAAATAGGCACCCTGTGCTTCTCAAAACACACACGTAGACACAGCCAGAGCTAGTATAGCATTATTAGAAACACAGAAAACTTGGAAAATCATTAGGATCCCTTCTTCATGTAAAATTCAAAAAATATAATTTTTAATAACCTAGAAATTTTCTGACATCACATAATGACTCGTTGGATACTTTTATGAAGAGTGAAATTTCAAAAATTTCCTCCATCAAAAGTTGAAGGTTTTTATTTGATAATGCCCATAAAAAATGCCGGTATACTTAATACTAACCTAGAACTGCTCTCAAACTCTAACCTACACTCCCATCTCACTCCAGCCCAGTGGCCCACTTGATCTCCATGACAACCACATTTGGAATCCATTCTTCAAGGGATTACCCACTGTCATTTCTGATCCAATCTACAGTGTAAGACATATATCTGGGTTGCTTCTTTTTGGTTCTTTCAGTTCTCATTGTTTCTAGTTTTATTCAAGGACTAGAGATCTGTCCTACATACCTAAAATCCTATTAACCTACTCAGCCTTGGCAGGTCCATTTTCTTTGGAGAGCATCTCCCCTTATATTATTTAGTCTGCTGAATGAATTCTTCAACATTAATATAGGCTGACAAAATGGCTGCTGCTGACCATTAGCCTTTCATGATCATTCTTCTAATGGAGTCTGGAGTGCCACACCCTGAATAAATATTCTGAAAACATTCCTGTTCCCTATTGTTATGCCCCGTCCATGGGAAACAACTATTTTCAGAACGAATTAGGAATGACACATCTATACTCTCTTCTCCAAACCCTAATGTGAAATCCTAAACTTCCTCTGCAGAGAAAGCCTTCTTGTATCCCTATGCCATCACCCTCACTCAAACTCCTTCTTCTGTTCTAACAGGTGGGTATATATCTTGTCTTAAAACAAAATAAATAATAATTGATACCAAAGTGGAAATAAACAAGCTATGAAATATTTATCATACCCAATATTATTTCCCCAGAGTTATTTTATTTGATACTTTATTTCATTTAGATAAAGAATCTTACCTCTGCAATGTAAAAGTCTCTTAGGAAGAGATATTCTCTATTATTAATTACTTTATACCCAGCTTTTAATATGATCCTTCAAAAATAGCACCCATATAATAGTTTTTATATGAATAAAGCAAAGTGAATGAATTTGACTTCACTCAAAGATAATTATTATTGTCAGTCAGTATATGTTGAGTATAATTTACTATTTATTTATAATTGAACTTAACTGGTTAGAAGCACACATTTAATTTTCCCACAGGAAATGTAAAGTTGCTACTTAATCCTGCAAAATATATGATATGTTCAGGAACTGCTACTGTTGATCACTTTAAATATTCTTAGTTCAAAGAAAAATAATATGGATAAAAGTAAATTATTCTTAATGTCTGTGAAAAGAAAATCTGGTTCAACTCAAGAAAATAGGAATTCTCCAAATAATATGAGGTAATAAAGGTACTGTAGCATATTTATTACAAGTGGATTAGCTTTTTCTTCCTCCCAAATCCCATGTATTTCTCAACAAATGACTTTACAGCTCAAATGGAAAATCATTTCCTATATACACAGGAAATGTAACCTAATTTGAGTTTTTGCTTAAGAACACGCAATAATGTGCTTCTGTTGCCAAAAAAATATATCCCCAAATTGGATACAAACGCCTTCTGGATTATTCATAGTTTGGATAATCCATGCTGCTGCTCTCTGATAGTTGAAAATTATCTGTAATACATTCCAGAAATGTGATAATTACTTAAAATAAAAATAAATCACTTCTATACTTGTAAGCATAATTTTGATATTCATACTCTAGATATTTATAATATAACATCTGTCTAAAATTTCATGTGCCATTTAACTATGGTGGATTGAATAAATTAGCAAAAAAATTTTTATTAAACTATAGTAACAAAAAATAAAGATGTTTAAAAACAAAAAGCATCTGTCCATTTTATACTATATCTTTGAAAATGGCATTATATAAAGATATATTTATTACTTTTTCCCAAATACAACCCACTGAGAAATCCTTGACCTCTATAAATAGTTTAAGTGAATATTTTCATCCTTTCTTATTTGCAGTTTACCAAATAAACTGCATTCACCTAATATTTGCTTGCCTCTTTGAAATAAATAACTACTCTGATATCTGATTACATACACAGTTAATCCAGAAAAAAAGAAGGATGACTCAGCAACATTTATATAGAGTTTCTATCTTTTACAAATTGCTGGTTTTGCTCCATGGAGAACATAGTGTGATGATATAAAAGTTTTCCAGAAGAACATTGAGAATTTTTATAAATAAAATAAATCAATTTCAGTGCAATTTCGCATAATATGAAAGGTAAATATTATAAACCATATAATTACTGTTGGGAATCTTCACAGCTCTCTCCCAGACTGATTGACATAATTGTTACATCATTCACTCACTGACTCTAAAAGTATTCGTTGACTCTAGTATATACCAAGATTTGTGTTAGATATTACAAACTTATAATCAGAAGGGCGTGACACTTTAGAGTACGGTCTATATTGCAGGTGAGCACAGGGAGCTATGGGAGCAAGTAGAAGGAGCCTCTCCCCTGGGGAACATCCGAGTGGAAATATTCATGATTAGGATTAACCCACTCCTGATTCTTTCAATTTTCCCGTATATTCCTCAGAATAGCCAAAGTTATTTTTCCTAAAAAAGAATCTCATGCTACTTTTCAAATTCAAATCCTTTCTATTACTTTCCTGGAAAAATTCAAACTTCTTTCATGGCTCCTAAGACTCTTTGTGATTTTCCCTTGCTCACATCTACAGACTCATCTTTAAGTAATCTTTTAATTGTCCTACATTACAAAGCCAAACTGCATGAGTCATAAAATCTTTTTTATTATTCTTCTACATAGAATGCTTTTTTCCAGCTTGCTTAATCTTACTCACACCTTTAGACTCATGTAAGGTTTCACCAAATGAGGAAAAATTTCCAGCTTTGCCAGCCTACTTAGATGACCCTGTTGGTATTCCCATATCATCTGGCACTTTCCCTTGAATATTTTTTAAAATTTTTAATGTTTAATTATAATGGGTACATAATACTTGTATATATATTTATGGGATATATATCATATTGTACCAGAAAGCCTCTAACAAACTGGAATGAGAAACATTGGAATACAAAGGCAGATTCATTATTTCTACATTACCAAGCTAATACAATGTCTGACACTTAGTAGGCAGTCAATGAAGATCTATTAAATAAATTAAATAGTAATTGATTGTGGAGCATCACCGAATTGCTTTTTTGTCTTTTACCATTACAGCGATTCACCCCAGGAAGAGAAGAATGGAAATTTCTAAGTCTTGGGGATTGCAAAACCTTTCAACTTCAACTTCCTAAGTGATATCTCCCCTTGCAGTCTTTTCTACATTAAATTTATCCCCAGATTGTGTTAGGAGATCCTCTTTTGGATGTTTTTAATCTCTGATCTGACCCTGAACTATCTTTTTATGATATACACACATATATGTGTTAATGTGCCCACAATTTCCATGTATATGTTTTTTTGCATCTAATATATAGTACAGTGTCTGGGACATGATATTTTCTCAATAATTTTTCCATTGATTTATTTATCCATTTTAGTAAGTATGTATTTAAGGGCTTCTGTCAAGTGAGAGAGATAAATATTAAGCAATCACACAGTGTTTGCAATATTACAGCTGAGATAAGCAAATAGAAAGAAAGTATATAATACTAGAGGTCAATTTAAGATAGGCATCTGACCTAAACTGGGACATCAGGTGATATTTTCCTAAGGATGTAAGTTTGAGGAAATTATAAATGTTGAACTGGTGTTAGCTAGGTGAAGGTGTGCAGGTGAAGGTGTGCAGACAGAAGGGCATTCCAAACAGAAGAACCAGAATGCACAAAGAACCAGTGGTGAGAAGCAAGACATGACCAATAATGAAAAGAATTACAGTATGTTTGAATCTTGAAGAGCAAATAGTTTGGTGGTGTTATATCAGAGAGAAGTGGTCAGGCAGAAATCAAAACACTGAGGTCTTCCAGGCCAAAGTAAAGATTTGAGTATTTTTTAAAGAAGTATTAAGAATCAGTCAGAGAAACTATCACTTGGGTGAATAGACACCTATTGAACCTACAGAATGGGAGAAAATATTCACATGCCATACATCTGATAAAGGGCTGATAACAAGAATCTACATAGAATCAGGAAAATCAGCAAGAAAAAAAAGCTCATTAAAAAATGAACAAAGGACATGAACAGAAACTCTTCAAAAGATAGACTACTGGCCAAGAACATATGAAAAAAATGCTGAACATCTCTAATGGGAAATGCAAATCAAAACCACAATGAGATATCACTTAACTCTAGTGAGAATGGCTTTTCTCTAAAAGTTCCAAAACAACAAATGTTGATATGGATGCAGAGAGATAGGAGCACTTATACACTGCTGGTGGGACTGCAAACTAGTACAACCTCTATGGAAAGTAGTATGGAGATACCTCAAAGAAACAAAAGTAGAACTACCATTTGATCCAGCAATCCTATTACTGGGCATCTACTCACAGGAAGAAAAGGCATTCTATAAAAAAGACATCTGCACTAGAATGTTTGTAGTAGCACAATTCATGATTTCAAAGATGTGGAAATAACCCAAGTGCCCATTAATACATGAGTGGATTAATAAAATGTGGTATATGTATATGAAGGAGTATTCTTCATCACAAAAAACAATGGTGAACTAACACCTCTTATATTATCCTGGATGGAGCTGGAGCCCATTCTTCTAAGTGAAGTATCACAAGAACGTAAAAGCAAGCACCCCATGTACTCACCATCAAACTATCACCAATTGATCAACACTTATGTGCACATATGGAAGTAACATTTATCAGGTGTCAGGCAGGTGAGAGGGGGGAGAAAGGGATGTGTTTATTCACCCATAATGGGTGTGATGTGCACTGTCTGGGAGATGGACACACTGGTAGCTCTTACTTGGGCAGACAAAGGTAATATATGTAATCTAAAACACCCCCATAATATTCTGAAATCAAATTTTAAAAAATCAATTGATAGGTCTTAAATAGGAGATGACATCATAATATTTTATTTTAAAAGCAACTGAAGTGTGATAAACAGAAGTAGTGAGGGCAAAGTAAATAAATAAATATGAGACTAAGGAGTCCCAGCAAAAGATGAAGAGGCCAGACCAAGTTCGAAATAATGCACACTGTAATAATGAAATAGATCTTAGGAGGTCAACTTAACAAAATTCAGTGAGTGGTGGGATGTGATGAGTGAGGGAGAAAGCTGAGTCAAGTCAATAGAATGGATTTTATTCCATTTTCTAGGATAGCATAACTAGAAATAGAATATAGAAATAAGTAAATGGATATGTTAAAATCAAAAGAAATAGTATAGTCTTAATGATAATGATACTATTAAAATATTTAAATAGAAACTTGAATTTGAAGAAGTCAAGTATAAAAGAAAGACAGTTGAAAAGGAAAATTTATTGTAAGGTTTGAAAGAGACAAATGAAGGATAATATCATTTTCAGAGGTCATTACAAAAGTGAAAGTCCTCTTTATGTTTCTGTTTGTGAACTGTGGGATGAGATGACCAAGATGAATGTGGTAATTTTAAAAGGGAGGTGGAATGATGTAAAGTTAAAAGTCAGTTGATGAGAAAGGACAAAATTGAGTGATAATGGTGAATGGATTAAGGTATTCAATGAATCATTGACTTGTTATTAAAGAAGCTATAAATAAATGATTAAGCACAAAGAGAGGAAACAAGTGAGCCAGGTGTTGAAGTCATCATCATCAAGGAGAGTGGAGGAATTGTATTGATCATTTGGAAAAGATGCAGAGTGATATGGCAAGACTTCAAATAAGTGGTGATAACTAAGGAGGAAGTGGGAGAGAAAGTTTCAGTGCGAGGTGGCAGCAGATCAATAGTTTAAAATTTGTACTACAGCATATTGTCAACGTTGGATATACCTCCCTTTTCAGTTGA
Organism: Microcebus murinus; assembly: GCF_040939455.1. NCBI lineage: Eukaryota > Metazoa > Chordata > Mammalia > Primates > Cheirogaleidae > Microcebus > Microcebus murinus. The sequence continues at coordinate 45,916,874 of NC_134116.1, forward strand.
GTTTGGGAGATTTAAAATGGCAATATGGCTACTTTTGTGTTCTACCGTCATCTTATGTTTTATGATTCTTTTAATTGTAAGAGACAGGTATACAATTCAAATTAACTTTTTTTAAAAAATGAGAATATAGTTCTTAATACTTCAACTGAAAATCTACTTTTGTGCGTATCTTGGAGTAGGTGTTCACAAGTGATGAGTGATTCTCTCTTTCCTTCCTAAAATCTTTTTTGCTCTGTGAAAGTGTAACAACAGGGAGGCACTTGCAAGATGGTGGCAAAAATAATTTTGGCAACTTGAGATCTATATTATAATTAGTTCTCACATCATTCCTCTTTTCAGAAAATACCAACAAAAATTATGGGGAGAGTTTGTACTGACCCTGTTGTTACATAATATCCTTAAACAAATCACTGTGGCCAGTGAGATGTTCTACTCTGATTGGTGAGACCTCATTCATGTGGCTACACTTTTGCTAGGAGTAAAGAAGTGGTGGCTCCTCTAAAACTATGTAGAATGAGTTCACTTTTGGAAAAAGGGTACTGTTTTCATGGGAAGGGAGAGTCTCCTAAACCTTCAAAAACATTTTTGTACAATGAGCCTTAAAGTCAACATTTCTATGCTGAACTCATCTTTCTCTAAAAACCTATTTCTCCTTCTCTTCCCTATTTATTTATTTCTTTATTTGAGACAGTGTCTCACTCTGTTGCCCTGACTAGAGTGCTGTGGTATCAGCCTAGCTCACAGCAGCCTCAAACTCCTGGGCTCAAGCGATCTTCCTGCCTCAGCCTCCCAAGTAGCTGGGACAACAAGCATGTGCCACCATGCCCGGCTAATTTTTTCTATATATTTTTAGTTGGCCAATTAATTTCTTTCTATTTTTAGTAGAGATGGGTTCTTGCTCTTGCTCAGGCTGGTTTTGAACTCCTGAACTTGATCCATCCTCCCGCCTCGGCCTCCCAGAGTGCTAGGATTACAGGCATGAACCACTTGCTGGGCACCCTATTTCTAAGCAGTGTCCTTTTCACTTTTTTTTTTTTCATTTTTGTTCAAGCAGTTATTCTGGGAGTCATCCCTTACTCTTTCATAAAACATAATTTTTAAGTAATTAGAAAAACATATGAAGAAAAATTTTAAGATGCAGTTAAAGTTTATGACAGAGACAAGGAAGATTCCTGAAGTATTTAAATACTACTACAGTTTACTGGTTATATTTTGGAACCAGTAATCCAAGAAACAATAATTACTATGATTATTTTTAGTCAGAAGTCGTTTTTGTAGAGTGGTTTAAGATGATAGGGTCTGGACCCAGACAAACTTATTTGTGGACTCTAGTCTACTAAACAATACTGGGTTTAATATTAGATAAGTTTCTTCATCTGTAAAATGGAGACAATTTTGAACCATTTTCATACAAATAATGTAAGGATAAAATGAGATGATGCATCTAATGTATTATCTCTATATGGTGTCTTATTCATGGTATATGTTCAATGAATAGGAGATATTATATGTTATAATTAGAAATTTTCTCTCCATTGGGAGTTGGCCTTTTCTCCTTGTTATGCCTTTCACATGAGGAGTATGCTGTTTTTCTTATTTCAGAGCAGGTTATATTTTTGTGTGAATAATTTTGTGTCAGGAAGGCCAGATTCCTAGCTAATCCCTTAGATTATTTTATACAGACATCACAACAATGGAAAATGGAAACCTGCCTGGCATCTGACTGCAGACTAATACCTCTTGGGATTATCTTCTCTTTAGGCTCAAAGAGAAAAAGTAAGAAAGGGAAAGCTGATCTGTTTCAGAATCTAAAACTAGAAAGAAGAGTCAAAAAATAGAAGAATGACTTAAATTTAGGCAGATATTTTTCAATTCATTTTTAGTTTTGCTTCAGCAACCTAAACCTCATTTTTTTGGTGGTGATTTAAGTGATTCTGTCTATCGTCTTTTTATGCGTCTCCTCCCTGTTTAATTTTAACAGTAGGGCTTGTTAAGAGCATCTAAGATGTTGTAGCAACTAGTCAAACCCCATTTTAATTGTTTAGTCAATAAAGCAAATAAGTGTTCTGCAAACTATATGAGTTTTGCTTTTTTTTCCTCTTAGAAAAGTATATGTATGTATTCAAGTAGAGATTAAAAAGATAGCATAGATACAATAACTCATTATAATTGGTTACTTCCTTCTTATGTGATAGACCTAAATTGAAATAAAAAGTTTATTATACTTCTGCAAATTAGTGCAACCTCTATGGAAAAAAGTATGGAGATTCGTCAAAGAAATAGATGTAGATTTACTGTTCAATCCAACAACCCTCTACTGGATATCTACCCAAAGGGAAAGAAGTTATTTTATAAAAAAGATACCTTCACTCGAATGGTTGTTACAACACAATTAACAATTGCAAAGATGTGGAATCGACCTAAGCCCATTAATTCATAAGTAGATTAAGAAAATGTGGAAACATACACACACACACACACACACACACACACACACACACACACCAGTGAGTACTACTCAGCCATAAAAAGGAATGGAATAATATCCTTTGTAGCAACTTACACAGAATTGGAAATCATTACCCTAAGTGAAGTATATCAGGAATGTTGAAACAAACACCACATGCACTCTTCAATAATTGGGAGCTAATGAATGGGTACATATGGTCATGAAGAGATGTAAAGGTCATAGGAAATCAAGAAGGGGGATGGGGGAGAAGGGGAAGGGTAAAAACCTACCTATTGAGTACAAAGAACACTCTCTGGCCTGACTTGTGCATGGATACATTACATGTATCCATGTAACAAAAACATTTGTACCCTTTTAATATGTTGAATTTAAAAAAATTTAAAAATTGAAATAAGGTACCTTAAAAAAGGTTTATTATGCTTCTGAGAACTAATTAAACAATTTATGACACAAAGTCAACCTACCCCTATATTTGCATATCCCCTCACCATGCAAATGTATTTAGACAATGGAAACAATTCATATCATGTAAATAGGTGTCAGAGTGTAGGAACTTTCTCTTCACCTCGTTTTTCTGTTGAGGGACAGAAATTAGTGTAACACAACGTAGCCCTCTTAGATTTCTCCCACATTCCTCACCAAGACAAGATTAGTAAATTATTGAACTGATAAATTTTGAAGCAGGAACTGAGTAAATATACTCAACATCATCCATCTTCTTTCTCTGTGGGTATTAGCCTCTTTACAGAAAGAACTCATTCTGTTCTCTGGTGGACCCTTCCTTAAGCTTATCTCAGGTTTTGTCAACCATGGCACCATAATATTTTGGACCACATACTTCTTTCTTGTATAGGCTGTTCTGTGCATTGTAGAATCTTTGGCAGCATCTCTAGCTTATACTCACCAGTTACCATGAGCACGCCCGTACTTGTAAAAATCAAAAGTTTCTCCGGATGTTGCCATATGCCCCTTGAGCATGAGAGGTTTCCTGCAATTAAAAATCACTGCTTTAAGTCTTACCTTCTCAGGGAGGGTTGCCTTAGATTGAATTTGTGTCTGAGGATGATGTACCTAAACCAGATTCTATAGTAACTCTATCTGTAACAAAGCTGATACCTTAACTTCCATCTATGTAGCTCTTTTGTCTCTCTCAAACAGTTCAAACTTTGAAAGAATGTGGGGTAATGGTCATCTACAATCTAAATTATGGAGAATACAATTATATTGGTTTATCTGTTTGAAAAAGAAAAAAAAACCTATAAATGCATTAAGGACACATGGATAGAAGATTACAAAGAGTTAAAAATGCTAAAACATAATCTTTACCTCCCCTCATATTAATTTGTATCAAGGGTATATTTTTGCATATTAAGCAGACTTTATTTCTTTAGATATGGAATAAGATGGCAAGTTTTGGATGGCACGATTGGAACATAGATAAAGGGCCAGTCTCAACTTGCCCCAAAACTCTTTCCCACACTGCTAATAGTAATGGACAAGAATACAGGTTCTGGTGTCAGATTAGCTTAAGTTATTTGTTAGCTCTATAACTGTATATAATATAAAAATTTCCTCTGATCTTATTTTTTTACCTCTCAAAGGGGATAATATTAGTACCTCTTTCATACATTTTTATTTCTATACATTACATTAGATAATATGTGTCAAGTAATTATCATGGTATCTGGCATATAGAATGCACTAAAAAATGACAGTCATAATTCTAATTCACATTCAAAATGATGACAGCAGGACAAGTATCTATTCATGGTGTGCTCAGGGCAGAAAGCAGAGGGATCATTGACACTCTGGGATCAGCAGAGATGAGAGGGACCATTTAGAACATCAGACAAGAGAGTGTAAGTCACCTGGTTGCTTAGCAAGCTTAGAAGGATAAAGGGGGCCAAGAGACTGTAGCTTCAAAGCATATAACAGAGTGGGAACATGCTCAAAGAGTAGGAGAGAGAGATTTACCAGTCATTAAGGAAAAAACTCACATAAAAACATTAACATCAGTACTTACCTCAGTTGAAAGAAAAACATTCTTAATTGGTAGAAAGTATACTTTGGTTTTAGTGAATGCAGAAGGTGTCGAAGAAAGCTCTGTCAGCAGCCCAATTCTGAAGGTCTTACTGTTTCATCAGAAGATAACTGGAGAGAACAAGAGAATAAGATGACACAAATTGGACAACCAGTATCAGTATTCAAATATTTACTCTAATCACACAAGATTTAGAGTTCCATGGACTTGGAAATAATAGTTAGATAAAAATCAGGATTGTTCTACATATTGAAATTAAAAACATATGGAATGCATTGTTTAATTTTCCAGTAAATGTTTTGGCAACTCTCCCTTAATCAGCTCATTTCCAAAGATCCAATAAAAAGACCCTGTTCAAGTGTTGTTAAAATAGAAACAGATGAACCCAAGTGGACACAACCAACCACATGAATACAATGAGGGTGCATAGAAAACATCTTTTCACAATTATATCTGACAGCTGTATTGATTGTAGTTGTAGAAGTGGTGCCTGAGTGGGGATTGTTACCAGATAACCTATTCTTGCAGTAGCAGGTTGGAGAGACATTTTCACATTGTGTTAAGTAGGATCAATGGCCCTAGGGTACAACCTTGCCCCTACCTGCTCAGCTGGCAAAGCATTGACACAAAGGCAGGTAACAAGCAAGGAATCAGGTGGGGATGTGAAATACAGAGTGCTGGTATTCTGATTTCTTCTTATTGCTCAAGTAGAGTTTTACATAGTCTCACTAACTCATTTTGGAAATCATATTGATAGGTCAGTAGAGAGTACATCATGGAGAAAATGTAAAAGAAAAGGAAATGACATACTTAAGAAATTTTCCTATACATTTTACTCTTTGAAGATTTTTGCAGGAAGAGACAGAGTGACAGCTTTGATTACACACATTTCAATGTCCCCAATTACCTCAGTTTACCTTTGGTTATTGTGCAATTCAACACTCAGGCACAATGAGTACGCTGTTATAACTCCCTTGTGACTTATGAGTAGAAGCAGGTCTGCACTCTGGAAACCGGAAAAACAATATGATTATCCTTCTCTTCTATCTTAAGACTTCAATCACAATTTGAAGAATTCAAGGTATACATAGTTATTTCCTTATCTTCATGTCACATAGAAAGCATTTTAAATAGAAATCTAGGAAGATGCAAAAATTTAGTCTCTGGAAATATTTTTTCACTTATATCTTAGTTTAAACAAATTCCTTAAACACATAATGTCATATATAAGATAGAGACCTTATTTTGCATGAATATCAGTTTCAATATTAACCATGTAAATTCATAATTTGAAGGAAACCATCATGTAAAACTGAGCTGTCTAGCTATTAGAATATAACCGTGATGATATGAAACTCCTAAACCATAAAAAATTAAAAGAGTGTACTTGGGGAGTAGTGAGGTATATTTTCAAAAACTCTAAATAATCTTTGTCAAACTGCTCTGACCTATTTTGATAGCACAGATTCTCAAGGGACTTTGAAAAAGTAAAAGTTCTGTGTCATTATTGTGATTTTATCTACACACACAGTGTACAATGGAGAAATGAAGCCAAAATTCAAGTCCAAATCATGGCTTATCTTCTTGACCTTTGAAGGTTTGATACCTTAACTTGATTTTTTAAATTTAATATTTCTTAGATTTATTTCCTATATACAGTACACTACACCTTAAGTCATAGCTGATAATTCCCAGCTGCTTATAAAATGATGAAAGTGTTTGGGAAGCCTGGAATCTGAGAATTTACCTTAAATGAAATATGTTCTTTCTGATCTCTATGGATTTGAATAGGCAGTTTCCTTTAGCTAGACTGTCCACTACCCAGTTCAATCCTATGCATTCTTTGACACTCAATTCAGATGTTAGTTTCCCTAGTTTATATACTATCTGCCTGACTAAGTTGTAATGGGGCTCTTATGCAACTTTGTGCTCATTTAGTTTCTGCTCCTATTATTTCATTCAAAAAAATATTTGCTAAATGAGATGTTTATCCATCTTGGGTAGCAAAGTTGACAGGTAATCAGTCTCAGCTACAGATACTGAAAGAAAGGTTAGTCTGGAGGATAGAAGATAACAAAAGAAAAAAATAATTATCTTGGTTCATGATACTACCATTTGTCCAGTCACTTAGCCCTAAACCTAGGAGTCATCCTATAAAAGCTTATCTTAATGTTATCTAATTTCCAATAAGTTATAATTCTGACAATTTTACTCTGCTAGATTTTTAAATCTACCACCTTCTTATGCACACCAAATATTATGGCCCCAGTTTAAGACCTAATTTGCAATTTTACCAAAAAAATTTGTTACTGATTTCATGTATAGACTTCTAGTACATAAAAAAAATATGCTTAGTATATATTTTATTTAATAAAATTTATTAAAAATACTTATTGCTGTTTTCTTTACACGTAATCCCTCTCTTTTTCTTAATTAGAAAATTCTTACTAAGCTCTAACTCTGTGTCCTATACTATACTAAAGAACACAGAGAAGATAAAAATAAGTTTGTATCTGAAAATAATTATCTTTCAGGCATTTATATATCTAAGTAGAGAGAAAAAAGTAAATATAAATCAAGGACAGCTGGGATATGTGTAAGCTTTATAAATATTTGTGGAATGGCTCAGTAAAGTTTAGCTTTGTAAGATAAAGATCATAAGTGCAATGGTAATGTAGAAATTAAGGAACCCAGTGAATATTTCAGGAAGGAGAAGCCAGTAAAAAGATAGGTAGACATCAGAGGTTCAGGGTAATTTGAGGAAGTAGATAGTGGAAGATAGTTTAGGTGACAGAAACAGAGGCCTCTAATGTCAGGACCTTTAAAAAGAGGCTTTAACAAAGGAACACAGCTTGGCATTTTCAAAGAAAACTTGCCAGAAATAAACACACTCTAAGAAAATCTTCTGTCATTTTCCAAGCTAATATATTTTGCTTTCTTCACCATGCCAGTTGGCCATGACCTGGGAGTTGTTCATAGATGTTATTTCCTGCATGAACCCTCGGACTAAGTGCTGTTTGCTCTGATTTCGTAGTATCTGATCCCATCGTGTTCCTCATTCATCATTGTTTTCATAGATTAGATCTTTGGCATGCTTTATATACCTTTGATTGGTGTGTCATAAGTGTTCTTGTAATATAGTTTCTAATTTTGACAAGGATTGTAAAGTGAAACACGGGCTGCAAGCTGGTGGCTCAGTTTGAAAAGCACAGACATCATGCAATCTAACAAGAAATATTCCCGACTAAGAACAAAACAACAGACGTTTTATTGGCTAGGTCAGAAAATGGCATCTGTTAAACTCACCTGGCAGAAGTGTTGCTTTTGGTCCACGTGGGAGCTGATGAAAAGGAAAGTGCAAAACACATACAGAGAACATGGGCCTTCACAGAGAGATGTCAGTAATCAGGTGAATTTGCTTATGTGCTACAGATGGCTGACACCAGAACCATATAATCTGACTGAATTTATATTGTGTACTTGGTCTCTTAGTAGAAAAACTATTACTCTTTTCATTTTCTGAGAGGGGCTGTGGTTCCAAGGTTATTTAGTGGTAATGTTCTGTATATTCCAATATAAGTAAGAATAGGCTTCTCTTTTAAAAAGTAGACCTGGACTTCCTTTGACAAGATGTTTCTAGAAGATGTTCATAGACAGAAAAGGGGAGTTTCCACATGGTTATTTTGATGATACATCATTTAACACTCAGGTAAACAGAGTAAAAAATTGCCCAATTTTCGTTTTCTGTTAAAAACTGGGTCTGCTGTATGTACTATCTAATAGCAGCTAGATTTAATCCTCTGAAATAGTTAAAAAAGAATAGAAGGGTACAGAGACATCAGTGGAGCAACATTGAAAGAAAAAGGAGAAAATGTCGGAACCATCATTCCATAGTTTTCTTACTATTTTTTTTGCCAAGCCAAAGGCTTTGGAAGAACTTTATTCTCTACCTTAAGTCTTTGCTCTGTAATATACCTTTAGTCTCCTCATTTCTCCCATTTTATTTTGAAGCTATTATTTAAACCTTGGCTGTAGAAAAACCTTGGCCAATAGTCCTATTCTATAATTAATTTGATGTTGTTTGCTTTTTTTCTCTACTTCATTGCAAGTCATTTGTATAACTGAAGGATAGACAAAGATGTCTTAGAACCATGATATTGTTGGAGATGCTCACCCTATAAGGATTTGAGGAAATCATCAGATTCATTAGATCTAAATTGCACATCCAAATGAGAGAATTAGAGGAAATAAAAGAGAGTGGGTAGAGAGAACCATAATATACTCTTGATATTTTCAGATTATATATTACAGAAGAATTAAAAAACATTCAGAGCCAGCAGCTGCATGCAGAATTTAGCAGGCTGTTCAAATGGAGAAAGATGGATTTGTGCATCTGTATCAACTCTGGCCACAGTCTGACTCTAGTACTTATGACTGATATCACTTAGCCTCTAGGGCAACATTCAAATGCATGGGCAGAAACAAAACAGAAATAGTTGAGCTCGGAAGAAAGCATTTATGAGAGCATCACAAACAGCTCATTTAAAAGGCTTTCAAAATATGGTTGTAATATTGCTCGGTGACTTCATTCTGAAGACTTTTAAAGCCATTCTTCTCAAAAATTGTAAGCTCATAAACACGGTTCCTTTTATTTCTTTCATTTTTAGTTCTTCACTGCTAGTTTCAGCAGCAAAAAGTGGAAGTGAACAGGATTGACCATTGTGATCAACAGACCTCGAATCCTACTCTGGTATACAGGAATCAAAATAATTTAATACTAACCTGTCTGCCTTTTTCTTATTGATATTGATAGCTAAAAAGATGTCAAAAATATGTGCTAATGCTGTGGAGATTACTACATGTGTCACATTTACCTGCCATCTGTAGCACACAAGCAAATTTCAGTAATTGCTAAAATCCCTTTGTTTACATATGTGTGTATGTTGCACCTTCCTTTTCTTCAGCTCTCTGATGGACTGACACAAAAGAATGCAGAATTTTAACATATTTTTAACTGTCACTGTGTTTAATATATGTTACTTTCTTAATACATTCTTTTTCTTGCTCCTCAGCTAGAAGTTTCTATTTGCTGCATCTTCACTAATAACTGGAGAAAGTAAAATGATAGTTTTCAATTTAAATAGCTTGTGATATTAGCTCTAAAAATTACAGGCAGCTTCTCAAAGTTGAGGACCTCTAACCAACAATGAGCAAGAGGGCAGGCACTCAGCTGTACAGTCTCAAGAAAATGAATTCTATTGATAATCTGAGGAAGCAGGGATATGAAATCTTCCACAGTCAGGCCACCAGATGAGAACACAGCCTGTCTAACACCTTGATTACAGCTTTTTGAGACCCTAATCAGAGGATTCAGCTAAGTCATGCCTGGACTCCTGACCCATAGAAACTATAAGATAATAAATATATGTTGTTTTAAGCTTTTAGGTTTGTGATAATTTGTCATATAGCAATAGATAACTATTGAGCTTTAAGTTTATATTTAAAGATTTGACAATGTAAAAACAATAATGAGACTAGATGAAAGTGCAAAATGAAAATGAGTATGCCTTTATATGAGAAAAAATCATTAATCAGAGACAAGTTTATACTAAATAATATAACAAAACACAAGTCATAATGAAAAATGTTCACAAGGTATACATGAATTAATGTAAATGGTCTTTTTGCATAAATGTCAACATTTGATATCAATGAAATTACAAACAAAAACACATATATCTCATATTATTTTAATTGTAATTTTCTAAAAACTACTAAAAATTTTCTAAAAATAAATCTTATTTATAGAGCTCTTATTTATAAGGTATTTTTAGAAAATTTTTAGTTTTTAGAAAATTACCATTAAAATAATATGAGATATATTTGTTTTTATTTGTAATTTCATTGATATCAAATGTTGACATTTATGTAAAAAGGCCATATTCCACTAATTCATGTATACCTTGTGAAAATTTTAAATAAGAGCTATTTTTAAAGACCATGCCATGTGTAACTGACATGTCCTAAAATTATGACCACACCCTATTGGCTCTTTTAAATGTAATGTAATTTCTAATTCCTATGCATTTTGGAACTTATTTGTTGTTATAGTGGCACATAATAAATATGTAGGTATTTCAGTATTTCCCCATCTAACCTCTGGAAAATTATAATACACATGGACACCAATCATTCTGTAGTGCTTAGAAATGGACAATAAAGACAAAAAAATATAGGGACTATAAAAGGAAATGGACTGGGACAAGTATTATTTTGGCCTTTGCTTCTACTCTTAGAACTTCTTACACCTGGGCCCTTCATACTTATATAGCTCTCCTGCTCTTGATGACCCCACCACGTAGTACCAAACCCAGGGCTTGGTACCAGGGCTTCTTTTCCCTTGTTTCTCTTTCCTATTTCATGTTTTGTTTCCCTATCTAAAGGTTAGAACTCAATGATATAAAAGCTCAAAGGTATGAACATAGAAAAGATGGTCCAGAATGGTCACTTCACCTGTTTTCAGGTTAGGCCTTTGTTTACTATGCCAAAGATAAAAATTATGTAAGACAGGACATCTCAGGAGCCCTAACATATTAGTTTATTTTTTTTCAAATAATCTTTTTATTTTAAAATACTTTTTGGTTTGCCAAAAAGTGAGAATACAGAACAGAGAGTTTCCTTATGCCCAATACCCACTTTCCTGTTATTTGCATCTTGCATTAGTATAATTGCACTAATATTGTCACAATTAATGAACCTGTATTAATATATTATTATTATTAACTAAAGCTCATATTCGTTTTCAGATTTCCTTAGTGTTACACGTCTTTGTTTCTGTTCCTGGATCCTACTCTAGAATTCCATGTTACATTTAGTTGCCATGTTTCCTTAGTCTGTAAGAATTTCTCAAATATCCCTTGTTGGTGATGACCTTGAAAGTTTTGAGTAGTAATGATCAGATATTTTGTAGCATCTCTCATTTGGGATTTGTCTGATGTGTTTCTCGTGATTTGATGAATTTTTGTAGAATTAAGTTCCATTCTCATCATATCTTATCAAAGGTACACGAATCAATATGACATAAGTTTTAATGTTAATTATGATCACGTGGATGAGGCAGTCTCTGCCAGGTTTCTCCACTGTGTAATTTTTCTTATTTTTCCTTTTTCCAAAGTGTATTCTTGGAAACCAAGCCACTATTCAACCCACATTTAAGGAGTGGAGAGTTTCATATAAAGTTTAAACAATGGTAGTTTTCAGGGTAGAATCCTTATTATGGATATAGTACAATGATACAATGATAATATAGAATATTGGCATAGACATACAATATGTATTATCAAATATTACATTTGTATTTAATATTTGTTTCTACCTATCTATATAAAAACTCTATTATTTTCCAAGTTGTGTAATTTCAGGGGTAGAGAAGACCTCCAAGGACCCAGAGAGAAATGGAAAAATTTACAAGGTTGTGAGTTTTCAAACTATCCCATGAATCTTTTTAAAGTCAATCATATTACAGGGTAGGATGAATGGAAAAAAAGAACACTATGAAAAAATTCATGAAGGAAAGCCAGAAGGATTCTCTGGACTGGAGAGTTCTTTGTCACAGGGGTATAAAGAAAACTATCTTATGAGCTTTATATAATTGATAACAGTTGATAGCACACAAACTAATAAAGTGTGGACCAGTGGAAATCAACCAGCAAAAAGTATTTGTAAATGGAGATATGATATAAATTATTTACAATAAAAACATGCATGGTATTTGTAATATATATGTGTATGCCTTTTGTGTATAATCATGAAATCATACCATTGTAGAAGAGATGAGACAATAAATGTTCAGTTAATATGGCAAGTGAAAATTATAAAAGTTTTAACTGAGAATTAGGAAAGCCAATGCAATGTATTCAATATACAATTCATCTTAAATAGATTTGTATTGGCTTGTGTATCTGAGTAGTCCAAAGGTAGGGAAGGCTTGCAGATCTGGTTTGATCAAGGACCTGTTTCTTTAAGATTTCTTTATTTTTGTTATTTTCCTTTGTCTTTAGGTTGATCTCCTCCATTGTTAAAGGTGATTAGGGCAAGCAGTGTCTTCATTTTCCTGTAGGTTGGTAAAAAGCACTTCTATCCCAGCTATACAAAGGATTGTCTTACAAACTCCCATCCAAGTACCAACCAGGCATAACCTTGCTTAGCTTTCGAGCTCAGACAAGATAGGGTGCATTCAGGGTGGTATGGCTGTAGACTGTCCTACAATCTCTTATATTTGAAACAATGATTATGGCTAGAGCCATGGAATATGTTGGTTGGTTTAACAGGAAAGAGCTTTCTATCAAATGCTCCTACTCCCAACACCTAACTTCCTTCTTCTAACTGCTGGTGAGTTTACTCCAGAAATACAGGGGCTCAAGGCCAGACCTATGGATACCCAAATAAAAACATGGGCAATTCTAGGGAAAAGAAGTTATAGTGGCCAAATATAGTAAACTTTCTATGTCCTAGCCTATTAGACAATATGTTTTTCTGCTTATACTAATATTCTGTCAGTTATGAAGGAGTTACTGTATATGATCTGCTTATTATTCAGATAATATGAATGCAATTCATGTGCTTGTCCATGATTTCATTATCAATAGACCACATGATTTTATAATCATGTCTCAGATCTCATCACATATTAAATATGTAATTATTGTAGAAAATTTTAAGGGGGCCTCAGAACACTAAAAATGTAGCAACTTGATCCTGATATTGTCACTAAGGTACATACTGTTTAAATTAAGCCAATGAGTGGTTGCATGAATGGACATGTATAATCAGGTATATAACATTTTTGTTTGAATGTGAAAAAAATCACATTTTTGTGTTTAATTTTCTTATAGTCGAGTTTGTAAAATGTTTCCTAGTATATTATTTTTAAGATTGAAATAGAATAAATAATTAGTTTAATATTGTCTGCTTTCAGATTTGTTGACTACATAGAATTATGCAAACTTAGAACAAATAGTGGTTCCAGCAATGAGACAATTATATGTTTAATTCGTTTTTCATTTGTAAGGGGCCATTGATGTACCACACATCTGACATTATTATTGTTGTTACTTAGCATTAATATAACATTGAATTTTTTTAAATGCTTTATAATCATTAATTAGTCATACTTCATAACACTTTGGTAAGGTAATGTGGTGATTATAGAAAATTAAGCTACAAATAATGCAGGTTGCTGCTTTGAAGAAATTACTACTTACAAGTGAATAGATGCCAAATTATAGGTTAGAAATCTGTGGAATTTTTAATCTTCTAGCATTGACATATGCAAACTTAGATAATAAGTCAAAAAGTACGTTTGTATTACAGCTATGCTATTTCTGCTATGTTAATAATATTATGACATTTGGATACTCTCTGTTCTGACAAACTTGCCTGTAAACTTGATTAGACTTTTCCATTTTGATTGAAGTCAAAGATTAAAAGATTAAAGAAAATAAAACACTGCAAGTCATCTATTTTTCCATTCTCTAGTCCTCACTTTATTTACATAATTTACATATGTTCTTATTTATCTGAAAGATTCCTTAGGAAATCTCCAACACCTTCCCTTTTTTGACATTTCTTAATACATCCATTACCTTTTCCAGGAAAGTCCATTTCTTTCTAAACCCACATTGTTTACAGCCTTACAAATACATGTCACAGTTACTTGCCAGAAAATTCTCCTTAAGCCTAGTAGACTGAGTCTTACCAAACTGTGAGGAGACAGAAAGGGAGCAAGCTGGATTTTCCAAGCAAATTTATGTAGCACAATAATGAGGGGGAATTTTCGTATTAATTTAAATGCCCTCCTTCTCCATTTCTCAAAGCAACTGAAGAACTTTCTGATACATAGACACCCCAGTTTGCCATCTTAATAGTTATAGAATGCCTAAAGAAACTAAGTAATAAGTACAAATGAATTTTTTAATGTTTTCTTCTACTAAGCTAAGACATCCTCTGTAGGAATGAAAAAGTGTTAATGAAACTACTTTATATGAAAACTGTGCAGATTAATATTTTCCAATTTGCTTGTTTAACGAACACATTTGATATGTAAGGGTTGTAATAGGAGGAGAAAATTTCCAAGGAAGGATGTAATTATTTAAAAAGGAAGAAGGATCCTTGAGGCAAGATAGATCACTAGAGACAAAGCTCAAAGGACCATCCTGGCAGAAGCATTGAGGATTGGACTGAGGAGCCCGGAGAGTGAAAGTGATTACTGCTCAGAAGTGGACCACACGACCAGAGGAGCAGTGGAGTGCAGGAACACCACCAGGAGGAACTGAGCAAGGGAGAGAGAGGAGGATAGAAGGGAGCAACTGGTATGAATTCACTCCAGGGAGTTCCACAGCCCAAGGAAAGAGCAAGGGTTTTTTTCTTCATCCCCTCACCCACGTGCCTCAGACCAGCAACAGGAAGAAGGACTTGGAAAAAAGAAGAAAAAAGGGCATTGCCTAGAAGAGAGGAATTAAACGTAATGCATAAAACTTAGTTTTTATCAGATAGCCTAATCCCCAACCAATACATTTTTAATTATTTAGAATAAATGGACCAGGTAGTACAAATAAAGGAATATGCTTTCCCTTTGTTCACTAAATTCTAACAATTAAGATGGAAAGATTACTTCTAAGATATATGTGTATATGTATGTTGGTGTGTATAAATACATATAGATACAGAAAGATAAATTTATGAACACAGATATATATCCATACATATATCTGTACATACATAGATACATCTATATAATATTATCTTTATTGGAAAAGATAATAGATTGATAGGTAGATCTATTTACCTACCTATCTATATGTGTATTTGTGTGTGTATATATATATATATATATAGAGAGAGAGAGAGAGAGAGAGAGAGAGACAGAGACAGAGACAGAGAGAGAGAAACAAATGAAATTGCTGATATTTTGCTATTTTTGACCTACAGAAAAGGCATTGCCTAGTAAAATAGTAGTTAATAAAAAATTCTGATTAGAAGTATAGTGTGAACACCTGGTATCATTAAATTAATACTGTCCTTGGAAACTTGTCTTCTGGTTTTAATTGTACTATTAACAGATTGATGATTTTGAGGAGGCCACCTTTTTAGGACACAGTTTTATAATCACTAACATAGAGAAGATTATATAGGTCAGAGATCTCTTAATTTCTCTTTAGCTTCCAAGTTTTTTATGCTTATTCATTCATTCACTAAATTTTTTTGTGATTTTTTGATATCTAATATATCATAGGCATTTTTCTAGGCTTTGAATGTAAGGCAGTGACCAAAACAGGCAAAGTTCCCTTCCTTTATGAATATAACTAACATTTGGTTATTCTTCCTTCACTTAGAATTAGAGAAATACTCTATCCAAAGAAGATACTCTATCCAGGACCTTATTATAGTTATTGTGAATAGAAAGATTCCTCTTTATAACCTAGGATGCTTGTGTAGTACTGGTTGTAAGAGTTGTCTACCCTAATATCCTATACACCAGGGAAGTAGGAGACTGCATTCAGCACTGCCTATTTTGAAAACCTGCACTTTATGACATTTTCTAAAATTTGTCTGCAAGTTTTCTCAATTTTAAAAAGAATGTAATGAGTTGGAGCAGCTGATGCAAGAAGGAAGTAAAAGAATCATTACAAAATTTTTGTCTGTTTTAAATTCAGAGCATGGCTTCTTCTCAGTGGTCTCTAAGGGTTTGTGTATAAAATTCCCTAGCTTTACATACAATCAAAATACTTTTCTCTTTTGTGTTTATTTTGGCCAATCTGACGACTAAGGAACTGGAGACCATTCTTCTAAATGAAGAGTCACACGAATGGAAAAACAAACACCACATGTACTTACCACTAAATTGGAACTAATCAATCAACACTATGTACACATTTGGAAAAAACATTTGTCAGAAATTGAGCAGGTGAGGGGGAAAGGGGGGGTAAATTGACACCTAACGGTACAACACACAATATCTGGGGGATGGGCACACTTATTATTTTAATGCAAATGTTTACAAAGGCAATTTATGTGACCAAAACATTTGTGCTCCTGCAATATTCTGAAATAAAAAAAAAAATAGAAGGAGACAACTACAAGGTATCATTGAAGCAAATGTCCAGTGATGTAGGCAGAATAATTTGAGGTAAGATTACTAAATAGCTGTAGTTTGAAAAACTACTTTTTTGTCTTTTGTGAATAGCAGATATTCTGAAGACATTTTCCCATAACAACTAAAAGTTGTTGAATCTGGGTTTGTACTCTATTGGCCTTCCTCTTCCCATGAATCTTTTCCCTTAGCTACTGCATTCATTGCCTGGATCCCCAAATTAGTAGAAAGCACATTCTCTTCAAAGATTGCATTATGCATACTTAACCATATGCAGAAGGTTTTGTAAGTTTGCCCAGTTTATGCAGTTATAACTGCACTAAAAGTTAGAATCATCTTGGAAGAGCTGAGATTCATATTTTCCACCATTAAGTACAGGTACAGTCAAAATGAAGCTCTAATAAAATTTTGAACTGAAATAAAAAGCAGTCAGGGAATCTAAACATTAATAAATAGTCCTTGTATAATTAAAATAGTATAAATATATTTAGGCTCTGTCAGTCATTAAAATGATATATCAATACTAGTAATTTTACCTTGATAAACTGCAAAATAGCTCTCCAGTCATTCACTGACATAAGGGCCTCTTTTATTTTCTCTATTAACATTGTCATGTTGCATTATTTTATTTCGGAGAATATGGAATGATTTAGAATAAGAAGAACTAGTAGTTTTTATCTTCAAATTAAGAAGTTTTGAATTTTAAAACATGTTCCTTATATAGCTATCATTCTATTCCTATTGCTTTATAAAATGTTATACAGTTGGAATATATTATTAATAAATATTCTAAATAAACATTTAGAAATGTCTACACTTACTGTTCTAGAAAAATTGGTATACCTGAGTATAAGACTATATGCATGATTTTCTTGGTTTTTAAGTGTGCAAATGTTACTTAACAAAGATATCTAAAGGCTTTTTTCCTTATATATTATAGAAAGAGAAACAGTGAATTCATATTACTGAGTGCTTAGCTTAATAATGGTGGGCCTTATACCTAGAGGAATATTAATGTACCTGTATTTTTTTCTGCTGTGATAACCAAATAATTTGGTTTTATCCTCGTTAACAGTCCTATTGCACATATTCTTTTATGTGTTTAAAAAATATTATAAGTCCATGGCCTTAGGCCACTTGTCTGTAATGCAATCATAATCCATTGATTCATTCTTCATTATAGCTTTAGCACACTCTGCCAGAAAATTAACAGTTTTGCATTCTCCTCTCCCCGGACTCTATCAAGAGTTCTAGCAAAGGAGATACTTGAAAGAAATCTTTATTACTTATAAAAGGATAAATAATCTTTCCAAATGTAGCTTTACTTATGTAGTATGGAGAGTGGTATAGAGAGAATCACTTAAAGTACTGAGAGAAGATTGTAGGAAAATGAATAAGCTCTCCCATTCCATGAAACGTTTTGTGTCGTGAGAGTCTAAAAGCTTCCAGTCCTGGAAGGTAACTGAAGAACATAAGAGTTTGTGGAGTTAGTTGAGACTTTGGATTCAGTAAACTGTGGACACTTGAACAAAGCTTAATCTGGAATAACAGGATCAGATAAGAGCGTTGAATGGGGCCTTTGGAGCCTGGTAAGGTGCTCATCTCATACACATAATAGACTCTCTGTACTTTTATTGTTCTCTGGGCCCAATGACCAGCTACTTAATACTGTCTCCAGTGATCCCTACTGTAGTCAGTGGGAGATAAAATGCATCCCGAATTCCTTGTTCTTTATGTGAGTTGAGCAGTTTGCTCTTCTGAACTTTTAAAGATAGAATTCAGCTTGACTAGCTGCCCTTCCCCCACTTTCTCATGGTAATTACTGTAAGGAGTTTTAAAATATAATTCTAGTGATTGCATTGAATTGAGAACTTGGAGGGTAAGCAATATTATTTTGAGGACAGACTGGGGCATGATAATGGCATCTAAAAATCGAGGAAGCAAAAGTGCTTAGCAGAGATTTGATGAGAAAAGATGAGAATTTCCTAGCCTGTGTGAAATTCACATTATGGTGGAAAAAGATGTTCTAGTTAATCTTTTATGTTTAAAAAGAATGGATTCACTCAAGTTACTTCTAGTAATGAAGAATTTATATTTTAAGAGTAACTCTGCAGTCAATGGATAAATTGTGTAATGAAGTAATAACCAGGTAGAAATCATAGTAGAACAAACTAAAGAGAAAATTCAGAAACCTAAGTTCTTTAGGAAGGTAAAACAGTACAGAGAGCCTTAGCTGTAGAAGACTGGACAGAGTCATGAATGACTATGTATTCTGCTATCATATGACCCATGTTCCCTCCAAATTTCTATTATTTCCCCCTTTTCCTACCAGTTCACTTTGTCTTTTCACTGTGCCTACTTATTTATTTGTCATATAGATCCTGTGTACTAATACTTTGCTTCTTTATAACTTTAACATGCCATGATTATTTATGAACCTGGCTTTTCCTTACTCCTACATCAGAGTTTCCTTGCATGAGTCTTTCCAGCTTCATACTCCATTGAAAGCTGCCTTTTTCTCTCCACATTTTCCAATTTAAATTCCTGAAAGATAAAATATGATCACCAAGTTTATCTGTGTTTTCTTTTCAGTCTATTGATCAAGTAATCTTGGATTGAGTGCTGATTCTTGATCCAACTTTCTATGATTTGAGGTGTGGTTAATCAAGTAATTGGAAATAAGGGTGTTTAAGCTTTTCTCTTGAAGACAAAAGTAGAAAAACTAGAAATGACTTGTTTCTTACAAAGAAATAATTTTAGAAGGGTATAAAGAGGACCAATGATAAGGCCATATAAAATAAACAGTGAAAACACAAGGAGGTAATAAACAACCCAAACTAGGAGATCCTTTTCATACTAATAATATACTACAGTAGAGTTGAGTAATCATTTTCTAGGTCATTAAGTGACTGAAAAAAGCTTTTCAAAATGAGGGAAGAACATATGTCAGGGCTCAGAGGCAAAACAAACAAACCTTCCATGATATATTTGGGAACACATGAGTATTTTTTCCTTGTGAAGGAGAAGATAAAAGTAGAAAATTTGCCAGTGATCATTTTCAGTAATAGTTAACAGTCAGATAATGGAGGTCTTGTCTTATATGTCAATGGAAATGATTAAGGATTTTATCCAATAGTTGATATGGAAACATAGAAGTATCTTAAGAAAGTATGTGATATAAACAGATATTTATGTTAGGAAGAAAATTTTTGACAATAGATGGACCAGGATTGAAGATTAACTAGACGGGTTATCTATTAGGAATCATAACATTGCTATCAAGAGAAGACAAGGGAATGGAATGACTGATGGTTGGAATGAAGCTGTAAGAATAAATGGAAGGGGCTTTAAAGAAGAGTCAATGGACCTTAGTGATAGGCTCCTGATTATACAATTAATGATAAAACATTAACAATATGTTATTAGAGTATATATTTAAATCATTCCTATTTTTTATTTTAATTATGAAATATAGCTAAAGAAATTATTATGAAAATATAGCTAAAGAAATTTTATCTATGATTTCTAAAGACACCAGGAATAATTCACAAAAGAGGAGATAATTGAAGGCAGAAAGATCATTTAACTGGACATGTGAGAGTGGGGGGAGGACATTCCAATATCAGGAAACTACAGAAAAAAAAATTTCCTCTTTCTCTATAAAGCTGAAATTTATGCCTTTGGTTCTAGAAGAACTGAAGTCACCTTTGCAATCAGAGGGACTATAGAATTCATCACAAATTCATTGTAGCTGAATAGATGAATAATGGGTACTGTTACATATGGATATTTAATTGGTTTATTTATTTATAAAATACTTACTATCAAACTGTTCCTCCTGTTTTGGAGCATAAATTCTACTGAGGGTAATAAGAACAAAAATAAAAAAAAGTAAAATATGTATTATTTTTCAGATACAGATAACTGGTCTCAAGAAAAATAGATTAGGTATTAGGAATGTGTAGAAGTGATATCTCATTCACTATAGAGCTGATGGAGTTGTGTCTTAGGAATGAGGTAGGATCTTGAAGCTATGGGACTCTATTGACCGATATAAATGAGTAGACAGCATCCGAGATTATTATTGATGAATATATTGGTGAGGCTACGGATTTGGGGAGTGAAAGAGTTGGGATTGTTGTATCTGCGTGCCAAAATCTTTTTCTCTCTGGTGACTCTTGAGTGAGGAGTAGAGATGTCAGAATGATGGAAGTCCCATCAGGAGAACTGTATTTCCCCAGCTCCTTCTTGTCTCCTGCCCATGCCAGTATGAGTGTGGGGAAAGGGGGAAGTTATATCTTTATCCCTGGAAGTAATAAAAGATCTAGAATTCTGATCAGAATCTATCCCTTTTGTTCTAATATCTGACATTAGCAGACTAGTTTTAATCACTCTGAATGTTTGTTGCATGGGAAGTTTATGAAAAATACAGTGTCTTTGGCCTCCACAATTTATATTCTAATTAGTGGAGATGTGATGGAATTTGGGAATCTGCATTTTCAACAATGTCCAGGTGATTCTTATCCAAGAGCTCTATAGGACACAATTTCACAAATATCAATATTGTTATTCCCATTTCCAACACAATAAACTAGATTGAAAAGAAGTGATTTGCCTGAAGTGGAGCTAATAGAACTGATATCAGAATCAGATTTCAGCATCTATCTCACAACAAAACTTTGAGTTTATTGGTGTCAGGCAGGTGTGAGGGCAGCGGAGGGGATGGGTATATTCATACTTAATGGATGTGGTGCGCACCATTTGGGGGATGGACACACTTGAAGCTCTGACTGGTGTGGGGCAAAGGCAATATATGTAACTTAAACATTTGTACTCCCATAATATGCTGAAATAAAAAAATCTGAAAAATAAAATAAAAAAACTTTGAGTTTAACTGCCATGTGGAATAAAGTGTCCAGAAAGCCTGCCAGATGACTTCCAATATTTCACAGAGTTGAATAGGGATAGGAAGACATCCTTGTCAAACATTTGCCATGTCATAAGCCTATACTGATTTTATTTTGTTTTATTATTATTAATTTTAAATAGGGCCTTTTTCTGTTACCCAGGCAGAGGTGATCATAGCTTGCTGCAACTCAAACTCCTGGGCTCAAATCAACCTCTTGCTTCAGTCTCCTAAGTAGCTGGGACTATAAGCACACACCACCATACCTGGTTAATTTTTCTAGTTTTTGTAGAGAGGGGGTTTCCCTATGTTTCCCAGGCTGGTCTGAAACTCCTGTCCTCAAATGGTTCTCCTGTCTCTGCCTCTCAAAGTGCTAGGATTACAGGTATGAGGCATTGTGCGCCTGGTCCCTATTCCTATGTTAATTCCCTGGAAGCTTTCCTTGGGGGACATAGAGGTTTAGAAATCATAACTCCGGGGTTAACAAACCCCAGAGAGAGGCTTTCATTGATTTATTTCATTTAGGCTTAGAAAATGATTTCCTACTTAAAGGGTCAGAAACAATCTTCGGGAAATATAAAATAGTCTTGTTTTTCTCTTCAAACACAAGTCTAATAGAATTTCAGATATTTTAAATTTGTGTTTAAAAATTTGAAAATTAAGGCCAAAGGTGTAATACAAACTGAATAATGTAAAATATCAGCTTAGATTTTGTGTATTTTTACATGTTTCATTTAAACACATGCATTTGTATACATATTATAGAGCAAAACGTTCATTTTGCAGTAGTACTTAATGCAACTTTCTCAGCCACACTGTCTTTAAGGTGATTAAATGACATAAATAAAATATTTGTATTTTGAATATTTTGCACTTGTTTCTTCCTTATGGTCAGAAAGTTATCAGTATCTTTATTCCTGATAGGTCATAGGAGTGACAACTTTTATATTTAATATTTGTATAAATACAAAGCCATATCTGTACAATATAACTTGGCAATTTACTATGAAGGGAAAATGCAGCTGGCTAGTTTTAGCAATGATTTCTATTATGAGTAGTACTTCTATGCATTCAAGATTTTATTTCAAATTTATGTTTGGGGAAGTACATGTATTGTCATAGATCAAAGTTTTACTGTTAGAAATATCTAAAGTGTTATTTTCTTCCTAATTAATCACAGAAAGTTCACTGATTCTGTATTTTCTCTTTTGACTTTCTATTTACAGGAAGATGGAAACACTGAAAATAAGGTTAGATTAATTAAAGTAATGCACTAAAACTGAATTGCCGTAACAGCTGGTGTGATTTGGACTTTGATTCTAGCAGCACAATGCACATAAACACTAACAACAAAAGGTCATATGTATCTGGCATCTTTCAAATTCACTTTATTTGTAATACTTCAGAATGCACAGGTGTATTCCTTTAGAATGCGCAGAAGTTAGGATGCATATATCAAAAAACATTTTATTTTTTAAAGATGAAATTGAAGGCAAAGACAATAATTTTGCATACTCCTCTGAACTAATTATTAAATGACTGGAAGTTTATATGAATTTGAAAATTATTTAAATTTTTAACTTAATTGATTTAATTAATTGATTGAATTTAGCTCATATTCACATAAATAGTATAGAACTAGATAATTAAAAAAATATTAGAGTGAAGAAATTCAACCAGGCTAAAGATATAAAATGGAGGTAGGAATGAGGTTATAAAAATAGGTACAATAAATTTTAAACCTTTCTCATGACGGGCCAAAATCAGTGATCATGAGAAGATAAACCTTAAAATATACAAACCCCTAAAATATACAAAATTCTTAAGATAAAAGCAGAATAGTTGTTTAGGAGAAACACATTTCTGATTTTAAAAAATATAGAAAGCAATACCTTAATGTTCTTAACTCTGTGAGAACACTGTGTGTGTAAAATTCATAAAAGGAGTTTTAAAATACGTGCATACAAAAATGCAGTATAAAAAAAGCAAAAAAAAAAGTTGATGTAGGGTAATAAATAATATTCCAAAGCCTAGTACTAAATTTGCTAATATTGTTTATCAGAGCATCCTTCAATATGAGACCCAGCTTGATATTTTTACCTGTATCCTTCTTCTTAGGGGTGTTAGCTTAAGAATTTAAACTCCTAGATTTTGAAATTACGACTGAAAGATAAGTATGATTCTATTATATGAAGTTTTATAATGGGCAAAATGAATCTATTATGATTGACTTCAGAACCATGATTGCCTGGAAGAAGGTTTAGGGGAAGATTGAGAATGGCATGAGGGAACTTTTAGAGTGATAAAAATATAATGCCTGAGAAGCCAGTTATGTGGATGTATGTATTTGTCAAAACTCATCAAACTGTGCACTAAAAATGGGTATATGTTAATACATGTATAGTGTATATCAATAAATTGATTTAAAATCAGAATTCCATATTAACTAATTTATACTTGAATTATTTTTTACCATGGCTAGTTTTCCATATTAAAAATACTATATTGTATTTATTTATTTTATCCTCTTCATGTTTAAAGACAGAGATTGTTTTATCTTGTTTATCACTATATTTTCACCTAATTCATAATTCTTGTTCAAAAATATTTTTAAATGAAAATAAATTATAAGATGCTCAGAATTACATTTTCATTGACAAGCTTAAAATATTTGAGGTAGGGGGGAGGAGGAAAGGGGTGTATGCTTCCATAACATGGGTGATGCACACCACCGGGGAATTGGACACACTGGGGGGAGGGGAGGCAGGGACAATATTTGTAGCCCTAACAATATTTGTACCTCCATAATATGATGAAATAAAAAAATATTTGAGCTATCAAAGTTTCTTTATTTAGAAATTAAGACATTATAAATGTCCACAGACTTATTATGACTTCAAGGGTCCCTGATTCCCATAGGAATGAGATATTTATGGTATTGTGACTGCACAGCTTTTTGTATAACTATATATACACTGCATGAATGTGGGTGTTAATGTTTCATATTGTCAGCTTAATAAAACAGGTAGTCTTATGACACTGTAATTTTATATACATATAAGCTAGCTGTACTAAATGGATAATATTATCAAAATGGCAGATGCTTTTATTTTTAGTTTTTTAAAATATTTTGTCACTAGTTTGTACATTACTCATCTTAATAATTTGTATTTGATAATGACATGAACAAAATTTATAGCTGAATTCAATGGTATCCTAAATATTTACATGCCATCCTCCTTTTCACCATATAAGGAACTGTTATACCTTTACAAGGAGACAAAGAATGGTATATATCTAGGCTCTCCTGGAGACTATGTTAGATCACAGAGGTGGTCTATCCCATGAGGATTTTCAAAACTAAGATTTAAGCCTGGTGTGGTGGCTCACACCTGTAATCGTAGCACACTCGGAGGCTGAGGCAGGTGGATCGTTTGAGTTCAGGAGTTCAAGACCAGCCTGAGCAAGACTGAGACCCCATCTCTCTTAAAAAATAAAATGAAATTAGCTGGGCAACTAAAAATATATAGAAAAATTAGCCAGGCATGGTGGTGGAGGCCTGTAGTCCCAGCTACTTGGTAGGCTGAGGAGTGGGATCGCTTGAGCCTAGGAGTTTGAGGTTGCTGTGAGCTGATGCCACAGCACTCTAGCCGGGACAACAAAGTCAGACTCTGTCTCAAAAATAAATAAATAAATAAATAAATAAATAAATAAATAAATAAATAAAATAAAAATAAAAATAAGGCTTAACCTAAAAGAAGCAGTATAGAATTTCACAGACCTAGAAGCAATACATGAGTATTTTAACCTGTCTTAGCTTTGATTTCCTTATTCTTAAAATAAGGAAATTGAGCTAAATATTTTAAAAGATGCCTTTCAAGTCTAAGTCTCTATGACTCTGCGATTATTATAGACTTTTTTTAAAGAACGCTACCTGAAAATCAGAATATAAGATGACATTTGAAGAATGAAATTGACTTTTATGAGTTTAGGGTGACATGGTAATGACTTTCGGAAAAACTTATTCTCCCATTTTATTTCTCAAACCTTGTATTACTATATATCTCCACTGAATATACAAATAATACCTAGAAAAAAACGGTCCATTGAAATGATTTCTCTCTATCTCACAGATATTAAGTAGTATGAACAATTATGACATCTTTGATCTTATATTTCTTCTACTTTATACTATTCTTAAAGTCCAGCATGATAGCTACAATTTGGTACTTCTTCAACAGAAGTACTAAACAGAAAGTATTCATCTTTCTTAATAGAAGTCATAGTAGAGAAAATATTTGTCATTGTCATTTCTGTTATTAGATTATAATTACCACTTTTGTAAGTATTTAACATTATAAATAATAAATAAAAATACTTGTATATTTTAATACATATTACTTTGACCTCAAAGTCTCTTTCTCATGTATTTGTGTAAGGTTTTCAATATTAATAGCTTGCACACACACACAAAAATTTCTTAGCAGATGGATATCCTGTGCAATATTGAGTACCTCATTAA
The DNA here is from genome assembly GCF_040939455.1 of Microcebus murinus. Classification (NCBI taxonomy): domain Eukaryota; kingdom Metazoa; phylum Chordata; class Mammalia; order Primates; family Cheirogaleidae; genus Microcebus; species Microcebus murinus. The sequence continues at coordinate 45,942,964 of NC_134116.1, forward strand.
TTATTCAAGAATTTGTAGGTCTAGTTACAAGATCAAAAATGTCATTAATCATTAATACTGCTTGCTTAAATGCATTAGAATAAGCATTTACTTCTCACAATAGAAACACAAAATGTATAGATTATTCTTGTTTAAAAACTACTTTCTCATTTCATTCACTTAAAAGATAGTTCATCTTTAGTCCTTAACCTGTATTTTGTTAAGGGAATATTGCCTTTATTCTATCCTTTGGAGGAATCAATTTAAATGATTATTTAAATTATTTCCTAACTTTTTATATATACTTCTATTTGGAAATTATGTCCAAAGATAATGTTTTTAATATATATTTCAAAGAAGTAGATTTGGTGAAACTCTTAACATTCTACAAATCTGCAACACTTTCAAATAGAATAAAAAGGTCATGAATTTGGAGGCTATGATTTGGGGATTGAAATGAAGTGAAAACTGAGGTACACATAAAGGAACAATGACATAATTTAGGCCATGTGTCTCATTTTATAGATAAGAAAACTTAGACCAAATGGCAATGTGACTAGTTTAATGTTATTAGTTGACACATGCCAATTAGATGAAGAGCTAATGCTAGAAATGAAATTCCAGACTCCTTGGCAGTACATTGCTAAAGCATTATGCTGTTCTACAAACTGTAAAATATAACTTCAAACCTACTCTGCTTGAATTGTATAATTATCTAAAATTACTTTGCTTATAAAAACACAGCCTTAGGGTAGATTGTTTTGCCCTTTTCTAGAAGTATAATCTATGCTTCTTAAATGCCAAGCCAGGCACAATGAAAGCACAGGGCCCCTTGTGACCACCTGAAAGAAATCTTGTGCAGTTTCATAAAACTTCAATTTAGTAATCCTATTTTTATTTGTATGGCAATGGGAAAACACAACAAAGTAATTTTGAAATATCTGTTAAAATGTGTTATTTAAAAATAATTTTCTCATTAGGTCAATTATAGGAAGAATGAGGTCTACGTGATTTATAAGATGTTGAACAATTTGAGTTTCCAGAAAACCATGAGACTAAGTATGATTCTGAGAAAAACTAATTAATAAAGGTGATTATTTTCTCCAGTCTCTTTACTTCACTTTTTCTGACTTATTAACACCATTCACGGGTTTCTCAATGGCATTTTTTTTTTCTGATTACTAAACGCACTCCGTTCGCTTTTTAATCCCCAGCGGGTATTAAAGATCCTAAAGCACATTCCTAGGAGACTAAGGGTTTCCTAGAGGAAAAGTCAATAAGGTAAAACCAAGAAATGAAGCAAACTCTTTAGAATTCCTACATTATCATAATTTGGTGAAATAAAATAATTCCAAGTGAACAAAACCTACACAGATATAGATCATATATAACAGATAGATTTTTAAATCATATAACTCAGAAAATGCATGAAGAAAAAGAAGTTAACAGAATATTAGTAATGCAAAGACAGGTTTTAGAAACATTTCTCTCAGGTGCTTTTGTAAAACAGAAGAATCTTGTTTGTAAAAAGAACTAAGGAGAACCTCATGGAAAGTCCAAGGTATTATACTATGTCTTTTCTGAAACTGGAAGCCCATGATATATACAGGTCATCTCAGGATATAGCTTAAGTTAGAGAAAAATCCTTAAAATGGGAAATAAGGAATTAATGTTAAATTGTGTTTAAAAGGGAACAACTAGAAAAAAAGCATAGTAAAATATTCAGAAATCTTCTGAAATTAATAAAACATGTAAGACTTTATCAGATTTCAAAGTACTTAACAAATTTCTCAGCAAAGTGTCCACATAATAACATAAAAACAGTCATTCAAGTTGCTTTGAATCATTTTTATACTTGTCATGTAGTTATATTTTAGTTTGGAAATTGAAAAAGCATTCCCTTAATGAATTTTCTTTCTTTATTTCCTTGTATATTATCAATGGACAAATCATTGAGCCAGGGTAAAGGAATCATCTCTTTTATTTCTATAATTCCTACCAGGCATCAGCAAAGATAATGAAAACCAGTTCTTTGAAAAATTCGAAATTACCTGGTTTTTCAAGGTTTTTACCAACCTCATAAACTTAGTTACTATTTAGTAGTGAGTAAATAGCACAAGTTCAGGTCTGTGTCTTTTCTACTATCAGAAATCATCTCATTGCCATTTTTTTCTTCATATGTGTGTAAATTTCTAATGTAGTCTGCAACATAGAAACTCTCAGGTAATGAGTTCAAAACGTGAATTAGTTCTAGTTTACTTTTGCTTGGGAGTTGGAAGTCATTTTTCCCATATATCAATGTTTCATAGACATTTTGCATTATTTCAATTGTTCAGCGAAATTCAAGTATTATTTGACAGATAATTAAAATAAGTAGATTTCAAGGTTTAGCTGTGTTCTTTATTATAATATAAAGTGGCAAGGTTGCTGAATTATAATAGTATGCCTGGAATTTGGGAATAACCAACTGCAGTGATGATGAATAACAAAAGATAATGTCCACTGGATAAGGAGATCCACTGAGTTTTTGCTAAGCACACTCAGTATGCAATGGCTTATTTTGCTGAGCTTTAGTCTGCCAGCTTCACTGGACATGGGGGCTGGATAATTGGCACTGCTGGTTACCTTTAGAACCATTACCTGTCAATTCCTAGGTCTCATGGTAGTAGGCAATGGTGTTCATTGTCCATGGTTGTTATCAAACTTGTAAGTAAAATCTAGAGGGTTAGAGAGTTTCTCTAAATTAAAACATAGACATTTGCAGTCAGAGGAAATTAGATGCTGTGGCATTTCCTCATTTATTTTGAACTGGGGAAGAAGAAAAGGTTTGCTTACATAGCAAATCCCTCCGAAAACTTTCCTTTTATGTGCTCCAGAGAGTTAACAGTACACTTATATTCAGCAAAGAAGTAATGTTACTCAAACTTTTAAAACACCTGTATCTGGGCTTCGCCTAAGAAGATAATGGAACGAGGCTTTATTTGCAATCAATATTCTTGTTAAAAGACATTACGGCTTCATGGAACTCAGTTAAAACAACCTCTCAGAAAAGTAACTCAACAAGAGCAGATACCTGACTCTCTCTTCTCTTAATTTAAGACAGAAACATCAAAGTTGCAAGCCCTCAAGCAGTAGCAAAAGTCAAGTGCAGCCATTAGACTACAAAGCAGGCTTTGTAAATTATTAATTAACTTTCCAACTGTAGCATCCAGCTAGCTTCTATGTCAAATTATAAATATTAATCAGTAAGAGAATTATTTAAAATATATAATATATAAAATATTTTTAAAACATTATTATAAAGATCTGGAAAACATGTATGTTGAATTTTTCTAATTTAGAACCATTAACCATTAGCAAAATCTGTTATAGGTTTGAACCATTAACCATTAGTGAAATCTGTAGCATCACTGGAGTAACTGCAGCTTTATTCATTGCTCTAGTTTTCAGAATCAAAGAAGCACTTATACTCAGGAGAGATAAAGTTCCCATTCTCAAAGATTCTCTTCTAGCAGATCATAAGCATATGCACCTTGGGTGGTAACATGTGGCGTGTATGGTGATGTGAATGTTTTTCCAGGTATGGAGAGGGAAGAGATCTGTATTAGTCTCCTACGCCTGTGAATGTGTCTGAGTCCATAGGCATTTAGTAATATTGCCAACTTCTTTTGTGGCCTTAGACTTAATCCAATACCAGCCTTCCTTTATACTGCATGAAATGGACTGATAGGGAAGAATAGGGTTCCCCACTAAATGAAGCATTAGATCTCTTCCTCCTAAGCTCCCTACCCTCTTCATATGATTTGTCTGAATTGAGATGGTGGCAGTGAATTACTTTACTTACACATTTATAAGAGGAGCTCTCCTTACGGTTTCCTACATAACGTGTTCCCAGAAGTAAGCGTCACTGAACAGCAACCCCTTACGTGAGATTCTTTGTGTCTTTTTCTTTTACATGACAAATCTTCCTGGAATCCAGTAGACCAGTTAAGGATTACCTTTCAACACATTGTTTTCCTGTTGCATTCCTACTCATTTTTGGATGTGAAAATGGATATTGACTTCATAAATTCAATACTACTTGACTTTGATTGACAGGTAAGGTGATATGCCCAGGACTTTGGGAGTGAAAGTTATAGAAAGAATTAAATAGGCTTTCTCTAAGCTTCTATATTTGTGTGTGTGTGTGTGTTGTATATAGCTGGATACTTCTAAGACTGGGATTGTCAACTTCACATTTCATGAAATTAAATAAAATTTAGATGTTGTGTGAAACTAAATATTTATATTTTAAGAGATAACTTGTACAATTTGAATTAATAAGAACATTTGAGAAGTTTATCAATCTAGTTTTCTTCTACAAATAATGTGATGTTAAGGGATTTGGAATAGTGTTTTGATACTATAACAGAAATTCAGAAAAAATTCAGACTTTTTTTCTAATAGTATTTATTTACCAATCGCATGACCATAGATAAATAACATATCCTCTGAAGTTCACAGCTTTTTATTTATAATATTAAGCATAAAGTTTTGCCTTTCCTTACTGAGTCATTAAGTGAACCAAAGGGGATACTGTAATGGTAATATAACAAGGTTAATAATTTCAAAGCTGTAGACAAGTGCAAATAAAATTGTTATTATGCTAGATAATATGAGATCTGATATACACAATATTATGAAATACATTTGTATTTTTAGAATTATTTTGTAGTCTTAAATGTGAACAATTGCTAATTTCTTTACGGTCAGGGTGTATAACAGGACTAGTATAAATGGTTTCTATGTAATTTGACAGAAGTGGCACTATGTGAGTTAGACTGAGTATGACAACATGGAGCTACACATTGCTTTCCTCTCCTCAGCTAAATCACCCAGATGGACTACTATTGGGGATTGTATTGGATGAGCACACATTAGATTGCCTAAAAAGTAAAATACATGTGTTGTTGTTATTAAAGAAAAACATGTCAAATCCCAGAAAAGCAGAAGAAAACCATCATTTCTACTGACTTCATACAACATAATAAATAGTTTCATTAGCTTTCAAAATATCTTATGGAAGATATCAAAATGATTTCATATACAGTAATGCTGTAATCTACTAAGGCTGAGTGGTGCTTGAGATTGGATTTATTTTACCTCCTTAAATAGGAAAATAAATAAATAAACCAACCAAGGGTTAATGGGCCATATATATAAATATAGAAGAATTCTGGTTTTATTTTTCAGAATCTCACTATCTTTGCATTGAGAAAAATTAAAGCCTAGGAGATATTTTTAAATTGTCTAAATATACTTTTCAAAGGCAAGGCATAAAAGAATCAGTCCTAGGTGCATGCTGTTTGATAGCATAGTTGCTACCATCATTATTTCTAATTACTCTTGACATTTTGTCCATTATACCATGAGGTTCCTCTGAGGGTAGAAATAATCAGCTGAAAGTGAAGACTAGCTAATTATCTATATTGTATGAAGAAAAGTTGTGGTATTGTAGATGAAACATCAATTATGGAAATTGGTGATAAACCCTGACAGTGGAAATATATCTTGGAAATTACTCTTAGTCAAAAGTTTAGAAATCTGTGTTGTCATTTCTTGTTTCTCCTCTATAAACCAGTGAAATTTCATTTGCAACAAGCAATATATATACACAAGCAGTGTAATGAATAGCATAATGGGGAACTACTTTATAAATTATAATCATGTTTTAAGCCTGCAAATATAGGTGGTTTTAAAATTAATTAATTTATACAGAATAATTACATAGGTTGTCTCTGTTTCCACTGAAAAGCAATCATAATAATTAAACTTTTTCATATTAAACAATAAAAGCACTGGTTAATTTTGTAAATATAACTTTATGAACATTTTATAAACATAGTGGTGATATTCTTTATGTTCTTAACACAAAATTTGACCATATTATGCTTTTGTATCTGAATGTGGGTTGCTACAGAAGTCATTTGCACTGGAACTTTATCAATGTACCCTCAGGCAAAGGTTAACTTATGAAAAAAAAATAGCTTACTTGTAGCACTGGAAGTAAAGTCAATGTTTCCACATAATGCTATAACAATGCATTGGAAAATGAAGATTTTCCTCTTTTTATGAAGAATCTTATGTATATTTTGCAATTTTTGCCATGGACATTTTGTGTTTCTTGCTTCCAATTATCTTTTCAATTCCTTTTGAATTTGCACATTATGTTAGTAAATGCCACGAAGTGCCTGGTTTTTGAAGAAAATCTGTAAATGAAGGAGAATGTAATTCTTATCAACTAGAACAACCTCATAAACTGACTATACCTAAGCTGGGAAAATTATTACAAGCCAAGTGTGGTCAGACTGCCATTCTCCAGCTGTTCTTCTCTGGATCTCTGCATCAGTGTTAGCTATCTCAACCAGGAGCAATACTGCTCACCTAGGAGCAAACAGACATTTAGGGGTTTTTTTGGTTGTTTCAATGACTAAGTGAGAGAACTACTGGGATTTAGTGGAGAGCAAGTGTACCAACTTATGGAACAGTCTGTACAATGAAAAGTTGCCCCATCCTAAATAATGGCATCCAAATGCTAATGGGTGAACAGGATGAACCATGATATATACAGAAAATTCTTGTCTTTTAATGTCTAGTTACTTGTATCTGAAAATTTTAAAAAACTTTATAATGTTATTTTACAGAGTGATACGGTTGTGCAGGAATGATTCAAAACATAAATATATGCATATAAGTATATGCATATACTATTATGTACCCTCAAATTTACTGATAACAGACATGAAATAAAGTAAAATAATGCAATAAAATAACATTTGAAAATCCCTACTTTAGAAAAGTAAATATCTATTAAATTACACATAATAATGACCACATCCCCAGAATTATCAGTAGGTTTAGGACATTGTTTTAATTAGCTCAAGATCAAGGAACCAGTCAAGGTTTTAGGTTTTGTTGTTGTTATCTACATTTTTTTTCACTTGGAGTCAAAACCCTTTTAACTTGACTTCTTCAGGATAGTTGTATGAGTGAATATTCAGTCAGAAAAGCAGACTGTATATACATATGTGTGTGTGTGCGTGGAGAGAGAGAGAGAGAGGAAGCAACAGGGAAATGCAGCTTATTAAATGCAGCATAATTACCTTATGCGATTGTGTGATCTGGTTAAGCAATCGTTGTAAGGTTGTCTTTACATCTGATGCTAGAGTTGAAAATAGGCAGTTAGAAGGGAAAAGGAATGTAAGCTGAGGCAAAGCAAGAATAGGCTGGAACCCACAAATATTATAGAAGTAAGCAGTCCTTGTTTCCTCTAACCCTACAGATATGAGTGTCCTGCAGGAGAAGCTGATTCCCTTTGTCATGGAGCTAGACATAGAATTGATCCTGGAATCTGAGAAGCTGAAGGCAGATTCAGGGAAAGGTCTAGCAGTTGCAGGCCAAGTGCTAATCCTCATCTCCTCATCTAGGAGATAAGCCAGGAGATCAATGTGCATGAGCTACACAATGGCTGCTGCCTCACTTCCACTTTGTAAATACCGCACGGGAATCTCTCTTGTATTCTAGTATATGTAGTTCAGCCTAGTCAGGAGGACATATTAGGAAGCCACCAAAATAGTCACTGAGAAGATGAAAATTGTTTCTCCCTCTCTGAGCCTAAAATGATTTATTCAATCTATTCTCATAGAGTAGAGCTATGTTCTAAATAGATGTAGGCTGCATGATTTGTAACAGACCAATGGCAAGCAATGTAAATATGGCCTGAGTTGTAAATGGTTATACAACTCTAAGGTAAATACATTTTTAGTTCTTAATTATACAATTAATATCTATAGAATTGATTCCTGAAGGAGTAAACTAATTTAATGCAATACATTATTTAGATTTATTTAAAATTTAGTGGCTGGAGTAATCTGTGGAATACTTAAGCCATAGAACATGACAAGCAATGCAGTAGTTCTGATTAATGCACTTCTTAGGTGCCTCTAATCTGCATCAAAAAGATATTAATCAACTTTACTTCATGGTTGCTATGTCTTGTTGCAATTATAAAATGATCCTTTATTATTATTTCTAAATTATTAACAATATTTATATTTTCATTGATAAAACTATACATGACATCTAAAATAAATGCATTATTAGATAGTGCATATATATATATATATATATATCAATGATGGAGAGTTTTATTAACATTTATGTAATTCAATAATTTTAATTGTTAGTGAGTGTTCCATGTAGTCCAAGCCAAAACTCAAACTTGGAAATAATAAAAGTGATAAGAGTGTTAAGCTGAAATACAACACATACATATAGAATTTTTTATTATAGATTTTACTTACAACCATAAAAGGCACATTTGCACCTACTCCCATTATAGAACTTTCAAACTGCCACATTATTTACTTATGTGTGTCTACTCCCACCAAACTGCAGGATATAATAATTGAGAGCAGTTTGTAAAACATGCAAGTTTAGTATATAAAAACTTTGGCAATAATGTAGCATAATGTTAAAAAACTCTAACTTCTAGCACCTCGCCTAAAAGTGAACTATTCAGGTTATGAAACCCTTTATCTTTGAAACAAGGGAGCAAAATAAGATAACTTGAAACTATCATCCTCTTTAAATTTTTGTGTTATGCATTTTTAAATTCCACTTTACCTCTAACTGTCCTTATCCTTTTAATTAACTAAACATAGATGAGACACATAAACATAAATTTAATATTTTTAAAGGAGAAGAGAAGAAAAAGCATTGACTACATGGTAGCTTTTCCCAGTGTACAAAGGGATCACTGTGTGCATCTGCAGTGATCTTGCTATAGGCATGCAAATCCCACTGATAGTCTCTAAAAGACCACTGTTTTTTGGATAGTTGTTACTTTTCTCCTATATTGCCATTCTAGGCAAAAGCTTCTGAGTAAACAAATCCCTTTTGTATTGTCTCATTAATGAGAATTTATAAGAAATGAGAAAAACCAACATCTTTTTTGTCAGAGAATAGAGCTTGTTTTCTCACTAATACTTTAGGTCACAGCCGAAATTAGATTTTTCCACGTACGATTGAAGTCAATTGATCCACTCTTAGAGTTTGCTGGACAGAGTTTATCTCAGGTTATGTTCTCCTTAAACATATTCTGAGAAGGAGAAAATTAAGGATTCACTCTAGAGATTAACACAGGAAAAATGGAGAATGAGACAGCAGAATTGGAGAGAGGATGGGATTAGGTTGGGATTCAGTCTGAATGCAGACTTTCAGTGACCTTCAGGTAGCACAGAAACTGGGATGAAACTTCAGAGTTGTTCCAAGTAGAAGCAAGGAGGGGATGAATGGCTATATTTACACATGAATCAGTCATTGGATGCAGACTATCCTGGGAAGGGTCCTGACTTTGAGGAGGAGGATGCTAGTCAGACAAAACAGGTCTGAAGAGGACCATCAGCTGAGAGATGTTTAGCAGTAACGTTCCCACCAGCTGGAGGAACATGTCCTTTAGAGAATCCACTACAGAATGTTGTTGATTTCCTTTATGCACTTCCATACCTCCTTTATAATATCTATTTTTATTTCATTTGGAGTTTGAGAAACCTGAGCTATTTGATTAAAAAAATTGAATTTTAGATTCTTTTCCAAACTAATAAACAATATTTGATTCATAAAAATATCAGATTGAGAAAATGAATAAATCTTAAAGGCAATAAAGAAAACCAAAGAACAAGAAAAAGGTCCCAGATCAAATCTCATAAAATCATATCATAACAGAACAAAACATCTAGAAATTATACAACAATATTTGAATGAATCACAATAATAATATCTGGTATTCAAGATAAGCAACTTCAAGAAGAAACATATTTCTTCTTTATTTGTTTTCACTGAAAATTTTAAAGAAATATTATTTGATAGAGCCACATGCAGGAATGCATTCTGACCAGTACACTGCCATCCCCTGGTTGTCCCAGGATTCGAGCCAAAATGGACAGATTTCATTTTAGCACTTTAAAAACACTCAAAAATAATCAGACATCATGTTACATAAGATCAGCACATCACATTCTGATTACAGGTTATTCCATTTTATTTCAGTATAATTTTAAATAAATATATTCAGCTTACATAAGATGGGAGAGAATTGATTGGTTCAAATAAATAAGATAAAACCGAAGTCTTCCTGTAAAATATTTCAAAACATTTGAAAAATAGCTATAAAAAGTACATGAAGGTTAAACTTAGCTGAAATACAGTTCGGGTGGTAATCTTTTACAGTTAATGCTGCATTAAGATTAGTCAACATATATAAAAGTCAAAGAGGTGCGTAGCTCTGTTACAGAATTTATCAAACTACAAAAAATTTAGTTGCTTGTAGTTATCTTCTCATAAAACTTTACCTTCATTGATGGGAGAAATAATGTCCTTATAAATCTGAGATAAAAATAATATTGTAAAAATTGTTTGATATTATTTAAAGGACTGCCGTTTTAAAATATTCCTGGTAAGTAACATGGCCTTAAGTCTTTTTGTTGCTGTTTGTCTTTCAATTTTATAGAAGTTGTTCTAGGATTATTTTTCCTCCAACTAGTCCTAAACTCTTTGAGGACCAGGGGAATGTGGGATTTGTCTAGTGCAGCACCTAGAGCAGCACGTGGCATACCATGGTTGTATGCTTATGTCCATAAAAATACCAATGAATTAATAAATGTGTCCTGTAATGCCCGACTACGGAAGTAAGATTTCCCATAGTACAGAGGAGGAGAACATAATGTTTTTCAGCTCCTTTCCAAACATGAATAGTCCAGATCATATTGTCTTGTAAGTATATACCCTTAACCCTGCTAGGAGCATAGTCATAAGGCAATGCTGGTATTACCACTAGTCATATAAACATCATAGCAACTTTGAATTTTATCTGAAGTAACAAATATTGTTTTTTGTCTGTATAACTTTGATATAGAGAAATAATTTAAAAATCCTAATAAAATAAGTTTTCCTTGCCCCATAGCAAAGCCATAGCTTATACTCTCTATAATATGGATGGAAGATTTGTCTTTAGTATTCTTTTAAGATAGTTTACTAAGATAAATTCAATTTTGGCTCTAATAGTGTAAACCAATTCAGACTAGGTGACAAGGAAACTAGACTACAAGGAAAGTCTAGTTCAAGGAGAATGAGAAAGAAAGTACAATATAATAAAAGGGCATATTAGGATGAAAAGTATCTGGAAAGTATACAGCCATTGTTAATATAACAAAAACATAGTACATGGCTGGATACTTTCTGGACAGCTCTTGTATCTTTGGGATGATAAAGATATAGAACCTTTTCATCCTAAAATATTTCCTCATTGTTCATTCAAGTCAATCACCATGCCCCATAGGTAAAGACTGTTGTGATTTCTATGGATGAATGAATTTTAACTCAATTCTCCTCTGTCCTGTTAATTTAGGAACACAGAAGCTATAATATTGGTATAAGTAAAATTTCATATGCTTTCATAAAAACAAAAGAGAATTTTAGGACATGGTAGATTTTTGTGTATGTATGTGTGTGTGTGTGTGTGTGTGCAAAAATATCAACACTGCTTTTGTAAATTTTAAATAAATGATTAGAATAATTAAAGTATTAATGCTATTTTGAAATATACATAAATAATAACCATGGCTTTTATTCAAGGAATATATTAAAAATTTCAACCATTTTTATATTCCATGATTTTACAAAATAAATGGGAAGATTTTTGAAAGAAGTGGAATACCTTAATTGAAAGAGATATTTAAAGGTATGTTGGTTGATAAATTAAGACTGTGTAGTAATATATATATATACATAGAATAATATTAATGCCATAGCAAATAATGAATTATCTTTATATTAAACAAGCATAATACATTAATAAGCATGGTGCAAGATGGGAAGAATGAAAGCTATGAACACTTTTAGATAGGGAGTAATTTATTTTTATAGTTAATAGGATATTATTTTCAGATGTTTTGTTACTTATGCCACTGGCTAAAACATTTTATTAGCCTTCATATCAATCATGTGAGAGATTGTTTTTCGTATGTGTTCTAAGAGGGCAAGCTCTAAAGTTAGAAGACCTGAGTTTTTATCTTGACACTACCACTTGCTAAATGTGTGATCTCTCTTTGTTCAATTTCCTTATCTTAAAATGGGGTTAATAATTGTACCTACCTCAGAGAATTGTTGTGAGCAATAATAAGATAAATAATGGATGTAAAGCTATTAGCCTAGTGCCTAACACTAGATAAATCCTCAATAAATGTCTGTTCTTTTGTTGCTGCTGTGGTTGCTACAAGGCAAGCAATAAAAAAAAAGAGACAACTTTACATGTATGAATTTATCTTAATGCCTAATCAATGAAAAATTCATTCCTTCAATTCAAAAAGCATTGTTGAGAGCACACTGTGTATTAAGCAGAGTGCTAACGGAGTGCCAGAATGGATGCTATATTGTCTCTATTCTGGAGAAATTTCCTGGGCTAGGCAGAGAAACAGGCATATAAATTTTTATTATAATATAATGAGATAAATTCTATAATAGCTATATTTACCTAGCTTTCTATATATTAACACAGAAGACATCGACCTTGACTTGTGAGAAATGATACATAGATAAACTTTATGTGATTCATGTCTTAAAAGATGGTAATGAGATTTCCAAACTGGGAGAAGGGAAGAAGCCAAGAGGAGGATGTTCTTGACTGAGGATTCAGTATGGGCAATAGCAAAAATATATGAGAGCCTCTGGTGTGCTAAAGAATGGCAAGTGTCATGTGGAGAAGTAGTCAGGGAAGATAAGAAAGTTGGAGAGGTCATGTTGTATCATGCATGAAGGGCCTTGGGCATGAAATTCACCCTGTTGCCTCCCTTTCTTTGTTACTACAATAAACACAACTATCTCTCCTTATATATTGACTTCATAGAATAATCTTGTAAAATCAATGAATACTTATTTAATTAATAAGCATATAGGACTTCTTTTATTCTAATAGAAGAATGGACATTAAATATGAAGGGATAAAGAATTCATCTAGTATTTGACGGCTTTCAGTTGTGCTTCTCAAACTAATTTTGGCACAATCATATTTGACAATTTTCATAATCGCTTAAGAACAAGTCACATATTTCAAGTATCTAAGACTTTTGAGACTTTCACCAGTCTTTAAAAAATATATTTATACCTGCATAATTAAACAATTATTCATTGCGTTTTGAAAAATATTCATTTATGACAAAGTGATTTGTTCAATGCACTTTAAAAAAATGTTTTAAAAATATTCCCAGTAGAATCTACTGGCTCAGATAGAAATATCTTCCTCTTCTCAGCATCAATAAAAATGTAAACCATTCTCTCTTATGGCATTTTTGGTTTCCCTCTTCACTCAGGCTGGAGTGCAGTGGCACAATCATAGTTCATTGTAACCTCGAACTCCTGGGCTCAATCAAGCTTTCCTCTTGTTTCAGCCTCCTGAGTAGCTGGGACTATAGGCAGGCACCACCACACCTGGCTGTTTTTCTTGTTTTTTTGTTTGTTTGTTTGTTTGTTTTTTGTGAGACAGGTGTCTCGCTATGTTGCCTGGACTAGTATCAAACTCATGGCCTCAAGGGATCCTTTCTCATTGGCCTTCCAAAGTGCTGGGGTTACAGATAAGAGCTACTGTGCCCAGCCTCTTAAGCCATTTATAATATCCTATCATATATTATAGTCATTTGCTGTATTTGAGAGGGGCCCACAAAACTCTGAGTATGTATCACCACACACACAAAACCCTTTGTGAACTAAGCACCCAAACAAATTTCCTTGGGAACATTTTGGCATGCTTTGCCTCACTGAATCCTAGAATACTACTTGTGAGTTGATTGGACTGGGGAAGTACAGTACATTGACCAATTATACTACACATGCAAATAGATCGTTTGTGTAGTAAGAAGCCATTTTATTCTGGACAAATGATTGGAATAAAAGTATTACATAGCTCAGTTCCTAAAATTATCCTCATAGCACATACTTTGAAAAATTCAGTCTTATATATATGTTAATAAATTTTTTTTAATTTTGCATATTGGTTTTTCAGTGACCTATATATCTATTTCAATTTCCTTTTTCCTCTGTACAAATAACATTCTTCAGACATAAATAGTTTGTGGGGTAAACATTAAAAAATGTGTGAACCCTCTTTCATATAATACTAGAAAAATGAGTTTCACCAAATCTGTTCTTTATATACAAAGAGAAAAAAACAATTTCAATGTACTGTACTTCCTTAGTGTATGCTGATATTTGGAAAGAGCACTAGGACTACTTTTAAAACTACAGAAATATATTAATTCATCATTTAAGTAGGTATCCTATTTTAGTTCATTGTAGGCTTAAAAGTAAAATCACCTAGTTGACGAGCTGGAAAAACTCTACAGGTAAATTAGCAATTTATGTGCATTAAATTTATGAAAAGTTCAAATTGGTTTTGAGATGGCATTTTAAAGTTTTGACAAAGTTTAATCAGTCTTTTCTTACATAATGGCCCAATTAGTTTCATCTTAAGTTTTGTATTGACTTCTAACAACAGTTTTGTGCCACTAAGGAAAGATTTCTAAGATCTTTCCTTAGTAAAAAGATTATTAAGATCTTTCCTTAGTAAAAACTATTCAGATATTCAACATATTAATTAAAACAATTACATGTACATCTACTAATACCCATAATACATAGCATTATTTTCAGTATTTAAATTAATAGCTACTCTATGTGCCATTGCATTTTCATTATTTTAGAAATTATGTATTTTATGTTTTAGTTATCTCTAAGTGAAAAGGGATTTAGAAATTATGTCAGTTTCGTAGGTAAAATATGTGTATGGCCGTTAAGTGCACATTCAAATTGGTGGCACTTAACTAAATCCTACAATGGATATCTGTTTGAAGTGTGTGCATTATAATTATTTAAAGCTTTGTACATTTGGCATTTACTAGGTGAATGCATACCCTTCCTAGTGCTGGTGTTGCCTGTGAGTGGTACATGAGTACTTGTTCATAAAGCTTTGGTGCCACTTAAGCACCTAATAGAGGTTTGGGGTACAGTGACTATGAAGTGTTTTAATGAATCATGAGATTTTTAAAAGTATCATTGATGCCAGACTTTATTTCTGTGAAATGATTTGCATTCTTATTTTCAGATAAGAGAACTTGAACCCTAGAGTAGTCATAGGAACCATGAATGACTACTTCAGAGTATGAATAGAGAATAAACTGTATTTCCCAGCACACCATTTAGAGAGAGATGTTTCTAAAGTAAAGAGATTAAATCGGTAGTAAACATCAAAATGGTACTGTGCTCTGTGAGGTTTTATCAAAAATGGATTAAGTAATTCTGGATCAAAATAAATGCTTTCTTGAAGGTAGACATTAAATGGCATTTCTCTTGGTAGGCCAGGTTTGTCTCTTATCTATGGAGTTAGCCTTAGCCAATAGATACAGAGTATTCCTCTTTTGATAATTATATATTGTTTATGTCACCCAGCTCTACATTGAATTTCTTGAGGGAAGCAGTGATGGTTTATTAATTTTCATGTTCACATAAAGTACCCCTACATTATAGGTAATTAATAATATTTGTTGAATACATAACTTGACACAATCTGACATTTCTGGAAGGAATTCACCTATGATGGAAAAAATCAATGAACTGGAAGCTTAGATAATTAGAATCCTATAAATAATTTCCTAAATTGGCACTAGGATAGTGTTCAGATGGTCCCTAAAATGCTGAGTATAATTTATGCCCCCTATGGATGGATCTTGTTGTGCCATTTGATAATGAGGGACGTTTAAAGGGTTGGAAGAATGAGTTGAATCTTCTCCTCACAAAACTAAAGCATGTTCTTAACTGATCTCTGAGTCAAGAAGCCAAAAGTAGCAACATGTACTTCTTTTTCCCTTTGCTTGCTTATGTACATATATCTGGTACAAAATTACAATTAGATTCAGGTGAACACCACTGTATGTTTTTATATAGTTTATATTGTATCTTCTAATGTGACTGACCTAAAGAGGCTCTTTAAAATCAAGTAAAAAAATAAAAATAAAATCATAACAAGTTATTATATATGCAAGGAAATTGAATTTCATCATAGGAATAGAAACCGCTCTGTAATATGCACTATTTGCCTCAATGGTTGCCTGTCTTTGATTTTAGAATTCCTTTTATCTTTGAAATGTTAATGTTTTGTTCATTTGCTAATGTACTAACAAATATTATTAGACTGATCTGTATGAATTCTGTGTTATCATCAACCAAATAATTTTAGTCTTACACCTAAAATAAAATCTTCACAAATATGCTAGTCTCTGATATATTGATTTTCCTACCTCCCTTTTTGTATACATAAATACACATGGAAAATTTTAATAAAGGTCAGGATCCTTAAAATTTTGATTATTTTCATGGCCTCAGTTAATCAACTATTAGCTGTTTATGTTAAGGATGCCATTAGGTATAATGTAAAGATTAATAGTTATCCTAGAGTTAAATAGTAAAAACTTACAGTTTAACAATTTATAGTTAAATATATTTCAAATATTAATATAATGAAATATTGTATATGGAAGCTATTTTGACACAATTTTAATTGAGAAAATCTGGATACGCACATATACAAATAAATATGAATATACATACAAACACACATAGACACACACATATTTGGATCAAGTTTGTAATATGTGTATGTAAAAAATGGAAGAAATATGGCAATATATAAAACAGCTCTTCACTATTGGATGGTGAGATTATAGCACTGTCATTCTGTGTATGGTGTATGACTGCTGTTGCCAAGATCCTAAAAATTTAGTGAATTCACATTCAGGAAGAAGAATTATCTTTATATTGTCTCATTGTCCCCATCTGCTTCACTTTTTCTATAGAGAAAAGCAAGAAGACAGATGTATAAGCAGGAATCCACCCCAGAAAAATTAAATATTTAACAAGAAAGGATGCCAACTAATTTATATCAAAATTAGCAGTTTACATGGCATTACCCACTTTTTATTTCTCAGCTACATTTTTTTTTGCCTTATGAGGATAAGCTTTTAATTATACCCATAAGAATGAATTTACTTTGTATTAAACATTGTCCTTAAATGACACACTAAAACAAATTTAGTTTTCCTAGATAGCATAGATTCATGTTCATTATGTATGCTACTACAAGTCGTATTTTCAAGATCATATAATACCTTTCATTATAAAGATATCTAAATATTTTAAAATTGTATGACAATGTAAAATTACATTTTGAGCAATATTTTTAAAAAATTGTATATATCAGTTCCTTGGATCCAGATTTCTCTTTTTCATATTCATATAGATGTGTATTTACATAAATCATAACCCATTCTACACAGATTTACATAGATAACTATTCCACATGATTTAAAATCCAGTCATAAGAAAAACCATTAAGAAATATAAATAAGTTGGTGAGGTGTTTTTTGTTTTTTTTTTTACATTTTTATTTTATTTCAAGATAATATGAAAGTACGAATATTTTGGTTGCATTTTATATTTTTGCCTCTCCCTAGCAAGGGTTAGAGGTATGCCCTTCTCCTCCAGGTGTGGGTCTACCCACCCAACCCCCAAATCCCTAGTGAACACCACCACCATTTCAGCACCATAGTGTTAATCAGGTTAAGCAGTCAGTACCAATTTGATGGCAAGTACATGTGGAGTCCATTTTTCTGATCTTGTGTCACCTCACTTTGGAGAATGGGCTTAAGCTTAATCCAGGATAATATAAGCAGTGTTAGCTCACTGTCCTGTCTTAGAATTGAGTAATATTCCATTGTAAACATATGCCAAATTTTAATAATGCGCTCATGAATTGATGGGCACTTAGATTGTTTCCACTCCTTCACTATTGCAAGGGTGAGGTTTTTAAAAATAACAAAAATATGCAGACTTTTTTTGACAAATGTATTTTCTCAAATAAAATGAAATTTGGCATGAAGATTCTTGATAACAAAATGAACAGCAATGCATGCTCTTGTTGCATAATTACTTTTTCCAGAATCAATCTATCTTTAAAAAATTATTTTCATAGAATAAATTTTGTTAGTGAAAATTTATATATACAGAGAATACTAATACTAATACCAATAATACTATATATACATTAGAATACTAATACTAAATATACTAATAATAATTAGTATAACTAATATTAAATGTTACATTGGGTAACATTTTTTATGTTAACAGTAAATTCAGAAACAGATTTAATGTAGTAATCTTTATAGCTGCTACCAATGAAACCTGCTATTATCATTATAATTAAAAACACTGTTTTCTAATTATTGGGAAGATAGCATCAAGATTGAAGGCTGTGGGTTCTAGTTTTCCTTGCCCAATAGAAATGAGAGTATTCCTGAAAAGCAAACATATAACAAATGTAGAGGCTATGGAATGCTATTATTAATGATTCTTATTTTTTATTAACTCAGGAAATATGTGGCATAGTGGTTAAAAGCCTGGTGTTTGAAATTCAAAACCTGGATTCAAATTTGTTAAGTTCTATTTACTTAGATACTTACAACTTCTGGAAACTTTAATATCTACATATTTAAAGCTCCTGTCCCATGGGAGTATTGTAGGGATTAAATTAGAAAAGTTTATTTTGATAATTATTTCTAAATATGAATAAAAGTGGATTTAATAATAAAATATATATGCTGAATGATTACTACAGGGAATCACAATAGTAGGATAGCCAAAATTACCAGGGATAAATGATGCCTTAAAAAATAGGATTTGATAATGTACTACAAAACTGATTATATATTTGGTACATTGCTGATCACATATCTAATGCAATGCCAATTACTGCATATACATATATATATAATATATGTATATTATATATCTCAAATCTATAGTATTAAATAGAAGTTAGCACTTGTCTCTCATTTTGTATGTTTGGTTCATACCTAAGTATTTATTTATTTAAAAGATAGTTTCTATTATATTCTTGTCAATGAAAAGTTATTCTCATTATACAAATATGATTTAACAACTCAAATGGTACTTTTGATAATGTTTCATATATATATAACTATAATTGAAAAAATTTAAAAATAAAGGTTAAAAAATTTTAAAAATCAAATTAAATAAGGACATAACAACTTAAAATTATGATTTAAAAAAAAATTGGCCTTGGTTTATTTTGGCCTTTATTATCTATATTTATATGACATATGATTTATTCTTTTGTTTTAAAAGTGTTTATATTGTACAAGTCTTGAGTTGTTTAAGGAGGTTTACCCTCTTTCCTTAATTTTTCTTAGCTCATTTCTTAAGAAAGTCCAAATTCTACTTAGATAAATGAAAATTCACTTAATATCACAACTCAACCCTAATCAATGTCTGTTCTATGTAGCTTAATTATTCATATATGCTGTATAAGTGGAAACTGATTCTAATGCTATGCAAGTGGAAAGTAATATTCAATGAGGATAAATACGCAGTATGGCTGGTTTTGAGGATTTAGGGTGGAAAGGAAGAAATAGTCTGCCAATTATCAAAGATGACAAAAGCACTGACTGCATGAATATTCTGACTTTGGCTACAGTGACATTTGGTAAAAATAAGAGTTGTCCAAAATATCCCAAAATGTAATAAGCTGTCATGCAGGTACTGAGTTAATTCTCTGGCTTTCCTGGTCTTGAAACACACATTGTATAAACACTTGTTGGGGACAGTGTATGGGAACTTAAAATTGATTAAATGGCAGAACTAGATGATCTTATGTATTACAAACCTGCTCCTGAGTGCGTGTAATGCTAACCTCCATCCTTCATAATGAACAATCTCAGTGGCAGAAGATCTCTCAACTCCAGTCTTGTCCTTGCTTCAATCCATTTTGCACATTGCTCTCCATATTACTACCAGAATAATATTTCCAAAACAATAATGTGACTATGTTATGACCCTTCCCCTATCCTCCAAATTTTCTTTCTATTGTTTTCCTTGCTTATAGCACAATACATACTTTAAAGTGTATCTAACAAGGCCCTCCAGCTTAAGTATCCATCAGTTTTCCACCCATGCCAAATGCTCTTATCTCAGCCATACAGGACTATATGATATTTGCTGAATGTGTAATGTTCTCTAAAACTTAATACCTTCACTAGAATGTTTTTCCTCTCTGTGAATTAGGCAAATTCAAAAAGACTCTTCAGGACTTCGCAGAATGCTACCCCTCTGGAAAGCTTCTGTGACAACTCTTTATGCAGTTAGGCCTTCCTTTTGTGAGGTCATTAATACTCTGCATATTTTCTTTATAACACACATTGCATTATAATTGTTTGTGTATGTGTTTGCTGTCCTACTTAAAGATGAGCTTTTACAGTGTAGGTCTTTTTTTTTTTTTTTGTACTCTTTTACTTTATTCTTTCAGCAGAATGCCATGAATATAATAGTAAGTTCTCAGTATTTGGTGAATAAGCTATCATCCAAAATCTTATTAATCTTCATTTGTTTTGCTAATAATGAAGATTTTATGTAAACGATACTTATAGATGGGATGATTATGAGAATGTAATGTATCAGTCAAGTAAAATTTAGATCTGTGAGTACTACACAAATAGAGTAGTTGTGGAGGATACAATTAAATTTCTTTTAACATTACTCCAAATGTATCGTTCATAACAAATTAGGTGACTAATTAAGAAATAGAAGACTGAGTATATGAGTAACTTTTTTTCTCCACATACAGCCAACTTAGCTTTGAAAAAGCAGTCAACAATATACAATGGGAAAAAGAATCCCTATTCAATAAATGGTGCTGGGAAAATTGGATAGCCACATGCAGAAGAATAAAACACGACCCATATCTCTCACCACTTACTAAAATTAATTCAAAATGGATAAAGGACTTAAATGTAAAGCACAAAACCATAAGAATTCTAGAAGAAAACATAGAAAAACTCTTCCAGATATTGGCCCAGGAAAAGAATTTATGAAGCTCCCAAAAGCAATCACACCACCAACAAAAATAAATAAATTGGGCATGATTAAATTAAAAAGCTTCTGCACAGCCAAGGAAATAATTAACAGAGCAAACCGACAACCTACAAAATGGGAGAAAGAATTCCCAAGCTATACATCTGATAAAAGACTAATAATCAGAATCTACAAAGAATTCAACCAAATCAGTGAGAAAAAAAAAATCAGACAACCTTATTAAAATGTGGGTAAATTGTGCTGTGATAAACATTGCATTATAGGTATCTTTAAAAAAAAAAAAAAAGGAACAAGATGGCAGATGAGAAACACCACCAGACAGAGTGTCTCTGCAGAAAAGACAGATTCTAGCAGAAATGAGAAAAAAGAGGCAAGAGGATGAGCATACAGCAGACGAGGGCCGGAAGGAGGGGTACCTGAGACCCCAGGAGACTCCACGGGAGGAGGCTGCGGAGGAGAACTGGAAGCTGAGACCACCCACCGGAGCTGCCCGGAGACCAGCGGCAAGAGTAGGTGGATCAGTCACCTTTCCCCTCCCCTACATCTCAGACTGCTGATGGGCTCCCCAGTGGGTGGAGAGACCTGCGGACACAGGCCAGAGACAGCCACCACCAGCTAGCAGTGAGCCTGTACTGGACGCGGCACCAGGCTCCCAACTCCCTCCCGGCACCTGGAACAATTGGGTCTGACTGACATCTACAGGACATTCTACCCAAAATCCACTGAATATACGTTCTTCTCATCAGCTCACGGGACATTCTCTAAGATTGACCATATCCTAGGACACAAAGAAAATCTCAAGAAATTTAAAAAAATAGAAATCATACCATGTACCTTCTCAGATCACAGTGGAATAAAACTAGAAATCAACCCTAACAGAAACTCACATTTCTACACAAAAACATGGAAATTAAACAACCTCCTACTAAATGATTACTTCATAAATGAAGAAATCAAGATGGAAATAAAAAAATTCTATGAAGAAAATGACAATGGAGAGAAAAGTTATCAACTCCTCTGGGACGGAGCTAAAGCAGTTCTGAGAGGAAAGTTTATCTCCATAAATGCCTATAACCAAAAGACAAAAAGATCACAAATAGACAATCTAACGAAATGACTCAAAGAGCTAGAAAAAGAAGAACAGACCAACCCCAAACCCAGCAGAAGAAGTGAAATCAACAAGATCAAATCAGAACTAAACGAAATTGAAAACAGGGAAGCTATTCAGGAGATTAATAAAACAAAAAGTTGGTTCTTTGAAAAAATAAACAAAATTGACACACCATTGGCTAAGCTAACAAAAAGCAGAAAAGAGAAATCTCTAATAAGCTCCATCAGGAACAAAAAAGGAGATATCACAACTGATCCCAAAGAGATACAAGATACAATTTATGAATACTACAAAAATCTTTATGCACACAAACTGGAAAATGTGGAGGAAATGGACAAATTTCTAGAAACACACAGCCTCCCTAGGCTCAACCAGGAAGAAATAGATTCCCTGAACAGACCAATCTCAAGAGCTGAAATAGAAACAGCAATTAAAAATCTCCCTAAAAAGAAAAGTCCCGGTCCAGATGGCTTCACACCTGAATTTCACCACACTTACAAAGAAGAACAAGTACCTATCTTGCAGAAACTATTCCACAACATCGAGAAGAACGGAAACCTCCCGGACACCTTTTATGAAGTGAATATTACTCTGATACCAAAACCAGGAAAGGATGCAACAAAAAAAGAAAACTACAGACCAATATCCCTAATGAATATAGATGCAAAAATTTTCAACAAAATCTTAGCTAACCGAATCCAGACGCTTATCAAAAAAATAATCCATCACGACCCAGTGGGCTTCATCCCAGGGATGCAGGGATGGTTCAACATACGTAAATCTATAAATGCAATTCACCACATAAACAGAAGCAAAAACAAAGACCACATGATTCATTCAATAGATGCAGAAAAAGCTTTTGACAAAATTCAACACCCTTTCATGATACGAACACTGAAGAAAATAGGCATAGAAGGGACATACCTAAAAATGATACAAGCTATATATGACAGACCCATAGCCAACATCATACTGAATGGGGAAAAATTGAAATCATTCCCACTTAGAACTGGAACCAGACAAGGCTGCCCACTATCTCCACTTCTATTTAACATAGTGCTGGAAGTCCTGGCTACAGCAATCAGACAGGAAAATGGAATTAAAGGTATCCAAATAGGAGTAGAAGAGATCAAACTTTCACTGTTTGCTGCTGATATGATATTATATCTAGAAAACCCCAAAGATTCAACCAAGAAACTTCTGGAACTGATCAATGAATTTAGTAAAGTCTCAGGATACAAAATCAATACACAGAAATCAGAGGCATTCATATACGCCAACAACAATCTCATTGAGAACCAAATCAAAGACTCAATTCCCTTCACAATAGCAACAAAGAAATTAAAGTACCTAGAAGTATACTTAATCAAGGACGTAAAAGACCTCTACAGGGAGAACTATGAAACACTGAGGAAGGAAATAGCAGAGGATGTAAACAGATGGAAATCCATACCATGCTCGTGGATCGGCAGACTCAATATCATCAAAATGTCTATACTACCCAAACTGATCTACAGATTCAATGCAATACCTATTAAAATTCCATCAGCATTCTTCACAGATATAAAAAAAAATAATTTTACGCTTCGTATGGAACCAAAGAAGACCCCGAATATCAAGAGCAATTCTAGGCAACAAAAACAAAATGGGAGGCATTAATTTGCCAGATATCAAACTATACTACAAAGCTGTAGTAATTAAAACAATATGGTATTGGCACAAAAACAGGAATATTGACCAGTGGAACAGATGTGAGAATCCTGATATAAAACCATCCTCATATAGCCATCTAATCTTTGACAAAGCAGACAAAAACATACGCTGGGGAAAAGAATCCCTTTTCAATAAATGGTGCTGGTAAAACTGGATAGCCACCTGTAGAAGGCTAAAACAGGACCCACACCTTTCACCTCTCACAAAAACCAACTCATGCTGGATAACAGACTTAAACCTAAGGTATGAAACTATTAGAACTCTAGAAGAAAATGTTGGAAACACTCTCCTAGACATCGGCCTGGGCAAAGAGTTTATGAAGAAGTCCCCAAAGGCAATCACAGCAGCAACAAAAATAAATAAATGGGACATGATCAAACTACAAAGCTTCTGCACAGCCAAAGAAATAGTCATGAAAGTAAACAGACAACCTACAAAATGGGAGAAAATTTTTGCATCCTATGCATCCGATAAGGGACTGATAACTAGAATATACTTAGAACTCATGAAAATCAGGAAGAAAAAATCAAATAACCCCATTAAAAAGTGGGCAAAGGACTTGAACAGAAATTTTTCTAAAGAAGACAGAAGAATGGCCAACAAACATATGAAAAAATGCTCAACATCTCTAATCATCAGGGAAATGCAAATCAAAACCACAATGAGATATCACTTAACTCCTGTGAGAATGGCCTTTATCAAAAAGTCTCCAAATAACAAATGCTGGCGTGGTTGCGGAGAGAGAGGAACACTCCTACACTGCTGGTGGGACTGCAAACTAGTTCAACCTCTGTGAAAAGCAATATGGAGATACCTTAAAGCGATACAAGTGAATCTACCATTTGATCCAGCAATCCCATTGCTGGGCATCTACCCAAATGATCCAATGACACTGTACAAAAAAGACACCTGCACTCGAATGTTTATAGCAGCACAATTCATAATAGCAAGGCTGGGAAACAGCCCAAGTGCCCATCAATCCAAGAATGGATTAATAAAATGTGGTATATGTATACCATGGATTACTATTCAGCTCTAAGAAACAATGGTGACAAAGCACATCTTATATTTTCCTGGTTAGAGCTGGAACCCATACTATTAAGTGAAGTTTCCCAAGAATGGAAAAACAAGCACCACATATACTCACCAGCACATTGGTATTAACTGAACAGCACCTAAGTGGTCACATAGGTACTACAGTAATAGGGTATTGGGCAGGTGGGAGGGGGGTGGGGGGCAGGTATATACATATATAATGAGTGAGATGTGCACCATCTGGGGGATGGTCATGCTGGAGACTCAGACTTGTGGGGAGAGGGGGGAAATGAGCATTTATTGAAACCTTAAAATCTGTACCCCCATAATATGCTGAAATACAAAAAAAAAAAAAAAAAAAAGACTTCTTTTCCTTTAGGTAAATACCCAGCAGTGGGATTGCTAGATTGAATGGTAGGTTAGGTCAACATTTATTTCATTGAGGAATCTTCATACTGTCTCCCATAGAGGTAGTACTAATTTGCATTCCCATCAACAGTGTAAAAAGCATTACTTTCTCTCTGGATTCATAACAGCATCTATTGTTTTTGATTTTTTAGTAATGGGCATTCTTTAGGAGTAAGGCGGTATGCCATTGTAGTTTTAATTTGCATTTCCCTAATAGTTAGTGATGTTGAGCATTTTTTCATATGTTTATTGGCCATTTATCTATCTTCTTTTGAAAAGCTTCCATTCTTGTCTTTTGCCCATGTTTGGAATGGGGTTGTTTGTTTTTATCTTGCTGATTTATTTGAGTTGTCTGTAGATTCTAAGCATTAGTCCTTTGCCAGATGTACAGTTTACAAATATTTTCTCTCAAAGACTTACGTGTCTTAGTCATAAAATCTTGTCCTAGGCTAATGTCTAAAAGAGTTTTTCCTATGTTTTCCTCTAGAATTTTTATGGCTTCCTGCCTTACATTTAATTCTTTTATTCATGTTGAATTCATTTTTTATATGACGAGAAATACAGGTCCTGTTTCATTATTCTGCATGTGGCCTTCCAATAATCCCAGCAACATTTTATTGAATAGAGCTTCCTTTAACCAGCATATGTTGCTGTCTGCTTTGTCAAAGATCAGTTGGCTATAGCTATATGGTTTTATTTCTGGCTTCTCTATCTGTTCCACTGGTCTATGTCTCTACTTTTATAAAAGTGCCATGCCGTTTTGATTACTTTAAGCTTGCAGTATTACTTGAAGTCAGGTAATGTGATGCCTTCAGGTGTTGTTGTTGTTGTTTTTAATTTTTGCTTAGGATTGCTTTGGCTATTCAGAGTCTTTTCTGATTTAAAATAAAGGGTAGGGTTATTTTTTCTAGTTTTGTAAAAAAACATTAATATTTTGATGGTAATTGTCTTGAATCTGTAAATCACTTTAGGCAGTATGGACATTTTAAGGTCCATTTAGACGATGTTGATTCTCCCAATCCATGAGCAAGGGATGTGTTTCCATTTCTTTGAGTCATCTGTGATTTCTTTCATCAGTGTTCTGTAGTTCTCCTTGTAGAAATATTTCACTTCCTTGGTATATTCCTAGGCATTTTATTTTCTTTATACTATTGTGAATGATATTGAGTCCTTGATTTTACTCTCAGCTTGACTGTTATTAGTACATAGTAGTGCTATTTATTTGCGTACATTGATTTTGTAAGCTGAAACATTGCTAAATTTATTTATCAATTCCAGGAGTCTTTTTTGTGGCATCTTTAGAGTTTTCTAGATAAAAGATCTATCATCAGCAAACAGGGATAGTTTGACCTTATCTTTCCCAATTTGGATACCCTTTGTTTCTTTCTCTTGCCTGATTGCTCTGGCTAGGAATTCCACTAGTGTGTTCAATAGATAATGTGACAGTGGGCACTCTTGTCTTTTTCCAATTCTTAGGGGAATTATTTCAACATTTTCTTACTCAGTATGATATTATTTGTGGATTTGCCCTATAGGCCTTTTATAATTTTGAGTTATGTTCCTTCTATGCCTAATTGTTTGAGGATCTTTATCAGGAAAGAGTGCTAGATTTTATCAAACGTTTTTTCTGCATCTACTGAGATAATCTTATGGTCTTTGTTTTTGCATCTGTTTATGTGGTGAATCACATTTATTGATTTGTGTATGTTAAACCTTACCTCCTTGGCATGAAACCCACTTGATCATGGTCAACTATCCATTTGATTTGTCATTGAATTTGGTTTTCTAGTATTTTGTTGAGGTTTTTGGCAGCTTATGTTCATAGGGCATATTAGTCTGTAGGTTACATTTTTCATTGAGTCCTTTCCTGTCTTTGGTATCAAGGTGATACTGGCTTTAATAGAATGAGTTAGAGTGGATTTCCTCCTTCTCAATGTTATGGAATAATTTCTGTAGGATAGGTACCATTTCTTCTTTTAGTTCTGGCAAAATTCATCCTGGGAAGATTGTAGGATCTTGGTGGGCACCTGGACATGTAACAGGACTGCAGCCAGTGACAGAGTAGGTTGCAGGACCTTGACAGGTGCCTGCGCAAATTGCAGGATATTTGCTGGTGCCTACGCTGGTCACTGGATATTGACAAGAGCCTGTGAGGTTTGTGGGACTTTGCTGGATACCCAGCAGGTGTGGGACATTGGCAGGCATCTGTACACACCAGGGTCTTAAGCGATGCCTGGGTGGGTTACAGAACCACAGCTGGTAGTTGGCTGGCTCTTCTGGCCAAGCAGCTGGGCCACCGTGGCTTCCAGGGCTGGGGTGGTACAAAATGCCCCACTGGGGATATGCAATTGCTAAAGTTCTCTCTGTCCATGTCCAATAGTGGTTGCTATTCGGGTGGCAGTGGCAGCACTATTGAGATGGCAAGATGGTGATAGAGGATGATGAGGGCTGGTGAGTGCCTGCTCTGGTTAGTTCACCAGGAGTCAGCTTTTAGTGGGCCTTGAGGTGGTGCACAGCACCTAGTCACAGTGCATATCAGAATACCCACCCTCCCTGCTCTCTCTCTGACCTGGCAGGGGTAACAGGGAGGCAGCTGAAGGGAGCCAATCCGTCTGCAGACTGGGCTTCCTAGGGCTGAGCATGCCAATTGCAGTCTGTTGCCGTGACCTGGAACCAGAAGTTGGTGGGACTCCACTGTTCCTGTTCTCCAGTGCAATGCTGCTGTGGTTTCCAAGAAGCTCCCTAATCAGTTTAGAGGCCTGCTGTGATGTGTAAACTCCCTCATAGTTCAGATTTCAGGATCTGCTGGGGGAGTGTGGAACCTTGATGGTCTCTCTCCTAACCCCTCCCCATGTGCGTATGCTTCCCCCAATTACCTCCTGATCTTGGTGTGCAGATTGTAAGGCTGGTGGTGGGCTCCCTCCCTTCCCCAGATCAAAAAAATAAAAGGTTCATGAGACCAGACCCGCCAAGGACAAAACTGCCCGGCCTTACTGAGAGGAACCACACCCAGATGTCCAACCGGATGAGAACGTTTTGGCTCCTGGATTCCACAAATACCTCCAGCCCCTCCTATTTCTCAATGACCACCCAAGGTCACAATGGAAAATCCCCAGCTCTTCCCACCAAAAGTCCCTAGCCAGGCCAAAAGAGTATAAAAGGCCTCAGCCCCTTCAAACAGGGGTGACTTCTGGGGTCCCCCTCTCTTGGGGCCCCAGAACCTCATCCAGGAGTGTATAATAAAGCCACGTGGTTTGGCCCTCACTCTTTCTCTCTGTGTCTTTTCTTTTCACCGCTGCTGAAAAACCTTACACAGATCACCCCGCTTCTCTCTCCCCTTCTTTGGGTTTCTCCAGTCATTTCTCTGATGATTCGCAATGTGCTCTCCAAGACGGTCCATCCATTGGTGAACCTCTACTTGCAACCTATGATCCACTTCTTGAGAACAGTGAGTACAGGCTGCTTTCAGTCCATCATCTTGGCCCTTCCCCCAATATTTCTATTAACAGTCTGTTCAAGGCATACCCTTTAAAAATTATTCCAGCCTCTATGTAGTACCCAATTCCAAAGCCACCTCTTCGTGTTTATTTGTTACAGTGGCACTCCAATTTCAGGTACCAGAAATCTGTATTAGTTTCCTAGAGGTTCTGTAACAAATTGCCACAAACTAAAGCCTACCTACATTCTTTGGTTTGTGGCCCCTTGTTCCATCTTCAAAGTCAGAAGCATGACATCTTATTTTCTCTCTAGGCTTCCATTATCACACCACTTTACCTCTTTTTCTCAACCTCTTGTGTCCCTTTTATAAGGACTCTTTGATTATACTGGGCCCACCCAACTCAGATTCATAAACTCATTCACATTAAAAAGAGGTTTTTCTTTTTTACTATTATTCTATAAATTAGGAAGATGATTTTGAAGATTCATTACTCATCCTTCCACAAAAAAGAAAGATTTATTGTGATTGTCCTATCTTTGTTTCAGCACTATATTGGAATAACAGAAAGGTGGGGAGGGGGAATGAGAAAGATAACATGCTTTGTTTTATAGATTTCTTGGCAATACAGAGCCACATTCATATTTGAAAACCAAGCAACCACATCCCTTACAGTAGCATTTGAAATTTTTTGTTTGCTTTCTTGTTTTCCATAAGAAGGAGGTTGGTGAGTTCTATATATACAATAAAGAAAATAATATTGACACTTCTCATCCTACACACACACACACACACACACACACACACACACACAATTATCATTGGAAAACCTTCCTGATGAACAGAACTTGGCAATCTTTTCTTGGTTCTTGGTGTGCTCTTGGCTGAAGAATGACCAGATACACCCATAGCAAAGCCAGCATGAAACCAAGTTTATTAAGGAATAGCAGGTTTATTGAGTAAGAGGAAAATACATTTGCCATAGGTGATGAACAAGCCCCCGTTGTAACAAGAGGCTCTGGTCTGGGGTCCTGTTTTATATTGTCTGGACTGGGTCCTCCTCATGGCTTAATCATCATGTAGAAGAACTCTGATGCATAATTAATGACATGACAATTAGCCATAGGGTACTATAGGTCATTTTCCAGATCCTATTATACCTGGGCTATCTGGCTCATGGGCTTAGGAATTCCCTGCATTCTTTTGCAGATTGGCAAGGCTTTCATTCCTCCTTCTCCCTGGTGTGGCAATTGATAGGGGCAGGATCAAGGTGGGGCAGCTCCAAGGTGAGTCACCCACCCTTGTCCTTTTTCCCCAGCTGTGGCAATTACTGGAGGCAGCACCAATGTAGGGCTCCTGCTTTTATCCCTAGGAGAGCCAGAGGTCTCTCGCTAACTATCTACATAACAGAATTATTTCCATCTTTATAGACACATAGGGAGATTAAAATTTCAAGGCTTCCCTGATGTGATATATGTCACTTCCACACCTGTCCTTCAACAATTACAGCAGTCACTTTTTTTCTTCTATGCTTGTTGGCTAAAATAATGTAGAGATTCATTGGAGAATTTTGAGGAAGTCCTAGAAGATGATGATGTATGATTTAAAAAGAGGCAGGCTCCATAAATATAACTTGAAAGGGTACCCATGCAACACTTGATTGAATTATTGTCATGAGTGAAATATAAATTATTATTATTGTGTTCAGGCAGTGAGATTTGGAGAATTGTTTGTTACTAAAACTAACATTTCTTATCCTGACTGATATGCTATATTTCATTTCAGTATACAGATTTTTCTTACTCAAATACAAAAATGTTATTGATTTCTATTTCTAATTCTAATGATCATAGGTAAAATACTTTGGATTGTTCATGTACACTACCATATTGTTTGTGAATAATGACTTTTTTAAATTTCTTTCCAGTGATTATCCCTTTGTCTTACTCTTATATTTCACTGGCTGGGCATGCTAGATTAACATTGAGTAGAACTTCTAAGTCTTAATAATAGGCTTCTTTGGCTTATTTTTGATATTAAATAAAATTAACATCTATATGTAGTATCTGATATAGATTTCACTCTGGTATTTCTTGTAACATCTCTTTAATTAGATTTTTTAGTATAAAGACGTTCTTTTCTAATTTTATTTTAATAAAAATACTTCTAAAAATAATAAAAATATATGGAATTATACTAGATGTTTCTTTGTCATATATTGTTGTAATAATATATTTCTTCTTTTATTTGTTGTTGTTGTGAATTCTATTCACTGATTTTATAATGTTCATCCAACCAGTCTGCTTCCTGGAATAAATTCAACTAGGTTATGATGTATTATTTTTCAAATATATTGCTGGATTTTATTTGCTTGGATTTTATTTAGAATTTTTACACCCAGTATCATGAGTATTTTTAGATGCTAGCATAATTTTTTCATGGTATTGTCTTATTAACTTTTAACATTCTGAGGCATCTGTTCATATCGCTTTTGTTCATTGTATCCTCTTAATAACTTTTTAAGGTCTGGAGAATCTATAGTTATATTTCCTGTTTCATTCCTAACATTGTTTATGTGTGCCTACTCGCCTTTTTTCTTGATCAGTCTCACCAGAAGCTTGTCAGTTTTATTAGACTTTCAAAGAAACAACTTTGGCTTTGTTGATAGCAACCATATGTTTGATTTCTGTTTTATTACTTTCTACTCTTATCTTGACTATTTTTCTCTAATTTCTTTTAGGTTTGTTTTCCTGGTCTTTTATTAATTTCGTAGGAAGTATTCTCTGCTCAGCTCATTATTTTTCTTTTCTAATATAAGCATTTAAGATAGGGATCAGGAAACATTTCCCATAAATAGGTAGAAAGTGAATATTTTAAGTTCTGCAGGCCAAATATGAACTCTGTTGAATATCTTTACATTGTTTTAAACCCTGTAAAATGGTTCAAAAAAATTTTACCCCAATACTGTGCAAAAACAGTAATAAGCTTATTTGGCCAAGAAGCCACAATTTGCTGACCACTGATTTGTCCTAAATTTTCCCTTAAGCAATAGACTCTTAACTAACAAGTTTTAAAATATATTTAATTAATTTAAGTCTTTAAATATTTTCCAATTTCCAGTATCATTCTGACTTCGATTCATGAGTATTTGTACTTTTTTTCTTAATTTTGGAACATATATTTTCCAGTTACTGTTTTATTTTTCTAGTGTGTTTATGTTCTCTGTAACGCAGACTGCAATATCCTTCTGTATCCTTGAAATTTGTTTAGGCATGTTTATAGCAAGTGAATATTCTATATACATTTGAAAAGCATATATATTCAGTGTTAAATTCAGTGTGCTATAGGATTTTCAACCTTTTCACCTTGGTGGATGCCACCAAGGCTTATGACTTATACCTTTCAGAGTATGGATTGAGCAGCATCTGGGTCCACTTGAGCAGCATCTGGGTCCACTGGGGTGACTTGTAACCGGCTCCATGAACTCCTATACATTTTTTAAATATATATAATCCTCTACCTTAACTAACTACTGGACCCTTTGAGTTGTTTCCCAGAAAGGATGGCCTCAAACTATTAGCCTCAGGTGATCCTACAGTCTTGGCCTCCCAAAGTGCTGGGATTATAGGCATGAGACACCACACCTGGCATGAAATGATGGATTTTCAACAAGACAACGGATTTGAGATTCTGAAGGGCCCAGGACAGACTTCCTGATGGCAAGATTCACCATATCCTACAACCTGCCCCTAATGCATGCAGTCCCTTGTGAGATGTACCATGACCTTCCCCAAAGCACATGGCTCCCTTTAAAAGCACATGCTATCCCTTTGTCCAGGAGATGAATTTTAGGCAGCTTCTCCCATTCTCTTGTCATAATGTCTGTCATATTAAAAATTCCTGTCTTCCTTGGCAATCCTCTTTGTGTCAATTATTGTATTTTTATATAAGGATCACTGTATGTAGACTGAAACCCCCTTGCAGTTTTGATAACAGACTGAGAAGCGCTGCCTAGAACTCAGGGAGAAGAGTTCTGAGGTGCGGCAGGGCAGCAAATGCTGAGGTCCTGTGGACATCTCTCTGAAAACTTTGCCCTAAAGATCCTAGCTTGAATTGAAGATCTCTAAAATACAATTTGAGCCATCCTCTCATTGTTTTGATGAATAGAACCTTGCTCCCTTCTATCCATATTAATATTAATCTGCTAAGCAAAAGATTGCTTGGCTACAGCTTTAGTATTCTCTCCCAACCACCGCATTTTTTATATTTTACATGGCCAGGCTGAGAGTGTTCCAAAGCTTTCCATTCTGCTTACCTTTTAAGTATAAATTCTATCTATAAATCATTTCTCTCATCTCCTATTTTACTTTATTGGCCAAAAGAAGCCATGCAGCACATTGAATGTTTTGCTGCTTAGATATTTCTTCCGCCAGATTTCCTAGATCATTGTTCTTAAGTCCTTCTTTTCATAATGTTCTATGACATGGACACAATTCCACCAAGTTCTTTGCAACTATTAGATGGCCTGTACTCCAGTTTTCAATACCTTACTTTTCAATTCCATGAGATCTCCTCAGAATAGCATTTCTTGTCCACATTTCTACCAGCATTTCTATCAGTCATTACTACTTAAGTAATATCTAAGAAGTCCCATGCTTTTCCTATAGTTCTTTTTGAGTTGTTTCCAGAATCACCTGTAATGCTCTGTTCACAGCAATATAGACTTTTTCTAGCCTGCTCCTCCAAACTCTTCCAGCCTCTGCCCATTACCTCATTCCAAAGCTGCTTCCACATTCCCAGGTGTTTGTTACAGCAACGATCCCATTTCTTAGTACCACTTTTCTGTCTTAGTCTGTTTTGTGTTGTTATAACAGCATACCATATACTGGGTAATTCATAAAGAAAATAAATTTAATTTCTTATGATTCTGAAGGCTGAAAAGTCCAAGATTGAGGAGCCAGTATCTAGTGAGGATCTTCTTGATGTGTCGCATTATGGAAGGCAAAGGGCAAGAGAATGTTGCATTCACACAAGAGAAGAAGGGGATCAAATTCATCCTTCTGTCAGGAACCCACTTTAGGGATAAGAAACCCACTTCCATAAAAACATGACCTCCTGTTCACATGAGCAGAGCCCCTATCTCAACACTGTTGCACATGGGATTAAATTTTCAACTCATGAATTTTGGGGGACAGGTTCAAACCAAAGCACTTCCTTTATGTAATTTTTATCTGAAGATTCTTTACATTTTTTGTTAGAGCATGTGCTCTGCTATCCAGTACAACATGTTTAGAGATATGGAAGTAAACACAACTATTTTTTAGAGCCTTTTTTAAAATCCTTGTATAGTTTTCCTTCATTTGAAATGTTTATTTTTTTAATTAATTTCTAGTTTTAGGAACAGATAAATACTCATTTCAAGAAGAGTTTATATTTCTACTTTTTATAAGTTATTGACCTTTTTGTCACCTAACTTGCCATTGTTTTGTTGTAAATTACTCAGAACTATAGTTTTTTCAGAAAGAATTGTATTTAATACATATATAATAGACTCACCTCATGAATTATGGTATTCTGTACTTACATAGGCTCATTTATTTTTTTATCTTCTTGATCTTCATTTCCTTAGAGGCATTAATGACATCCACCTACTATATTCATGTATTCTATATTTTATGTAGTATTTTTAATGAATTATAATACTATGTTATTTGATGAATATTAGACTCATGACTATTTATTAGAGATAGAAAATAGTATCATTATGAGGGTCACAGATATCTGTATTCTTTTATGTTGTGAGTTTGGCAATAATATTCTGACACTGTTATTTTTCTTTCTTGGACCATACATTCAACATGAATAAAGTCACTGTTACTAAGTATAATACTCGGATTAGCTATCTTGAGACTAATAAAAATATCTGTTATGTTGAAGTAGAGATCTGGAAATTGAAGAAGTAGTATTAAGTTTGACACTTAAATATGATGTTTCCAGAAGAGTTGGTATGAAATACCAGCAAAAACAATGGAATGTAATATATTAATAAAGGTAGCTAAGACCAGATATTACTAGTGGAATTTGGAAGCATTTAAAAGTTTAGTTGGAGGGAGTACTAAACAATATATTGGAAAAGGAATAAGGTTATTCTCTAGAAGAAAAAAACAGAAAATTTTATAAAAACCAATTTCTTAAAGGACAAATCAACCTATATACCAATTCAATAAATATACTTATTTTTTAAGCTATTTAATTTTAGTTTATAGTGCTGATTATATCTTCATAACATAATTTTTAGAAAAGTTAATTTTATCTTTAGAAAAGATAATTTTATCTTTTCTAAAGATAAAATCACCTTTTTAAGAGGTAGAAAAATTAGACCACTGGTATATTTAAGAGCAGAGAGATGGAAGACTGAAAGGCTGAGAGAGAGAAGTGGAAAATCATAAAGAGCCCTTAGCTCTTCCATCTTTTTTCTACTCATTATACTATTTTAACTTTGCATCTCGGCTTATATCTATAACATCTGGGCAAGCAGGAAAAGTTGAAGATGTTCTCAATATGCTGTTACAAAGTCCAATGAAATCCAGTTGTAGATATGAGCATCCTGAATAAACTGCTATTGAAGAGGCTAAAGATCAGTAGCTAATAATAGCTTAGCCATGGAATGATGTGGCACCATGATATTAGTTTCCCAGTTTTCTTCTGTTTTACCAATCTGAGACTCTCAACACATAGCTTCCATTTTATAATCAAAGATAGTTCAAAGTTCTATTTTTCATGTCTATATTTAAACCATAAGAAAGGATAGAAGGAACATTAGATGTCATACTTCTGTCCTTTAATGGCGTGCCACAGATTTTGAACTCATCACTTCTTATTTAATCCTATTAGACTGGATTTAGTCACATGGACAAATACTGCTGAAATAGAAGCTAAGAAGTGTAGTCTTTTGTTGTGTGGCCATGCATACAGATACAATGCAGTGTTTTTGTTAGTAAAACATAATGAAGATATTGTGGGAAAACCAGTTCTTGATTGGTCAAATAAAACTAAATTTGTAGATTGATCATTAGGTGAATTGATCTGGTTCTGATGAGCTGTTTGGACATTTAGAAATTGTATGCACCCAAGTGTCTATCCAGTACGTGAAAGGCATACAATGCCTTTGAATGAAAGAATAAATGGCTAAGCCATCAAGGACTGGGTTAGAAATGACAATAACAGAGCACACCTGAACTCACAGACTCACAGAATCAATTCAGTCAATATTTATTGAGGGACTGCAGGCCAAGATTTATGTTAGGTGCTGGGTTAACAAAAATAAAACAGGACAGGCAACCTATTCATATGTGCCAAAAAATTATGATGAAGAAATGTCAAACTAATTATATAAAAAGATACAGATATTAAATATTCTTATCTTCTCCCATGTCATTATCACAATACCTCTGTAAAGTTTGAATCCTACTGGCTTACCACCAAAAAAAATCATAGGTGAGTGTATCATGATGCATGCACCTCTTCTCAGCCTTGTGTAGATCCATACATACATTATTAAGCAATTCATGAGTTTGATATACAAGTAGAATGTCAATGTATTTCCTAGCAATAAAACATTCTTGCTGCACAGACCATAAGACTCAATAGTGACATAATGAATGTCTTTTTTCTCTAGAAAATCTTTACAAGAACGCAAATTACAATAAAAAGTTTGCTTGATGTACTTGAGACCTCAAAACTACGAGACAAGTTGAATATTTATCATTTATGATAGCCAAATGCATCCATTTCACCACAGAAGTTTTTTCTTTCTGATCAATGAGGCTGTAATATTTGTAATGTATTGGCAAAAGTTTCTCCCACATGGTTTTGGAAATGGTTTCAGACCCCATTTATCTCCCATACAATTATTTTTTAAATCATACCAAAACTGACCAGCACTGTGCCATCCTAAACCCCACCCTGAGGTTCCGATTGATATATATTTTGCATAGATCTTTTCATGTATTTTTTTTTCTATCAGGTAATATAGAACTATATTTCTTTAATGTAATTTTTAATATCTATATACTTTTATCTTACTGTGCTAGCTTAATCATTAAAATTTATTAAGATTTATAAGGGGTATCTTAGTATATTTTCATATGTTTAAAATACAAGGAAAAGTGGGCTAAGTAGTATCTTTAATGTATAATAAAATACTAGGGAAACACAGGGGAAAGAGGAAATCTATTTGATTAAGGGCATCAATAAAAGTTTTCTCAATATAAACAATTGTATTTGATGAGGTTTGAAAGATGGATAAGATTTTCAAAATTAATGAACAAGAAAAGCAATGTGAGCAAAGGAATGTGTGCAAGAAAAAGACATAAAAATCACATGGCATGTTTATAAAGTGGTCAGTAATCTGGTATACCTGGGGTACATTAGTGTTTTAATATGAAATGATATTAGAAGAAAATTTTATTATAATGTGAGATACCATAATAAAAATAGTAATTTCAATTACTATTATAATTTTAATAATGTTTCAGTTCACAAATTCACATTAATAGATCAAGAAGAAAAGAACAGAAAGAATGAATTAATGGTCTCAATGTCAGATAGAAAAATCAGAAAATTAATAATAAATATATCCACTGGAGTTGCTTATTTAAAGTCATTACTTTATAGAGCATCTTGAGTTTTACCTTTTTTTCATTCTGTTCTTTTTCATCATCCTGAAAATAAAGGCATGTTTCCAGATAAGATTTCCTGTATCCATTGTTTATAATCATGTTTCTTTCAGTAGAAAATATATTGGAGCTAAAAGTAATCATACTGAAGAGCAGCCTTTGTCTTCTCAGCCTATCATGTTAATAGTGATATTATATAAGCTTTTAAAAATATAATTTATAAACATCCATATACATAAGCCAAATGTTTAAGGACTTTTGAAAATATGCCAAAAAAAAAATTTCTCAAACGAAGGCTGCGTTCTTCTGAATATGAACTCCTAAATCTGATACTAAACGCTAAACTAATAGAACTTCTCTGGAGCATATTATCAAGGCAACAACAGAAGTTGCCTTTGTTGGGAAACTCTTTTGTTATTGGCCAAATATTTATGCAAAGGAAATAAACTGTGTATGTGGATAAGAGCAAGAGACAAAAAACAAAAAAGCAAAAAACAAACAAACAAAAAAAGAACACACAGACTAAAAACATTTTGATTATAAAATTATTCACAATTGAAAATTATAATGCACCCAATGTTCATTTGTCTTAACGTTTGTCTCCCTAAGAAGCTATATTGCAAAAGCAATCAGTTGCTTAAGATTGGTTACCAAACATCATGGTAGCTCAGAAATATATGCTGGAAGTGTGTTTAAAAATATTGATATTGTATAGGGCCTCAAAAATCTTTACCATTAAAGAAATGTCCCTGTAGTATTATTTCTCCCTTGCCATATTCTATGGAAGAATGTTGTAAGTACACATGATACCCAGCTGAAGTGGCACAGTGCCATAGCTGAGCAGGGACTGACAGCAGCTAGTTATCATGTCACCTTCTAGTAGGTGCTAGGCAACACTGAGGTAAAGGGCCCACTCAGTACAACTCATGAACAGCTCCATTTTGATTTGTCTGGCCAATCATAAGGTCATCTACTTTCAGGTATTTCAACAGTTTGCCTAGCAGGAAATTAATTCTAGAAAATCTTTATCCATAAGAAAGCATAAAACATTTGTAGTTCTGAAGGCTTGGTACAGCATTGTCTCTAGGCAGATAAGCAGCAGATTCATGAATGCACCCTAAAGTATTCAACTTCTCTAAAAATGTTATTTGAACAAAATACAAACAAAGGAAATCTTACTTCAAGTATTTGGGGCACGGTGCCAATTCTCCTGGCACACTGATACTGGTTAAACAAGTTTCAGGTCCATTTAAATCCACTTGAACACTGAAGATTGAGAAGACTGAGGTCATAGCTAAGGAGATGAGAAACTTCACAGACTTTCCCCATCTTTATAGGGCCTGCGCCAATACCATCATCCAGAATTCTCATGAAAGAACCAGGGGAACAGAAGATACAGAAAACAAAGAGTTAATACATAAGTAAACAATAACCATGACAAAAAGCATAGTAAACTTTTTAATAAAATTAAATTTGTCCCTGTTCTCCCAAACATCACCTGAGGTGATGTACATATGCAAAAATTTGCATTAAATATGAATAGAAAATTAAAGAGTTAAACACGGACATTAGTTGTAGATGAGTCTGATAAATAAATAAGAAAACATGAATTTGCTTTGGAGGTGTGAAAGAGCTTTTCATACTAGTTCTTGATTGTAAATTAGCATCAATTCAAAAAAATCATGTCCACTAATGATTGTATGATAATTTCTTCTTTCAATTGTAATGATCAAAATTTTGCTATTATTAGTTCTTTGGGTATTGAACAACAACTTTAAACACCTATACTTTGGTTATACTCTTCTAAGTCTTTTCCATTTTTAGCAGGTTTACTGATAGCTCTATAAGGAGCACATCTACACAACACCATTGTTTGCTCTGGAGTCAACACCCTTGGTCATACCAGCAATGCAGTAACTGAAAACTGAAAGAAGAAATTGTTTCTTTATGTGTTGGTTTATGACAAAAGTGATGGTACTGAATAATTAGGAATACTTTAATAATGATAATAAGCAAACATAATGAGTACTCATTATATGCTAGACATAATTCTAAGTACATTGCATTTCTTTTGGGGAGGGTGGCCCAAGGAGGTATTTTGTTACTTTTTAAAAAAGAAATATATAGGGCTCATGGGTAGGTTGCATGTGACATTTTTCCATTATGTAAGTATAATAATATAACCATATAGCTATATTTCTTTGTCACTTGGAGAGTGCAGGGAAAAAATACCATAATCTTACCACTTAAGATAGCCACTGTAAGAATTTTGGTGAATATTTTTCTAGTATTATTACTGTATTATTTTTATATAATCTTGATACAAATTTTACCTTGGACATAAGCACCTTTAAGTTTTTCATAAGCATTTTCAATTTCAAAAATCATTTTAATTGTCATAAAAAGGCTAAAAATGACCTTTTTCTGTATATGTCTTTTCCCAACTTTTGCTTATTTTCATTGGAAAGATTTCTGGAAGTGGAATTAAGGAGGTAAATGTATATGGATGTTTTTATGATTTTTTTAAAATCCCTATGGCCTCCAAAGATTTATTCAAATTAACACTGTCACTAACTGTGTGCAACAGTGCTATTTATACTACACTATTATTTGATAATGTGGAAACTTAAAAAATCATTATAACAGGTGAAAAATTATAGCTAATATTTGTTTGTATTTCTTTGAATACTGATGAGGTTTAAGACAATCCCAGCTATTTGTTTACTGTTTTTTTTAATTCCCTAATGATATCATATGACTATTTATGGGATAGTCATATTTTTTATCAATGTATCTGATTCCTTTATATATTTGTACCATTCTGGATATTATTAATACTCAAAAAACCAGTTTGGTACAATTATTATCAAAATTTACAGAAGAGATAATTGGCCACCGGAAGTTTAAGAAACTTGCCCTCTGCCACATGTGTAGGTGGTGGAGCTGATAATTAAACTGAGAAATTATGAATCTAGGGTTGTACACCTTCCTACATGGTGAAATCTGTTAATATTATTATTTCTTCCTCTCTCTCTTTCTCTCTTTTTTAGGGACAGATTTTCAGTCTGTCACCAAGGTTGGAGTGCAGTGGCAAGACTGTAGCTCCCTGTAACCTCAAAGTCCTGAACTCAAGGGATCTTTCTGCATGATTCTTCCAAGTAACTAGGACCACAGGCATTTGCCACCACACCCAGCTAATTTAAAAACCATCCTCATATAGCCATCTGATCTTCGACAAGGCAGATAAAAACATGCACTGGGGAAAAGAATCCTTATTCAATAAATGGTGCTAGGAAAATTTGATAGCCACATTCAGTCATAGAAGACTGAAACAGGATCCATACCTCTCACAAAAGTCAACTCATGATGGATGACAGATTTAAACCTAAGGCATGAAACCATAAGAATTCTAGAAGAAAATGTGAGAAAAACTGTTATAGACATTGGCCTAGGCAAAGAATTTACAAAGAAGATCACAAAAGTAATCACAGCAACAACAAAAAATAAATAAATGGGAACTGATAAAATTAAAAATCTTCTGCATAGCCAAGGAAATTATCCTTAGAGAGAATAGACAACGTACAGAATAGTACAAAATATTTGCATGATATACATCTGATAAAAAGGGATTATAACTAGAATCTATATGGAATTCAGGAAAATCAGCAAGAAAAAAAACAATCAATCCCATTAAAAAGTGGGCAAAGGACATGAACAGAAACTTTTCAAAAGAAGATAGACTAATGACCAACAAACATAAGAAAAATGCTCAACATCTCTAATCATCAGGAAAATGCAAATGAAAACCACAATGTGATATCATCTAACTCCAGTGAGAATGGCTTTTATCAAAAAGTTCCCAAAACAATAAATGTTGATGTGGATTCAGAGAGATAAGAACACTCATAAATTGCTGGTGGGGCTGCAAACTAGTACAATCTCTAGGAAAGTAAGATGGAGCTACTTCAAAGAACTAAAAGTAGAACTACCATTTGATTCAGCAATCCTACTATGTATCTACCCAAAGGAGAAAAAGACATTCTATACAAAAGACATCTGCACTTGAACGTTTATAGCAGCACAATTCACAATTGCAAAGATGTGGAAACAATCCAAGTCCCCATCAATACATGAGTGTATTAATAAAATGTGGTATATGTATATCATGGAGTACAATTTAGTGATAAATAACATGGTGAACTATCTATTATATTGTGCTGGATGGAGCCAAAGCCCATTCTTCTAAGTGAAGTATCACAAGAATGGAAAAACAAACAGCACATATGCTCACCATTAAATTGGTACTAATTGATCAACA
Source organism: Microcebus murinus (assembly GCF_040939455.1). NCBI lineage: Eukaryota > Metazoa > Chordata > Mammalia > Primates > Cheirogaleidae > Microcebus > Microcebus murinus. The sequence continues at coordinate 45,984,675 of NC_134116.1, forward strand.
GTAATGTGCACATATGAGAAGTAACATTCATAAGGTGTCGGGCATGAGGGTGGGGGGAAAAGGGGATGGGTAAATTCACACCTAATGGTTGCCATGTGCACTGCCAGGGGAATGAGAATGCTTGTAGTACTGACTCTGGAAGTGCAAAGACAATTTATGTAACCAAAGTGTCTGTACCCTGTGATATACTCTGAAACAAAATTTTAAATGTTTATTTTGTAAAGATGGGATCTTACTATGTTTTGACAGATCATCTCAAACTCCTGTCCTCTAATGATCCTCCCATCTCAACCTCCCAATGTGCAGAGGTTATAAGTGTGAGCCACCATGTCTGCCCTATCATTGTTATTTTTGAAGGCAATTTTATAAATATAAATACTCTAAGGTTATTTACATATAATAAATGTCTTCACTTAAAATGCTGATTTAAGCTTAATAGAAATTAGTTTTAATTAATTTCAAGGCTGTGAGAGTGACTGAATTTTGAATTTGCATTTATGTCTATTGTGTTTTATTATTTTAAACAATCAATAGCAACAAAGCATAATGTAGGGGGGAAAAGTGTATTTCCTAAATGTGGCTGCTTCAACTACCTGTGTCTACAGTGAAACTTATCTCCCAACTGCTAAGTTTCCTTGTTTTTAAATGGCCTTTTTTCAATTGATTTTATTTACTTTCAAAGTGACATTTCAACAGAGGTATCCACTCTCATTTCTACTCTCCTTTGACATTTCTGTGACTTAGAGTGCAAGAAGCTGCTTGCCAAAGACTTGCTAGATTGATGTTGGGAGGAAAGGAAAAAAAATCTGCAGATAGCAGATGTTTCTTTTCTTCTTGTTGTGCCTATTACTTTGAAAAACTGACACTGCTTAAAAACAGATTTCAGATGTTCTGTCTTTCTGGCAGGAAGAGTGACTGTGTTACCCAAATAGGAGAAGTGTAAGTATTGTCTAAATAGGCAAGTTGAAGCTGGAGGATGGAGAAATGAAAAAACTCTCAGTAATGGTTTGTTGTTGTTTTTTTTCATCCTTCAATGAGTAATTTAATACAAGAAATCCCTAAGGTAACTGGGTGAGTACCTTAGTTATCTATTTCCTTTTGACCTTATTTGGGAATGACTAATATTCTAAAGAACACTTCAATGTATTTCTCTTCTTTTTTTTTTATTACTTAATAAGTGACATGGAAAATATTTCAAACTCAAACATAATTGCTTAGATTTGGGGGGAGACGGGCACATTTCCAAAGTCATAGATGAATAATTTAGCAAAAATTGATATAAGATTATTGTTATTATCATCACAAAAGATACCATGCAGGTCTCTGTTAGCACATAAATGGTCTTACACAAGTTATAAAACACAACCCTCTATCCCTAGGTATACTGATTGGAAAAAATTGATGTCTCTATGGGAAGACACATTTAAAATGACTTTTGTGTTTTCAGACTAAACGCAAACTCATGCAGAGCCTTGGATGACTAAACATGGGCTGGTTTGAAGGCCTTGCTTGAGTCCTACCTAGCATATTTGGTCAGGGCACAACTAAATTTTATTGCCCTGAAAATAAACTAAAGCATCCATCCAGAGATTTTTCAAGATTTTCTGATTTAATGTTCTGTTCATATAAATTTCATATCCTATATTCTATTTAAATTTGAGATCCAGAAAATGGGTTTAAAGGACTTATGAATGGCAAAACATTGATAATTCAAGACCAACTCAAGAAATTTTAAGAATGCTATTAATATGTGACAAGAATCATGATGTGCCTATCATTCATCTTCCTTCAGATTCCCCCATCTTCTCGAACTTTGCAGATGGGAGCTTTTGTTATCTAATAGATCAAGTTGAGTTATGAGCACCATTGCAGTTATAATGTCATCTGTGTTTTTTTAAAAAGTCTGCATATATTCTACCTTTACTGTTTGTTGCATAAGTAATAAAGATATAATAGCTGGTTAACTAAGACTGTTGTTATTGTTATTGTCTTCCTTTTCTCCTCCCACTCTTACTTATTATTATTATTTATTAATTTTCTCAGGCTATGAGTAGTAATAGAATAGTTCCTTTTATTTATACAGGTGGAATCCTGGCAGGTAAAAGTGTAATTCAAATTATTGAGACATTTAATACCTTCACAAACATTGCCAACCCTTCAGAATTGGAAGTTTTGGAAAATGGTAGATTTTTTATATAGTCCTCAGGATCTTATGGGAAATATAGGATAGAATCACCAAACATCTTCATATTCAAGGTTAGAGAAACAGAGAAATGGGACAATAGCAACCCTACAGATGATCTAATGACAGGAAGACATAGAAATGCAGTGAAGTGAAACCTTATTGAAAAAAGACAAGTCTAGGATGGTGACTTAGTTTTCAATATATTTTCAGTAATTTTGGCAAAGAAGTATTTACAACAAAATGTTTAATCCTCTAACTTGAGTGATGCTGGAATCATCCTCAGCCAGTGCCATCTTGATGGCAGTTAATATTTAAGTTTTAGGGAAAAATGATTAAGCATGTAAATAAAAAATAGAGAAATGGACTTTGCAGAGTAAGACAGTTTTCCAATAGTCCTTCTCAGGATAGTGAGCTAGTAGTGCCATACTTGTAGTGGAAAAAGCATCTGTGAGAGTGTGCTGCTTTAACAGCAATACTATGGGATAGGGAAATACAACAACAAGAGTGGATTTACCATACAATGTATGTCTCTCTTATTGGTGTGTGAAAACAGAGCAGATCCTCATTTTAAATTTAACAACTCAACCAAGTGTTTTGTTTGTCCGTTTAACAATAGGCTAGGGAAAGCCAGGAAGAGGGAAATACCACACTTTCTGCTAATAAGGCAGGTAATGGCAAGAGTGATTATTCAGGAAAGAAAGAGAAAGATAAATGTGACTACATTTACCTCAGATTAATGAAATAAGTCATACAAGATATATAAAACATCTATCATTATCTGCACAAATTTCTGTGCTTTTTATTGTATTTTGCTATTTTGCAAGATCACAAAGAATCATGTCTCTTATATTAATACAGTAAATGTATACTGTGTGATTATAAAATATAATAAAAGCTATAAAAAAGGGTATACTTCTGATAAGAATGTTACAATAAGATTCTACTCTGATACAGGAAAGCATTTGGATTGATTCCTTTATTATTTTGTTCACTGCTATCCCTTTTATCTCCATGCCTTATATCTCTATACTACAAGAAATAAATAAGTGAAAGATCTATTGGGTTTTAATCACTGGGAATTTTTCCCAAATTTTCCATCACAGAATACTTAAAAGTGAAATGCTACAACATGTGTAGTATTCTTTTTTAACTTGGGGTGCTAATTAACAGAGTATGTTATTCATATAAAAGATCAAATAATTTATTTCATGATACCATTAGATTCTAAATTTAAGTCTAACATACAGGAAAGCACACTGTATGTGTTTCAAAAAAAGTTATATTATCCTTATGAAGGGTGATTGTGTATTTGGGGGTCGTGTGCCTCTGTGTTTGCATGTATGTACTGTATTGACTGAACTTTATTGCCTGGAGGTGTTGAACAATTGCAAAATGTACAAACTATCAGTTTAACCTTGATAAACTCAAACAGATCTCCTGTAACTCACATATTTTATTTAATCATTTGTAACAGTTTTGCAAAATGGCAATTTATATTTATAATTTAAAATAGTGTATCTTGGAATTATTCCAGTTAGATACTAACTTGCAGAATATTCAAAATAAACTAAGATTTTAGGTTTAAAACTGAAATATTAACCAGCTTTGACCTAACCTCACTTTTTTTTTTTTTTTATTTTATTTTTTTTTATTTTTTTAATTTGAGACAGAGTCTCGCTTTCTTGCCTAGGCTAGAGTGAGTGCCGTGGCGTCAGCCCAGCTCACAGCAACCTCAAACTCCTGGGCTCAAGCAATCCTTCTGCCTCAGCCTCCCGAGTCACTGGGACTACAGGCACGAGCCACCATGCCCGGCTGATTTTTTATATATATATGTATTAGTTGGCCAATTAATTTCTTTATATTTTTATAGTAGAGACGGGGTCTCGCTCAGGCTGGTTTTGAACTCCTGACCTTGAGCAATCCGCCCGCCTCGGCCTCCCAGAGTGCTAGGATTACAAGCGTGAGCCACCGCGCCCGGCCTAACCTCACTTTTTTATCTGAAGCTAATTCTCACACTTGACAAAGTGTTATAAAAATTATTTTTTCACATATAAACTAGGAAATAAAATATTCTTAAATAATACTGGCATATGTATTGCTGAAGACAAAACAAGCTGTGTATATTTTACTGAAATTAGAAATATATGATAAAAATACATAAAATTCATAGATAAATTAAAGATTCCTTTGGCCAAATTAAATGGAATAAAAAGATAAGAATCTCAAATGAAAGTCAGTATGGCATTAGATAAAGATACTGCAATAGTACAGGTATCAAAAAGAGTAAACTGGGAAGTCTGTATGCTTAAAAAGTATAGCATTTAGTACAAAAAATGCATTACATTACTGCATGTTCAGACATTCAAACTTGGTTAGAGTGCAGCAAATGTTGGAGTGCGTGAACAAACCTCTTCAATCAAAAATAACTGGGGCATTTCTATCTGGTAGAAATCACAGATGATTAAGGTTAGAACCATAAGATAGAGAGTTGTATACTTTCTGGGAGGAAACTGGAATAGATAGTAGGAGAAGTATTAATAAAGAAAAATCACTGGGAAATGAGAAATAAAGAAAAAAAATACTGCAAGGAACTAGTGGCCTTTAGTGATTAAAATTTTTCTTTTGTAATATATGAGAATGTCTTATAAGCATTTTTATAAGGTAAAGGAAAAGTTTCCCATGGAGATGTAGATGTCTCAGAAGAAAAGGATTAAAAAGGTAAAAATGTATTTGAACTGAAATCTCTTCTAGAATTACTATTTCAAGAGTAACATGAAAACTGTAATTTTTATGTCTGTGAATATTCTAATTAACCATTTCTTGACTTCCTGACATTTGGAAAATTATTAGATTGCTTTTAGCATTTAGAAGAATGGGATTTGAGAAGAGTATAAAATAATTCTAGGAGAAAGAGACAGTGAGAGAGAGAGAGTATGAATGAATTTCCAAAGTATATGAGATGAGAAAAAAACCAAAGTTGATTAATAGGAGATCCAGAAAATAAAGTTTTGAAATACATCCATGGGTACACCATGACTAAATCCTAAAATTTAATTTTAATTTACTCTCATCATACAATCTGATTCCATAATTCATGGCAAGACCAGTGAATGTTATGAGTATGGGCACACAATCACTCCTATTTTGTGAAATTGGTTCCTTGATGACAAACAATGCTATGTGAAATGTCATGACAGTAGAAAAAATATTCTACTATGGACAGTAGTTTCGGCAGGGAAGTTGTGTGCAGGGAAGGTAAATCTCTATTCAAAGTATTTATTCTAGTAATAACAAAATACTGTTCCTCCCATGATGGAAGTGGTTCAGTATAATCAACTTGCCACCAGCTAGCTTGCTGATCACTCCAGTGAATGGTTTCATATCAGAGACTTGGTGTTAGTCTCTGCTGCAGGCATATGTACACTCAGTATAGCTATAGCCAGATCAGCCTTGGTGTCTGGAAGTCTATGTTGCTGAATCCATGCATAACCTTCATCTCTGTCATCATGGCCACTTTGTTCATGAGCCTACTGGGTGATGACAAGAGTGGCTGGAAAAGGAGGTGAACTGGTATGCACTTGATTATTAAAATCCTTTTCTGTTGAGGCCACCCTTTGTGGACATCCACATGGGACATATCTATCTTCACATTTTTTTTTTTTTGCCAATTCAGAGAGGACTATATATATGCTCCTTCCTCAATTTACCTTGTTACAAATTTCCCAATTATGTGCCTTCTAATTACCTGAGAATACAGCCAAACCATTGACCATTACCTATGAATTGGTTTATAATTGCATGTCTGGCTATTTTTTCTTTTAAGCAAAGTGAACAACGAAGTACACTATCTGGAGTTCTGCGCACAGGGTAAATTTCCCTTCACCACTGTCTTTTAAGAATGTCCAAGAAAGGGGCTATACAGCTGTTTATTTTGGGATGTTACCTGAATATGGTAAGAATCATCTGTAAATAAGGCTCAAGTTTCCTCTTCACTGCCAACCGATCATAGAGAATTCCCCATGAGGACACAAGTATAGACTGGGAAAGAGAAAGCAACATAGCAGGAGTGGGAATCATCGCATTTGGATCACTTCATTATGTAAATTAATTGTACATTTAGGGCCACCTAAGGCCCAATCACCTAGATAATATTTCCATTTGGTGATGGTGCACCACTGTGCATGCCCAACTTTATGGCTTGATGGACCAGATAAGACCTAGCTCATCATGGACAACTCAGATTGCATGATAACTTGGTGAGCCATGGTTGAGTGTTCAGACTCTGCTGAAGCCCAGTATCGAATCAATAGCTATTTCTTAAAAGAATTTTTATCTGTGGAGGATTGCAGGGCTTTGCTTCAAAATCCAAAGGCCTGTGTTGTGAATAATCGGTATGGGCTTCTCAAAGTCTCCAAATAATATTTCTATCTGTCACTGACATTTCTACCACCATTGGATCTGCTGGATCTTATTGGAACAAGTGGCAGAGCAGAGCAGCTTACACAGCAGATTGGAACAGTTACAGAGCCTTCTTTTATTTTGGGCTCCATTCGAAACTAGCAGTTTTGAGGGCTACTCAGTAAATTGGATGTAGTAACACACCCAAATGAGGAATATATTGTCTTTAAATTCAAAAGAAGTCAAGTAGCCATTGTATCTCTTATTTTATTTTATTTTGGTTATAGGAAAAAGCAGATACAATAGCTTATCCTTCACCTTAAAAGGGTTATTTCAACATGCTCCACAACATTGGACCCTTTAAAATTTTACTGGGGTAGAAGGCCACTGAATTGCAGTCACATTTATTTTCTACCCTCTGACATGCAAATTTCTTACCAATAAGTGTAGAATAGTTACTACATCTTGCTCACTAGGTTCATTCAACATAATGTCATCAATGCAATGGACCAGAGTGATATCTTATGGAAATAAAAAGGTGATCAAGATCTCTATGAACTGTAGCTATGTTACATGGGGAAAAAATAATTCCTATGAACTAAATTATGGTATAGGACTTTAGAGTTGATATACCTCTGAGGTAGGCCAGTGACGATATATTCCTTTCCAACTAAAAGTAAACTGATTCTGGTGGGTCTTCTGGACATGAATGGAGAGAAAGGCATTTTCTAGGTCAATAGATAAACACTGGGTACCAGGTGATGTGTTAATCTGCTCAAGAAATGAAACTACATCTGGTACAACATCTGCGATTGGAGTCACCACCTGGTTAAGCTTATGATAACCCACGATCATTCTCCAAGATACATCTGTCTTCTCTGTACAAGCCAAATAGGCAAGTCGGGTGGGGATGTGGTAGGAATCACCACTCCTGCATCCTTTAAGTCATTGATGGTGGCACTAATCTAAGAAATCCTTCTATGATTGGGGCATTCTTTTTGGTTTACTATTTTTCTAGGTAGAGATAGTTGTCGTGGCTGGCATTTGGCCATTCCACAATAATAGCCTTCACTCTACTGGTCATGGAAACAATATGAGGATTTTGTCCCTACTGAGCATATCAATTTTAATTAGGCATTCTGAAAATGGATAAATAACCACAAGATGGATTAAGGGACATACTAGGCCCACTGTGAGATGGATTTGAATTACAACTCTATTGATCACCTAAAGTCCATAAACCTCTACTCTCACTCACTGGCCAGAGTGATCCTTGGGGTCTGCTGGAATTAGCCTAGGTTCAGAGTCAGTGATCAATGGTCCCTGAAAGTTCTAATTATTCCCTTCTCCCCAGTGCACAATAACCCTTATAAAAGGCCATAGGTACTTTTTTTGGAAATCTGGCAGAACTGAATAGTATAAATTTTCAGTAGTATTCAAGGGTCCTTTCTCAAGGGGACCCAACCTCCCCTTCATTCAAAGGGTTTTGGTCTGAAAACTGGCTCATTTCTGGGAATTGATTGAGGAGCTCATTGCCTTTATGAGTCAGGTTAGATTTTTGTTCACTTGACCTAGAACTTTTCTGCTTATAACGATCAATTGAACATTTTGTAGACTTTTCATCTCTTTCACTTCCAGGAGTACCTTGATTAACTTGCCAACAACATAAGTCTGCATGAGTCAAATTATTTTTATTTGCTGCTCTGACTCCATTGTCCATTATAGTAACCATGCCCATCTTGTCTTTGAATTTGATTGCCACCCCAGGATTCAGTTACTCCCACTGTATTTAGGTTTTTCAATTCAGTGACTGCAGCTCCCACTGTAATGTCTGGCTTACAGAGATCCTCAGTCATCACAGAGCTCTTAGAAATTGCTGGGGCTCAACCACTGTGGGTGAATAAAAAATCCACTCTAACATTTGAATCTCCCTAAGTCTTTGAATTGCTATCTCTACTTCAAACCAAAGTATCTACAGAATTTTCACTTTATTCACTGTGGGCCACCTTCTGGCCTATGTTTGGCTAATCAAACAAACACATTGTGAGAGCCATTTCTAACTACTAGAGATGCAACATTAAATGCAAGATCTCTGCTCAGTGAATCCATATTAATAAACTCAGCCTGATTTGACTTTATTTTTCTTCCACCATTTCTCACAGACTTCGTATCCATTCCCACATGTGTTCCTAATATTTCTGTCTCCATAAGTTATAACATTCAAGTAATTCTTTTGGTGTGTAGCACATTTCTTTGGGGTTACACTTTGCACTTAGGAGCCTGCTGGGACTTGAGACTAGGTATAGGTCTAGAAGGAAAGAGGGGTGTGTTGGTGGCATGTCCTGGGGAAAATCAGTATTGTCTTGCAACTGCTTCAAGGGAGGCCATAATAGTTTCCTCAGGCAACACAGGGTTAATTCCTTCAGACAGGGGATTTAGAGAATAGACTATTTAGGAGGAGTTTTCTGAATTGGTCCTGGGGTTTCTGAAATTGGTTCTCTAATCTGATTAGAGATTAAGGAAAGAGGGAGAGAGAAAAAAAAAGAGAGAGAAAGAGAGGGAGAGGGAGAGAAGTCCACTTATTATGGAGGCCTAGAAATTCCACGATTTGCCATCCACAAGCTGGAGACCCATGGAAGTCAGTGGTATGGTTCAGTCTAAGTCTGAGGGCTTGAGAATCAGGAGAGCTTATGGTGTGAATTCTAATCTGAGGACAGAAGATCAATGTCCCAGATCATGGAGTAGACAGAAAAAGGGGCAGAATCTCTCTTCCTCTGCCTTTTGTTCTACTCAGGCTCTCAGTGGATTAGATGATGTCTACCCACTTTGGAGAGAGCAATCTCCTTTGCTGAATTCACAAATCCTATTCTAAGTCACCTTCACAGACACACCCAGAAATAATGTTTAGCCAAATATTGTTGCAGTCAAGTCGACATATAAAATTACCATCAAAGTATGTGACTTGATTCTGGCCAAAGGGATGTGTGGGTGAGGAAGCCTGCCTGGGCACCTCTGAAATATCTTTTTATTTTTTCTGATAGAAACAGCAAAAATACACAAACAAAAAAGAATTTTTAAAAACTTGCTACTGCTACCCTTGTTTAGAGAGGTAAGAGTGGATAAAATGTTAAAAGTTGCAACAGCCATCTAGCAAATGTGAGTAAGGACATCACTCACCTGCTCAAGAATCTAGCAGAAGGATGGGAATATCTTGGGAAAGCAATGGTTTCTCTAAGTCACAGAATAAACAACTGGACCATTTGCTTTGGAAATTGAGTAAACAATAAATGTTCTTATGACTTAAGCCAGTTTTAATTATGTAGTCCCTTATGTATAACCAAATGCTCCAGATAAAATGTGTAATAATAATATTTGCACATTATTCAAAATTAAGTGTTGCTTCTTTGGTCCTTATGAAAAATATCTTGAAAATGACTTGTCTAAAATTCAATGCTGTGAGAAAGAGAATATAAAGTGATTTAAAACAAACAATATGAAATCTGTCTTAAGATAATTAAAAATTATTGACAAATTACACATTTAATCATGAATATTTATGAAGTATCTATTTTGAGCCAAGCTATTCTTTACTTACTGGACACAAAGTACTGAACAAGGAAAGAGATAAAAACTATGTTAAAAAATAAATTTTTGCAACATATTAGATAGCCGTATGTACTATATGGAACATGTACTTAAATAAAATATATGCTATTTTAAACAAATACAACTCAGTAGGAAAATCAAGTTCTTTTGAAAATTAAAAGAAGATAAAAATTATCTTTTAAGTAGCTAGGAGTTATAGAGTTTGAGTAATTTAAATGATATTATAGCTGCTAATATAGCAAATCTCATTTCATTATTAGTCTTGCATCAAAAGTTTGAGAGAATGTTAATGCCATTTTAGATTTAGCATCATTATGCAATTCAGTGTTTGAACACACATTGTCAACATGATACATATCTGTAAATAGAGAATACAACAAAACACTTATGCTATGAATAATGATAGCATTGAATTATGCTATTCAAAATCACTTATTCAAATCAGCACCCAATATATGCTGTAGAACATACCCATAAACATATTGTTGATATATTAAAAGCTCTAAGAATAAATATAGTACTAAAAATTGACATAAAAACATTAAGTTTAATAGCAAAAGAATTAGACCATGGCCATTAATCCTTCCATTGTATATTAAATATAAAAATGTTAGCTTATTATTAGTAGTATTCACTTTAATAATTCATATCAATTTTCTGATGTCATTAATCATGGTGCTAAAACGGATTGAATTTTTTAACTCTTCAGAAGTCATCCTTTTGATACACAGAATAGTAAAAGTGAGAATAACAAAAACTCATGTGAATCACTACATGCATATTATTCTGACTCTGAATTGATTTTCATAAACAACTATGAAAAACCAGTTTATTCAGTGTTTTATAAGATTACCTGACTTAATTTCTCTTTTGGAATGAGAGTAAATTTACCCAACCAGCAAGGAAAGTCAGGTAACTACATTGCCTTCACTGACTCTCTCAGTTAAATTTTGATATTTTACTGAGAGGAGAAAAGAGCAACCACTTTGAGGGCGTCTAATACAGAGCCACACGCCAGCGGCATGCCTTAGATGAAAGCAGGACAGGAGAATCATGGCACATGGCTGCAACTAGTCACACATAATTCTTAAATGTGCTTTCATGCCTTCTTTCCAAGATGCTTCTTTGCTAAAAATGTCTTTCTCTCTTCCCCATCTGATAATCTCCTGTTTTGTCTTTCTGCACACAGCTCATAAAACACTTCTATGAGGCTTTCACTAATTTTTAACCCGGTCAACTTTCCTTTCACCTTTACTATGCTCCCTCAGCTCTTTGCTCAAACTCTTTTCAGGACTGTATTCATTACATTTATCTGGTAAATTTACTCTTCTATGCTCTGCAAGTTAACATATTCTTCATCTAATTTAAACCTATGAATCTCCCAGCTCCCCACCAAACAAATGAATATTCATCAACTCCCACCTCTTCCTGCAAGATGACCTGACATATATTTCACAGAGAAATTAGATGTCAGATAAGAGTGCTCTAAATATCCTGCTACCAGATAAAACAACCTATCTACAACCATACCCATCCTTTTTTCCATGCCTTTTATAAAACGAAGGACCTGTCCTTTGACCTCTGTAAGGTGAATCTGTACCAGTATCTTGAATCTATTCCTTCATCCTTCTTATGAACCTTATACCATTGCTTAATTATTTTTGCACTTAGAAAATTCAACTTTGACTTTTGCTTGATCATTTTTAGCACGATTTAAATACGATCTTTCATAGACAAATTTGTGCCTATCAATGTGATCCTGTACCCCATGTATATATTTTTGTGTTCATATTATTTGACTTCTGAAGAGTATTTCACATTCCTCTATCTCAACAGATCCTAGACGAAAAAGAAAGATCCTACAAAGAGCCATGGGATATTATAACTGTGACGCCACACTCTCTTATTCTTATAATGTCTTTTTTGGAAATAAATTCTTAATTAATAACCTCCTTTTCAGATTTATACTTCTTTATGCAACCTTTACATATTGGAAATATTTAAAGTTCCCTCTTAGACTCTCTTCTTTATGTGTATTCTTCATCTGGTCATTTCTTCCATATCCTCTAGGCTATTTATCAAATTGCTGTATGCCTAATGTATGAGATCATCCGCTGCCTTCTTGACATTTCCGCTTGTATGTTTCAAAGGTACCATAAACCAAACAAGTTCAAAAAGTAACTAATAATTTCTCTTTTCTTTGTCACTCCCCCAAACATCGTTTTCTTCCTATTTTTATTTCAATGAATAGAATCACTGGCCATCCAGTTTCACAAGTCAGAATTTGAATACTAACTTTGATTTCTCCCTCTATTCTAGTGTGTCATCAAATGTTGTTTTTTATAAAGCAAATATCTATTGATTCCATTCACTTCCCTTAATCTCACTGCCATCCTGTGTTTTAATCTACCATCATATTCCATCTAGACAACTTCTATAGCCTTCTGTTGGGTCTTACATGCCCTTTTATCTTATCTCCACATTTCAGACAAAATGATGTTTAAAAAAAGTGGGTAGTTCAGTGCTGTGGTTTGGATGTGGTTTGTCCCCACCAAAACTCATGCCACAATTTAATTGCCAATGTGAGGCTGTTGGGAGGTGGGGCCTTTAAGAGGTGATTAGACCTTTAAGATGGATTTATGTCTTTCTTAAGAGACTGAATTAATTCTGCAGGAAATAAATTAGTTATCGTTGTTAAAGAAATAAATAAACAGGTTAGTCCCTACTTAAAATTTCCCTGCTTTCTATGACCTAGGAGAACCTTTACTCTATGTAAGCTGATATATTCTTCCTTGTGTAAGCTATCTTCTGATCTTTCCAGCCTCACTTGGAGGACTCTCCTCAGTTTCTCAGAGCACCAGTCACACACTATCCTCTTTCTTTCCATTAAGTGTGCATGTTTCCTCCTACTAGATGGTATTTCTTTTGCCTGGAGCATACTTCTTCCATCTCTCATTCAATACGTTCCCACTCACCCCACACATATCAACTCAATTGTTTTGCACTCAACAAAGCCTTTCCTGACCTATATTACTAAATCTTCCATAGCAGTATTTCTTTTTGTGGTTCTTATCACTTTTGCCATGTGAGATTTTTCTGTGTGATCATTTGATTTATGATTAATTTCCATGAAGGCTTGTATCTACCTTTTCTCCCCATCATATGTAAGGGCCAAGCATGGTGTCTGACATCTAATAGGTACCTACTAATAGCCGTTGAATGAATGAATATTATTTTGTAATTTTTAGTTTACATTTCTTCTTCTTCTCTCTCTTTTTTTTTTTTTTTTTTGTTGTTGTTGTTGAGACAGAGTCTGGCTCTGTTGTCCAGGCTAGAGTGCCGTGGCATCAGCCTAGCTCACTACAACCTCAAACTCCTGGGCTCAAGCAATCTTTCTGCCTCAGCCTCACCTGGCTAATTTTTTCTATATTTTTAGTTGTCCAATTAATTTCTTTCTATTTTTAGTAGAGACAGATGGGGTCTCGCTCTTGTTCATGCTGGTTTCCAACTCCTGACCTTGAGCGATTCTCCGCCTCGGCCTCCTATAGTGTTAGGATTACAGGCGTGAGCCACCACCACGGCTTACATTTCTTTTTTCTCTCTTCCCCCTTTAAGGCCAGACACAATGAAACTATTAATCTTTGAATTCTCAGTACCTTAAACAGATCCTCAAATTTACAAAGAAAAAATTCAAGTTTTTCTTAAAGGGTGGTAGGTTGGGAATGTAAGGAAAAGAATATATTAGGGATGATGAGATAGAGCATTTTTAAATGTTCTCAAAAATGTTAATTATTTATTATAACTACAATGACATCTAACAAAAAAACATTGAATTTGAAATGATTCCATTTTCCCTTTGTTTTTACAGGTGTCTTGTACTTTGATTTCTTTTCCATTACCATTTCTAACTTCTGAAGCACTTTAAATAATTTACATAGGACTGCTAATGGGAATAAAAGAAGGAATTGCCACATTAAAAGCTTGTCAATTTCTGGTATCAGGCTCTTGTAAATAACTCATTTTTAAACTAGCAAATGCTACAGAAGAAGCATTGCCTTGTGTTCTCCTCCTGAATCTATTTAATAACTCACAATCCCTAAAAAATTGTTATAAATAATTTGAGGAATTAGTTTACCTAACACTTACATTTTAATTTCTCTCTTTGAATTTAAAAGTAATGATAATATCTTTGAGTATTTAATAAAGCCAATTTAAAAAATTGTGACTCTATAGTAAAGCTGTACTTAATTCCTGATATATAAAACAATCTCATATATCTCACATAAATGTTGCACCATTATAAAATGGGACCTATAATACACCAGATATGTACACATTAATTTCATAAAAATTGCCATTCTAATTAAATAAAAAGGTTTAATGTTTGAATTGAGATACTGAAATGTTAAAGTTTTTGAGATATTTATAAATAATATTTATAAATAAAAAATATTTGACAGTCTGGACTGAAATATACTAATTAAAAATCAAATATTATTTTATGATGTAAAATATTATTTTCACTGCTTTCTATAGCTATTATTTATTTCCCGAAATATTTTCCTTATTACAAGTTGGAGAATGAACCAACTGCATCCCTGCGGTTTGTCTCTGAATGATAAAAAAAATGTTCCCAATTTGGTGTTCCCCAAGTGTGCATTAGTCAGGCAGAGTTAATGGAGCTATCTATCACTTCCAGGTCTCCTCTGTGAGCAGGGAGCAATAGATGACCCAGCTGACTCAGCACAGCTAGTTTGTTATTCAAAGGCTGACTGCAGTTCCATTGTGGTGGACTCACTGCAGAGATCTAAGGCTCTGTTGGGTAAAGGTATCTGAACTACTATGTCAACTCTAGAAGTTATTCTTGCAGATTAGGTCTTAACTGAGATGGCATAGTTTGAAAAAATTAATTCCATTTGTGGATAAAAATAAAACCTTTGAACTAACATTTTATAGTATCAAATTGGATTTAGTCATTGCTGTAATAAATACATAAAAATAGGGGAAATATTCAGTAGTTCCTGTCAATCTCTGGCATACATAATCAATCAAAGAAGACAGACAGACAGCTAAAGCATAAGCAGTAGTTGCTGAAAATATCTTGGGCCAAATTACAAACAAGATTATAAAAAAGGAGCAATTAATTTAACATTTTATATGCAAACTGGTTATTAAGTAAATACCAACATTTCACTTCAAAATATATCATAGACTACTAATGTTAAATGCCAAAAGTTCATGCTATCTATCCTTTTGAAGAGTTCCACAAATTTGAGGATTTCAATGAATGTGTGAAAAAAATTGAGAGCAAGGTTGAATAGTTAAACTGATATATAATGTTATATTCTTATCCTGCATGCCCAACCTAACCACATACAAATTATAACATTTTTCACCTTTGAAGTATTTAATTCTTGGGTGTAGGGCTTTCTGTCATTTCTTTCCCTTTCCCTAGATTCCATCATTTTTGAATAATGTAGAGATCCAGGCATGGACCATCTTTGACATGTCAGAATGATTATTTCTAGAGAACTGTCAAGTTAGATCAACTTTCATTCCTATGCTAAAGCTTGAACTGGAGTATTTAATTCAAGAACTGCCTTTCTGAATTTGGCAGTATGACTCTAAGAATCTAGTGATAGATGTGAGATATATACCTGGAATTTGAATGATTTACCGAATGTTTGGAATCTGAATATAAATGTTACTAAATACACTATTTCTAATAATAAATTAATATAATATTACACTTGGTGTATAGTGAGTGAATTTTTGAAAGTTTTTATATGAACCTCTTTTCTTATAGGTAAATGATTCCTCTTAACTATGTTAAAGCAACCTAGAAATCAGTATACTATATTTTACTATTTATTGTTCATCATTCCAAAATATATTTTAAGCAAAACAGGTCACTTTGAAATATTTTAAATGTTGTTTCAAACTTGGTATGATTTTTTAAAAATCTAGATGCTGCCCATTTTCAAGATATTCCTCCAATTTCCAGGATATACTATTCAACAGTGCTAAACATTAACTTCAAAGAACACTCAAATCACATCAGTTTTGGATAGTGTGGGATAATATAAGTAGAAGAAGTAATTTTTCTATTGACAGATATTATTTTCCTTGAGAAAAGACTTAAAACATTTTAAACATTCTTAAAAAGTTAAACTTTTTTTTAATGGTGCATACAACCTAAATTGACACTAACTTGACAACCTAAACTGGTCACTAAAATAAAACATTCAACAGCCAAATTTCAAATACATAATAGAGATAAAATAACTCAGTTTCATAGCATATGCTTATGTTGTCACAAATAGTCTGCATGATGGAGTGAAAATACACCGTCAGGTTCCCTGTAGGAAATAGTTAAAAACTTAGGAAAAAAATAGTAAAATATTATCCCACAGAGCCTTTCCTGATAAATTATATGAAAAGTATAGCTGCCCCTCTGTATCCATGGGGAATTGGTTCCAGGAGCCCCTCAGATACCAAAATCTACAGATGTTGAAGTCTCTCATAGAAAATGGTGAAGTGTTTGCATGTAACCTAGGCACAATCTCCCATACCATCTCTATATTACTTGTAATACCAAATACTACACCATCAAAGTATACAAATGTCTGTATGCACAGTTTAGCTTTACCTATTTTTAACTTCATTTGAATTTTTATGGTATGCATGCATTTCTGACTTCCTTCTTTTGGTTGCATTTAGGGTAATAAAAAGTAACGCTTCTATGAATCAAAGTATCTTTGTTCTTAAAAGCACACATTTCTGCAAAGTATAGAGATAAAAAGGAATTGCCAGGTTATAGAGTGTGCAGATATTATGCCTTATCAATGTTGAGAAAAATTTATTCTGACACTTGTTAAAACAGTAAGGAACACTATTCAAGACTATTGCAATAGAGGTCAACTCTACTGCAATAGGAAAGAGAGATTCAGCGCATCTCTGATTACAAGTGCAAGTAGGGATTTATAGCCAAAGAGTTAGAGTGAGGGTGTCAGTGGGTGAAAATTTACTAACAGAAGACATCAAGGATAGGGGAATTTTTGCTACTCTTACCTAACAAGATTCTTACTAAAGGCAAACCAAAGACTTAGGCATCAAGCCTGAGGGATGAGGAGCTTGATCAGATATCAAGCGAGATCAAATATCAAAGTTCATCAGCTATCAAGGGTGGAGAGATTCTTGATGCACTGACTTTGCAAGATTATTGCTAAATGCTGGCCAAGGTCAAAGCTGAGTCAAAAAGAGAACTCCTAGGTGCCTGACTAAAATTTGACCAAGGAAAAAGTCTTTGTCACCAAATAATGCCAAACTCTGTTCCAAAAGTGAATGTGTGTCAATTAACACTCCTCTAAAAGTGTATGAGAACTTATTTTGCTCAAAAAACTAGCCAATAATCAAGCTTTTCAGTACTATACTTGTGGGGATCTAATGGTATATCATTTTCTTTTTCTCCATGACTAATAAGCGGTGACATATTTACATGTTTATGGGCCATTTGGATTTCAATTTTTATAAAATATGTATTTAAGTTGTTTTTATATCGATTGGTTGTGTGTTTTTCATTACTGAGTTTTAGAGATTCTGGATACAGTTTGGATATAAACCCCTTGTCAGTTGTTGGAAATGACATATCATCCTCCCTATGGTTAACATTCTAACAGTGGTTCTTTTTCTTTTTCTTTTTTTTTTTTTAGCGTATTATGGGGGTACAAGTGTTAAGGTTACTTATATTGCCTATGCCCCCCTCCCCCCTCGAGTAAGAGCTTCAAGCATGTCCATCCCCAAAACGTTGCACATCTTACTCATTGTGGTGGTATATACCCCTCCCTACTTCCCCCTTCCACCCTCCCGACACAGGATAAATGTTACTCCTATATGTCCACTTAGGTGTTGATCTGTTAATACCAATTTGCTGGTGAGTACATGTGGTGCATGTGGTGCTGGTTTTTCCATTCTTGAGATACTTCACTTAGTAGAATGGGTTCCAGTTCTATCCAGGAATATACAAGAGGTGCTATATCACCATTGTTTCTTAAAGCTGAGTAGTATTCCATGGTATACATATACCACATTTTATTAATCCACTCATGAATTGATGAGCACTTGGGTTGTTTCCAATGCAAAGCTAACAGTGGTTCTTTTTCAGGAGTAGAGGTTCTTAGTTTTGATGCATTCTTGTTTATCAATCATTTGATGTATAGTTTTTCCTTTTTCTATCATATTAGGACTTTTCTCACTACACAGATGTCGTGAAGTTATTCTCCTTTATTAGATCATTAATTTCCCTTTTCACCATAAAGACAACTTTACTATATGGTAAAGTTTATATACTATAAAGCTATATAGTCCATATGTCTGTAAACCTGTTTCTAGTTTCTATTCATTATGTATCATTGTTTTATTTTTCTATCTCTGTGCCAATATTTCAGGTTTTTAATTAGCTTTATAATATATCTTGATATCTGATAAAACAACTTTCACTTTGTTTTGCTACAATAAGTCTTAACTCTTCTTGACCCTTTAAACATTTATATAAACCTTACAACATTTTAATTCCACAAAAACCTGTTTAAACTTTGTTTGGAATACACTTTGTCACCCAATTTAAGAGATGACATCAGTTTTGTGGGTGGATCTCACCATTTCTTTTTTTTTTTTTTTTTTTGACAGCAGCCTGTATCTGTAGATCTCACCATTTCTTAAGCAGACTTTCACTAAATAGTCCTGTTGTTAATCCCCTATACTACCTCCCTCCATTGTGCTTCCTTTAGCAATAGATGCAGAAAATAATTTTTAAAAAAGAATATCTAGCAGGATTCAAAATCCTTGGCAGGAACAGAAAATGAGATTTGTAACCCAGAGCCTCTCTGATTCCATATGCCTAGGAACTTAATAGGTAAATTTAAAAATTATATATATTTAAGCAATAAGGGAATTAAATCAAGTATTTTTCTTAAGTAATTATCCCTCTACACTAAGAAATTATAGGTTTTTTCATGGTCTTTTATACTTTCCTTGTTACTGTCATTAGTTATAGGCCTCACTATTCTTCTTCTATGTAATTCAACTGAACATGAGCCATCAACTTTCTCCCCATTGTCAAATAACTGTTTTTCACTCTATTCTAGGATTTTTCTCTCCAATAATAGTGTGACAGACTCTGTAGGTATTAATATGTGAATAATATATATAGATATTACTAGCTGACCTATTCAAAAGAGATCAATAAGGTCGAGTGACAAAGGAGGAGAGAAATAAAGAAATATTATCACTCAGGGTAAAAATGTAAAAGCAGTAAGACAATTTTAGGCTAGTGAAAAACTTAACCAAGTCAATACAGTGTTAGGGATTACATGCTCTACAATTTTCAAATCATTGAAAAGACGTAATCCTGCCGTAAATAATTCAAATCTTGTAGCATATACTTACTCTGAGGTTCATTTTGTAAATGGTTTTGCTATTAAGATTTTTAAATGGCTGTATAATTATCATTTTGTCTCTAATAACATATTTAAATTTTTTATCCCCTTAATTTTGTCATTTAAACTTTCCAGCGGCAATTTTTACTTTTGACAAAATAGGTCTCTCTTTTAATGATGGGAATTGGTGTAAAGCAGGATTTGATTAATAGAAATCCACCCTCCATTAAACAATCATGAAATGTTTCTAATCTGCTAATAGAGTTTGGGGTAAGCCACTTAGAAATATAACTGTGTTTAGTATTTGTTATAAATTTCTATTTCTTGCCTTTCTAACCCATTATGAAATAGCTATAGTCAATTTATTTTAAAAATGTGAAAATAATTATTTTGTTTCAAAGAGAATTATTATTGCGCTTATGAACTATTGTTAATTTAAATGACTCAATAAATGAACATGCCCTCTAGTAACTGTTTTATTCTCATCTACTTTCTGAGACTATTATATTGTGCCATAATGAGAGAGATGGTCACCTTAAGTATTATTTGCAAGAGACAGCAATAAAATATCCTCAAATAATGAAAAATGCTCACTATGTCATATGCTGAGGACTTTCACATTAATTTAACTGGCAAGTTATCAATTAACTGATAAATAAATGCATTAAATATATATCTTAAATTGCAGAATGAATTTAAAGGTAATTGCATCTCTTCGGGGTGCCTTTGACCATGGTTAATTACTATTGTAATGTGGAGTTACGATTTCACTGCATTTTTAATAAGAGTCCAAAACCACCTTTGGAATTTTCTCCCTTATGACTCTTCACCAGATATTTAACTCGTTTTCTAATGACATACATTATAAGGGGTTTAGCAACTAAGGCAAAAATCGTTAAACCTGCCATTTTCATTTATAGGTCTTCTCATTTCTAATCAGTGCTTTTTCCACCATACTATTTAAACCATTTATTTTCTTTCTTTCTTTTTTATGTTATTCTTTTTTTTTTTTTACTCTCATACACCCTGGCATAATCCTTGAGAAAACACTTATGACTAACAGTTTAGTCACTGTTTTATAAAAATTACATTGTCTTTTGATCAAGGCTTTATTTTAATAAAAAGAGTAAAATAGGAGGAAATTTCATTTTATTTCTCATCATTCATTAAACGATATTCTTTTAATCACTTGCGATGTTCCTGTACCTATTGAAGAAAATAAAACAATGATACTATCTAAGAATAGATCTGATTTGTGAGTTGCCTCAAGATTATACAATTTTATGGTGTCTCTTTAAGATAAAAGAAGAAAAGCGTACCTTGATTTTTGTATATTTATGAAACTGTATGTCTCCTGAGATCACATTGCTGATGTTCTTTGCAGAGCCTTGGAAGGTGTCTCTGAAGGTCAGTATCTAAAGATTTAGCTTCATTATCTTTACAGTGAATTTGCCACTCTGAACAAGACACTCTCTTGTATGCCAACATGTGCTCTATGTGACTCTAACTTGCACAAGATTGGTAAATAGGGAAATGCATCAGTATAAAACAGTAGTCTTGTTTTTTTTCTGATCTCTATGTGGTTTTTGCCAGAAAGTTAATGATGATTTGCTTGTTTGGTTACTTTTGGTAATCAAATACTAGCAGCTCAATGTACACTGGCACCGTTGAGCACAGCAAGATTGAAGGAATACTGAACTCCGTTTATCTGAGTTTCTTTTGTACTAAGACGATTCTTCATTCACCTTAAAGACTTCTTTTTTATTAATTTGAAATAATTAACAAATAAAGATTGAAAATACTCATGGTGCACAATATGATGATTTAATATAGGTAGACATTGTATAATGATTATCACAATCAGATTATTAAGACCTCCATCACCAGCCATGCTATACATTATTAGATCCCTAGAACTTGTTTATGTTATAAGTGGAAATTTGTGCCCTTTGACCAACATCTCCTTTCGACCCCTACCCCCTGAGCCCCTGGTAACCACTGTTCTACTCTCGGCTTCTGTGAGTTTGACTTTTTAAGATAACACATATGTCTCAGGCTATTTTGCATTGCTATAAATGAATACCTGAAGCCGAGTAATTTATAAAGAAAAGAGGTTTATTTGGCTGATAGTTCTGCAGACTGTACACAAAGTATGACTGCTGTTTCTGGTGAGGCCCCCAGGAAGTTTCTGCTCATGGCAGAAGGTGAAGGGGAGCAGCATCACATGGCAAGAGGGAGGAGTTAGTAGAGGGGGAAAGATGCCATGCTTTTAAAAACAACCACCTCTCCCATGAACTAACAGAGCAAGATAACTCAATCATTATCTCAGGGAGGGCACCGAGACATTCATGAGGGATTTGCTACAATGACCCAAATACCTTTTACTTGGCCTCATATCCAACATTGAAGATCAAATTTAACATGAGATTTGGAGAGGACAAATAACCAAACTATATGGACATATAAGTGAGATCATGCAATATTTGTCTTTCTGTGTATTGAATATTTTACTTACCATACTGTCCTCTAGGTCATCCATGTTGTCACAAATGACAGCATTTCCTTTCTTTTTTATGGCTGAATAGTATACATCACATTTCATATATATATGTATAAAATGTCATCTATCTATCTATATCTATCTATCCATCTCCTTGCCTTCATTCATTCATATTTAAATGGGCACGTTGATGGATTCTCTACCCTTGATATTATGAAGATTACTACAAACATGGGAACAGATATCTCTTTGAGATATATTAATTTAATTTACTTTGGATATACCCCCAAAACTGGGATGTAGGATCATACAGTAGCTCTATTTTTAATTATTTGAGGAAACTCCATTCATTTTTACATAATTTCTGAAACAATTTACATCCCCACCAACAGTGTACAAGGGTTCTCTTTTCTCTACATTCTTGCCAATACTTGTAATCTCACACTCAACTAATCTTTTCAAGGGTGCTGAGAATACACAATAGGGACAGAAATGTCTATTCAATAAATAGTGCTGGGAAAACTGAATATCCACATGCAGCAGAATGAAATTGGACTCTTGTCTTACACTATATACAAAAATTTAAATGGATTCAAACTTAAACATAAGATCTGAAACCATAAAACTCTTAGAAGAAAGCATAGTAACAAATCTCCTTGAAATTGGTGTTGAAAATGATGTTTTGGATATAACATTAAAACCACAGGCAACAAAACCAAAAATAAACAGGTGGGACTTCATGATCCCCAAAAGCTTATACACAGCAAAGAAAACAACGTACTGAAAAGGCAACCTATGAAATTGGAGAAAATATTTGAAAACCACATGTCTTAACTACTTAATTCATCCATGTGCTCCGTTTTGGAAGTGTTTATTGCAAGTTGCTCCCAGCTCCCATTTTGTTCTTAATCTTTTTTATTTAGCTCATTCAATGTTTTTAAGAATTCAATCTGCTATTTTTATCATTTTTAAAGCTCTGTATTAAAGTTTAACATACAAACAAAATTTTCATGTTATAGGGACAAGTAAAAATTAAAAATAAGAGGCTAATTCTCTCTATTGAAAATAAAGGAAGAGACTTATCCCATTTCTTTTTCTTGCAGCATTTTCTTTTTAGAAAACATGTAACTATTTTCTCTTCCCTTTGTATATCTGTATATTCTTTTGAAAACCAGATAGGCCTTTTTTCAGCTTTATGACACAGGAATGTCTCTCTCAAGGACTGGGGCCATCTCTTTGAAATGTAAGATCAAGAGAGGTAGCACCCATATCTCCTAGATTCTGTAGGAGGATAGCAGTCTAACTCTGGTGGACTGGGCACCTTGTTCAAAGTTGTCACAAAGACAAGAGAAATGTGTTTCTCCTCTGGTTAAAGCCAATTAGCTAACATACATGGTCACCCCAATTACCAGGTAAAGTTCAAGTGAACTACACATGACAAATGGTGCTGTCAAGCCTCCCTACTTGAGCACTAGTTATTTTTTTTTTTTATCTTGAAAGAATACCAAGTAGTAAAATTGCGTGGTCAGAAAGTACGTATATACTCAAGGGTAGCAGAAAATGGAAAACAATGTTTGAAATTATTTGTATCATTTTACAATTCCATCAGCACATATGAGAGTTCCAGTTGCTTTATTTTATGGCCAACACTATATTTTCTCATTTTTCACTTAGTCATTCTAGTGAGTGTGCAGCAGTATCACATTTTCGTTACAATTTCCTTTTGGTGATCATTAATGAAGTTGGGTGTCTTTTCATGAATATGTTATATTTAGCACATTTGAATTTTCCCTGTCATGAAATATTTGTTCAAGTAGTTTGCCTATTTTTCCTGAATTGCCTGCCTTTTACTTTTTGACTTGTAGAAGATCCTTATCTATTCTGGATTTGAGTATTAGTCCTTCATATTTTTGTAAGGGTTATATTTACAGTAGCAATTATTTATCTAATAGAAGCTAAATTAATATTTTAAAAATTGTTAGTTTTTTATTAAGATTGTTATTGTTTTTGATAATACTTTTTTATGTTTGTATAGGATTTGGATGGTCTGCCCTCTAAACTTACATTTTTCAGAATCTTATAATTTTTTAGGGCATAATTTTATAACATGGGTTATAAACATGGGTTTTCTATTATAATATAAATGCATTTATTCATATTTTTAGGAAACATTTATTTTTTGATAGGAGAGAATTAAGTCATGAATGACTTGATAATTATAATGATGTTCTAATTAAGTTTGGTTATATGGGCTAATATTGATATAAAATAGTTTTTTCATATAAGGCTAAAAAGAAAAATGCAATTTTCCCTCTAAATGGATCAGGGAAATTGAATAGAATAATAATGTTATTTCTAAATTATGTTATTTTAAATATTAGCTATAAGCAATGGTTGATTTTTTTAATAGGCATCCTTTCTTTGCTTCCTTGCTAGAATAGCACTATAACTACAGCCAAGTCAACAATTTTAATGAACAGTTAGCTCATGCTAATTTAAAATCATTTCTATGGTATTAACATGGATTCCTGAAGCTAATACTAGATTACCATAAATAAAAGCATAATTAACAGCAAAGTATATGAAATTACTTCAATCAAAGTGTGAACAATAAAATCAACACAATCTCACCTACGTTTTCAAATTATACATGCATAACTCCAATGAATTGATATCTGGTATCTCTTGGGTAAATTATATGTATATCTAATTTTAACAGCATAGATTAGCTATATATCTTTCTATACATATAATTTATATATATGCCTAGTATATGTATGTATACTCAGTTGCTCAATTAAAAGAGATAAGAAAATAACATGATATTTTCACCACCGTAAACATTCTAGGAATAGTAAAATAGTCACACTTTACAGTTTACTTAGCATACATATTTGTTTCCTGTCCATATTAAGATGCCACCGAAGTGACAATATACATTTACAGAAAAGAAAAAAGCTGTTAGCACAAACACAGAGTAGGGAAGATCATGATGAATCTTATTGAGGTGATTTTAACGGATCTCAGAACCAGACTTTAAAAAGAGCCAAGGTAATGGTGACTATGACAAAGGAGAAGAAGCCACCGCCCAGGGTAAGTGCAGGAGGGATCTGCAGTGAAAGGGGTGAGGGGCCTCGAGAAGCGCTGGTGCCAGAACTGGTGTGGATAAGCGCTGAGGGCTAGAGTGAGAATGGTGAGAAACAGGAATTTTTATCTCTTTTGTCTGTGCCAACCACCTGCAGCCTCTACTCATCTCCTCCTTCACTCCCCTCTACAAATATGAGTATCCTCAAAAAGTGACTAACAGCCTTTCTCTAAGGAAAATGGGTGCCTTGACTTTGGACAGTGAAGGCTCCCAGGTCAGATATTGGTTCAAGTAAGCACAGAATTGCTTGCTTATGACAGTCCTGCCTTCACAAGCCTCACGATATTGTTCTTGCTTTCTAAAGTTGAGCGTCTCAGCTCATAATGTCCACCTACACGCCCAGTTCTTCCTCTCAGCCTTTCTTTTCAGAGGACACATGACATGGAAAGAGATCCAATAACCCAGCAGCAGAGGGCGCTCATAACCCTTACCTCAAACTTTATCTCTCCTATTCCTTCATTTTTTAAATATAAATTTTCAGTGAAGCACTTACACAAAAAATTAGCAGTTAGTAAAAAAGAAGATCAAAATAGACAAAGCCTTGGGATATATGGTAACTATGGAGAGACCATTAAAATTTTTTCCAGTTGACATCTTTTAGGGAAAGTTAGGAAATATTATGTCAAATAAAAAATTTTAAAAATATGAAAAAGAAACTAGCAGTGAAAAGAAAGAATCATCAGCTATCAGATATATGATGAACAAAAATTAAAATTCTAAGTAAATATTAGAAGATAAATTCAAAATTTTCAGGAAAAGCTCAGTAAAAAGTACAGAAAATGTGAAAGAAAACATGGCAAAAAGTGTCAATCTAGCAGATTCAAGTCTTCTCTAAAAGGATTTCCAGAAAGAAAAGTCAAACAAAATGGATCAAAAGAAATAATTAAAACATAAAATCTTCTAAAACCAAAGAAAAAAAGACCCAACTAGACAGATTGGAAAGCCTCACCAAAAATTAATCAAATAAAAAATAATAATTTAAAAACCCCCACAAAGACACATTCTTCAGAACTTTTAGAATAATGTGGTTGAAAGGGGAATCTTAGACTCTTAAACAGAAATGGTCACCTGAAAAGAAAAAAAATGAGACTGGTATCAGGATTCTCATCATTAACACAAAAGATTTTTAAAATAATAAAGCAAAGCCTTCTAAGTTCTGGGAAAACAGTGATATGAGTTTCAATTTCTAAGTTTAGTCAAATTACCAATTAATTATAAAAGCATATGAAGATAATTTTAACAACCAAGTACTTAAATAACTTTTAATGCATGTGATATTTCTGAAGTTACTTAAGAATATACAGAAAGAAAAGATATGGTAGCTCAGGAAAAAAAAATGATTCTATATATACTAAGATTCAGAAAACACTGATTTTAACTCAGAAATATGAAATCTGAGCCATACCATGGAAAAAGTCAGCTCATACTTGGAAAAGTGATCTAAGGGCACTTGGGCATTGGTAGAGTTTTTCATTTTATATTTAGTATGACTGTAAGATAGATATATTTAAAGTATGGTTAAGGCATATTATTATTTTATCAACAATAAAGTAAAACAATTTGACATTGCTAAATAAGCAAACAGCTGAATAAAAAGATTTAGTATGAAATAAACTGTCATATGGAAAATTTTGAGCAGTTAATGGACAATAGGAAAAAATGATTGCATTTGGCTTTGATGCTAGAAATGTTATTCAAGTACATAGTATTTATGACATTGAAAATTGGAGCTACTGAATTATTAAAATGTTAGGCCTCTGAGGACAGGGCATTTTTATTTTTGTTTTTATGTTTTGTTCTCTGTCAAATTCTCTTTGCCTAAATCAGTGCCTGGTATATATGGTAGATACTAAATAAATATTTATTGTCTAAGAGAATGACAGCTAACCTTAGCATACTTCAGGGCTCTTTAATAAAAAGATTTGTATAAATTTTATGAAAAATACATTTTAAAAATTTATGATTTGTTGCAAAAACAATAAATCATATTGCAATATAATAAAATATTCTTGTCAAAAGTATGAGATTATGAGGACTATTATTTGGGTGGTATTAGAAATTAAATATTTTTTTCATTATAGAGCACCAAGAATTAAATCTAGAATTATCAATGTAATAATATTTTTAAAGTTATGACCTTATAAACCTGTAAAATAAAAAATAAATCTAGATAATTAGTGTTTGCACTAGGATACTAGACTAGGAATAAGACATTATATAAAATGAGAAATTGTTTTTCATTATAAACTTTCATAATTTGAGGTTTTTTACTATGTGCATTTAATATTTTGATATTGAATAGGAAAAGGAGAAAAAGAAATCAGGTAAACAAAAGCAATCAAAGCAGAAAACCATTGGTAAAATTATTAATTGAGCTTTTATCCTAGTATGTCTAGATGCACGTGTGTATGTATTTAAGCATAGTTTGGTCTTTACCATAATGGTTGTCTTTATGGCTTTATTTTTAATTTTATATAAATCATAGAAATTATTTTCAAACTTTTCCATTTTCATACTTAAACTTGAAATGTTGTTAGAACACTATTCCCTTAGGAATATGATCATTGCTTTTACCCTATGATTTCTACCTCTTCTATTTCAGAATTCCCTGAAGGAGTATCTGTTCATAAAGATCAAATTGGTACCAACTGATCAACACTTATGTGCACATATGGTAGTAACATTCATCGGGTATCGGACAGATTGGGTGGGAGAAGGGGAAGGGTACATTCACACCTAATGGGTGCGGTGCGGACTGTCTGAGGGATGGATCACTTGCAGCTCTGACTTGGGCAGGGCAAAGGCAATCTATGTTAACTGAAACATTTGTATCCCCATAATAGGCTGAAATTAAAAAAAGAACAATATGGAAATAAACTATTTGGTAGTAATTGTAAGGGTACTTAATATTATTCACTGACCACTGAGTTCCCTTAGATTTTGATGTCGGATATGATCTGAGGCCTGAAAACCTAGTTGAGCTTTTCATTTCTTCTTTCACATCCTACTCTGCTTCCTTGAACACCATCTCCATTTACTGAAGCAAGAACTAACTTAGACAAGGAACTCAAACTGGCCAATCAAGCCTTTGGGACCAGATGCAGTCCAGAGATTGTTTACATCATGGCAGATGCTCTACAGATAGAAAATGAGAAAGTTGCATATGGCCCAGATTTGTCCTGGAAATTTTTTCACATTCTTTGCCATAGTAAATGAAAATGAGCCCACTCATAGGGCAGTGTCATCCTTAAATAAAGAAATTAACAATGTAGGAAGGAGATGTGAAAATAACTGAGGATAACATACCAAAATTGTGATAACATACTCTCATACTAGCTATGTAGTTTCCACATTTAAGGAAATAGATGTTTAAGCAAGTGCGGGGAAAATGTGCTTAGGAATTAGTAACTGCTTAAAAGAAGAAAGGAGGTGATCATAAGTTCCTCATCCTACTATTTGAGAGAGACGAAGGGTGGGGAAACCTGTCACCTAAGGCCACATGTGGCCTTCTAGGCCCTTAAGTGTGGCCTTTTGACTGAATCCACATTTTACAGAGCAAATCCTTTTTTATTTTTAATTAATACATTTTTGTTCATCCTTTATATTTTTATTTTTAAAATGAACACAATTAAAATACCAAAGAATAAAATGTTTCAGGCCGGGCGTGGTGGCTCATGCCTGTAATCCTAGCACTCTGGGTGGCTGAGGGGGGAGGATTGCTCAAGGTCAGGAGTTTGAAACCAGCCTGAGCAAGAGCGAGACCCCGTCTCTACTATAAATAGAAAGAAATTAATTGGCCAACTAATATATATAGAAAAAATTAGCCGGGCATGGTGGCTCATGCCTGTAGTCCCAGCTACTCGGGAAGCTGAGGCAGGAGGATTGCTTGAGCCCAGGAGTTTGAGGTTGCTGTGAGCTAGACTGATGCCATGGCACTCACTCTAGCCTGGGCAACAAAGCAGGACTCTGTCTCAAAAAAAAAAAAAAAAAAAAAAGATGTTTCAATGAAATTGATGGCTGCTACACTCATGATTTATTTCTAATTCCCCCCACGTGAATGGCATCACTACCTCATTAGGTGAGGCTGGTTGGCAAGAGTTTATTGGGGTCCAGAATGCAAGTTTGTTACTAGCTTTTCACAATGGTGCACTATATTTTTGTTTGAAGTGCAATTTGTGAACAGTTGCATAGCTCGACAGTATTTTTTAATTCTGTCTGCCTAACAGCTCATTGTGTCAAAGATGACCAAAAGAACATTGCAGGAAGAAAACAAACAGATTTTTTTTTTAATTTCTAAGTATTATAGGGGTATAAATGTTTTTGGTTACATGGCTTCTTTTTGCAATGCTTGAGTCAGTGTTATAAGTGTGCTTATCACCGAGATCGTGTTCGTTGTACCATTAGGTAGTTTCCTCCCTCCCCCCAATTGATTTCCATTGAGTTATACTTCCCTCTATGCACATGTGTGCTCATTGGTTAGTTCCAATTTAATAGTGAGTAGAAAACAGATTTTTAAATGAGGATTGGGAATTGCAGTATCTTGTTCCTACTAAAGATAAGATGATTTGCTTGCTGTGATACTGCAGTATCAACAGTAAAGAAATTAAATGCTCATCAGCATTATACCACTCATAAGGACAATAAATATTTTAAATTAGATGGAGAGGCAAGAAAATTTGTATTGCAGAAATTAAAAGATAAAAAGCAAAAGCAAAGACAACTGTTTCAAGCAGCAGACCTGGAAATAATGCCACTGAAGCAACTTAAAAAGTAGCTTATGTACTCAGGAAAAATGAGAAGCCATTCAGTGATGTAGAAATTGTGAAAGAAAGCATTGTCGAAGTTGTAGGATGCTTAGATCCCGATAACATTACAAAGTACCAACAACTGCCTCTTTTAAGGAGAAACATAACTGATTGACAGCATGAATTAACCTTCAACTTAATAGAACAATTTTATGCAATACTTCAAAAGGAAAATATATATATTATTCAATTGCTTTGAATGAATCAACTGATACTACTGACGCAGCACAGGTTTTATACTTCATCCTGGTCCTAACATAAGATTTTCTTTGCTACAAAGAGTTATTTGCTTTGGGTACTTTTGCAAAGAGAACCTGGGGAATAGATATCTTCAACAACTTTCAAGATAAATGTCATGAAGTTGGACTGAATTTGGTAAATTTATTCAGTATACATACAGATGGTGTACTTTCCATGGCAGGAAAATATGAAGAGTTTATTGCACAGATAAAAAAAAAAAAAAGTATTAACAGATCCAGATGTTCTCATTTCTTTTCATTGTATCTTGGATCAGCAAAAATCAATGGGCTAAACTTACTATTTTAAGAGACACTTTGCAACAAGTTGTAATTATTATTAACTATATTTGTGCAAATGCAACACCGCATTGTCAGTTTTCATAATAAGCTAAAGTTGAACCATAAGATATGCAGTGTGGATTTTCTGTGTCATTCTAAAGTATGTTGGATATTGCAAGGACAGGGATTAGCCAAAATTTTATCTCTGAAAGAATAGACAGTTAAATTTTATGAAGAATAGAATCAGCAATATTAATTATTGAAAGAAGATTTCTATAGGAATACAGCATTTCTGTGTGATACAAATCAAAATGGCTTGAACATTTCTTTGCAAGGTAAAACTAAGTCTATATATGATATGTGGCAAAAAAGTCCAAGCATTTAAATAAATATGTCTTTTTTACAAAACATTTCTTTTTCAAAAGCAAATTTTAGATGAACATTTCCCCAGTTAGCAAAGGTCATTGATGAGAAGGATGATATATGTGAATCATTTGAAGAATACACAGGTGTTAATTGGATTATACAATGAAAGGGTCACTGACTTTGAGAATCATGACATCACATTCAAATTAGCATTTCAGCCTACCCTAGTTGATATCATCAAAGCACCTAAAGAACTACAGATGGAATTGATTGACTTCTCAGTAGATGACATTTCAAAGTCAGTGTTTGATACTAAGAAAGATCCAACTGAAATATGCAAAAATGCAGTATAATATACATGTCTTCTGCAACATGCCTGAAAAATGCTTTCTTCCTTTCAACCACTTATTTCTGTGAATCTACATTCTCCTGCCTAACCCAAATCAAGATGCCCTTAAGGTTACAAATGACTGATACCCATGTAGAGATCAAGTGAAACTGCAGACTTCCATGCTGCAACTAAATATTCAAATGTTTTCCAAGAAAAAGTAGACACAACAAAGTCCTTAAAAGATTAGTTAACTTTAGTTTTCATTTTTTGACATTATTTTGTACATAATAGTTAGATTTTTACAAAATAATGTATGTTTCTAAGTATACATAATTGAAGTTTTTTGAATGTGGCTATATTTGATTATAGCTAAATTCATGTGGCCTTCCAACATGAAAAGATTCCCCACCCACCCTTGGGTGAGACCCAACAACTGACAGTCTGATACAGAACTGCAACTCACTGTGATAGTATTAAAATGGAGGCAAATAGAATTAAAACCTTGAGTGGATGCACCTCATTCCTGCTAGTTGTGTTGGAAATATTCACACTCTTCCCCAAACTGAAGATAGATTATATGCCTACCACTGAGTTAGAGGCCAAGGTTTCTTTTTTTCCTCTGCTGAGATAATAGTACTTACTCCTAAAAAACCAACCAACAGAAAAACAAAACAGAATATGTCTAGTTGGTGAAAGTAATATTTAAGAAACAATAGGAACCCTTGGAGGGAGTATCAGTGAAACACTGTGGTAGTACCTCAACCAGTATTTTAAAACAGAGAAACTATGAGAGGGAGTGTGATGAAAAATGCAGGCCCAAAGATTTGAAGCAATAGCATGAAAAATGGCTTAGAGTAGAAATGAACAGAATATACACAGGGGGTGCAAAAGGCTCTGCCTTCACTCATGCTGGGAAGCAGTGACATTTAAAATTGCATGTGGAAAGCAGAGAGTTTTGAAGAGACAAGTAAGTCATGGACATGAATACCCTATGGGTTCTCATCTGCTCTGAGAGCCACTCGTCTGCTATAATGAAAATGTTCTGCATGTGTGTTTTTATATAATCCTGCTTGTTATGTTTTGTAGATTGATGTTAGGTTTAAAAACAGGCCTTTTGTGAGAAGGAGGAGTATTATGAATCCAAGTGTTAAACTGCCGGTGCTCTTCAGTAAAGTGCTAATCCACACTTTGAATTTTGTAACTCTTAGTAAACCCTAAAGTGGGTGATGGAGAATGGAAATGTGAAAATAAATTGAGGAGAACATACCCAAAGTGTGATAATCTATTCTCATACTAGCTATGTAGTCTCCACATTTAGGGAAATAGATGCTTAAACAAGCGTGGGAAAATGTGTTTAGGAATCAGTAACTGCTTAAAAAAAGAAAGGAGGTGATCATAAGTTCTTCAGTTTACCTATATTGCAGGAAGTGAAGGCTGGGATTCCTAACTATCATCAAGCAACCAAAAGTCTTTCCGGGACCTAGTTAGAGCAGGAAGTGGCCAGCTGTCACACAGTGGTGGCCTTGCCCAGAGGTCACGTGATCAATTAAAATTAAGAGATTTCTCACAACACTGTAAGGAAATCCTTACAATTCCAATTGAACCTGGGAAACTATGGATAAATAGCTTGAGTTTAATAAACATTGCTTTATTTAGAAGTAGATTTCTCTTAGAAGTATTTTTTTTGTAGTCTTTTTGGTTTTTTTTAATTGTTTTTTTTTATTTCAACATATTACAGGGATACAAATGTTTAGGTTACATATATTGCCTTTGCCCCAAAGTTCTGAGTCAGAACTTTAAGCATGTCCACACCCCAGATGGTGCACACCACACCCATTACTTGTGTATATACCCATCCCCTCCACCCCCCCATCTGCTCAACACCTGATGAATATTACTACTATATGTGCACTTCAGTGTTGATCAGTTAATATCAATTTGATAGTAAGTACATGTCTTGCTTGTCCATTCTTGTGATATTTCACTTAGTAGAATGGGCTCCAGCTCTATCCAGGATAATGCAAGAGGTGCTAGATCACCATTGTTTTGTTGCGGCTGAGTAGAACTCCATGCTATACCTATACCACATTTTATTAATCCAACTCATGTATTGATGGGCACTTGGATTGTTTGTAGTCTTTGTAATGCAATTCAAAACTTTGTAGTTGTGAATTGTGTTGCTATAAACAGCTGAGTGCAGATGTCTTTTTTACAAAATGTCTTTCTTTCCTTTGGGTAAATACCTAGTAGTGGGATTGCTGGATCAAATGGTAGTTCTACTTTTAGTTATTTGAGGTATTTCCATACTACTTTCCATAGAGGTTGTACTAGTTTGCAATACCATCAGCAGTGTATGAGTGTTCCTATCTCTTCTCATCCATGCCAACGTTTGTTTTTGGGGACTTCTTGATAAAAGCTATTCTCACTGGAGTTAAGTGATATCTCACTGTGGTTTTGATTTGGTTCATTTCCTAATGCTTATGTTTAAGTTATGTTTTTGAGATGAGTTTCTTCCTTTTTTGCGCTATGTAAAAGGAATCATGTTTTTCATTCATTTTCATTCACTATTTAGATGACTTCTGCTTTATTTCTTACCTTGTGCAATAGGAATAAAAGTAGATAAGCAGGACTGTAAGTATCCTTTTAGAAATTATACTGTATCATGAAAATTTATTTTCTTTTTTATTACAGAAAAATTATACAAAAATGTTTACTATAATTAGGACTTAACTTTGTTAACATAAATATAAGAGTGAATGGAATTTTACAGTTTGACCTAATCACATTTATCCAACTCTAATAGAAACTGTTTTCTTTACTGTCTTTCTATAGAGACATCTATTAATGATCATTTATAAGAACGAAAACTATGAAAGCAATGTAGAATTTATCATCTATGTTTTGATAACATTTTGATTTTAGCTCTACTTTATTTTAGTACAATACTAGAAGTAAAGTAAATTGATCCTTCATGTACATACAGGGGGATCTTCTGAAATGCTCATATGCTGTCACATAATAAGTGCTATCTAATATGTTTTTCAAATCTCTTATGAATTCAATTACCATGAGATACAAAATAAATCAAGAACAAAAGAAACTACTCCAGCATATAAATGCCTTCTTCAAATAAGCCTTTGTTCTTCTACAAGGCAATGGATTAATTGTCATCCTTATTCTAAGCATCTGGTTCACTGCTTTGATTTAATGAAAGGTTAGGTTGACCCCACACTCAAACCATATTTACAAAGCAGTGGAAGTAACAATTATTACCTAGAGATTATTTATCAAAAGCAGAATTTTTCAAGGATGAAGAGATCACTATTTATCAAATAATTGATTTTGACAAGCTAGATAAAATCGACCTGAACTTTAGCTATTGTAGATATGTTAAGGATAATAAATTTTTCTGTTCAAAATTAATGCTAAATTGCCCCCCAAAATATACATTATTTCTTTAAAGTGCTTACATATTAACTATTTGATATGATCAAGTGAAAGCTTAAAGATTCTAAATATAGACTCTAATAGTTTCTCATTCGCTCTAGATTAGTATTTATATAGTAAATGCCAAGTTACTACATCTTTGATGTCATTCTAATCCCTTAGGCATTTCTAAGAAACAGAGGTTGTGGGTTACAAGATGCCTGAAGAGAAAAATGAGGAAACTTTACTATTAAATATTCAATATTTGTTTACACATAGATATATACACACGTATATGTGTGTGTGTTAAAAGTAGGCTTGAAAAGATCCATGGGACAGAATCATGTTGAAAGAGGAAAATAATCAAATTAACATAAATTGAAACAAGCTGCTCTAAAGAAGAGACATACCTGCATACTTGCTGATCATTCCCTCTCACATACCAAAAAAAAAAAAAAAGGAAAGAAAAACTTGTCCTTTTGAAAGCTCTTGAAGAGGATATTTTCCACATTATGAATGTTATACTCTGATCCTGATTAGAAAGGAGATACTATAAAGCTGGATCAGGCTTTCCTAAACCATAGAGTAATGAGATCTTGTATCTTTTCCTCCCCCAATCATTTTTGCTTGGTCTGGAAGCAGAAAGATTGAAGGATCAGAAATTGGCAGGGAGAAGCCATGAGCAGGGTACTGTCCCTTGTATTATGCCAGTGTTAGCAGAAGGTATTCTCAGATAAGAGTGTTAGCTAAGGTGTTAGGATAATCAGCTAATTAACGATTTTATGTGTAGCAGAAGGAATCAGAGTCCTACCAAGCTCTCAAGTGCAAGAATATTAAGCTTCCAAGTCCTGAAACACCAGAGGTTATCTACCAATAAACCTCCTAGCAGCTAAAGGGACTGTTCGCAACTCTAAGTCCTAGAGTAAAAATTCTAATTGTGGGATGGTTGGAACTCATGTTCTTATTCTAAATGATAGAAAATTGGCTAAAAATATAGACTGAAAATGTCCCAGAGGTTGAGAAATCTATTTGTTCATGTTTTAGGTAAAGACTTCAAAATCTGTTTTGAAATATGTTGCTCTGAGGGGAAAGCTCTATTTCTAGTAACAATTAAGAACTGGTTCTCTAACTTGTATGCTTATATTTTGCCACAAGCTGTATGATTTCTAACGGCAGTGGCAGTCCTATATTCTCCAGACATCACTCACTAGCAAAGCAGGCTGTGAAGCTACCAAATTGTCTGCTTCCAAAAATGCACAGCTAGACTAAGTACTAATAGAGTCCACAGATTCTACATTGATTGAATCCTTATTAAATGATTGAATAAAAGTACCATTCTGTATTCAATGATTCCTTCTTCATTTAGCAAACGTTAGTTGAGGGCCTACTAAATGCCAGGCACTGCTGTGACACACAGAGGATGCCTGCTAAGCTATAAGCCAGGCAGGATTTCAACAGGGGAGTTTGCCTCTCCTGCACTGTGGCTGGTTATTTTGGCACTGTGTCTTAGGAAAGACAGTAGTGGTGGATAGAAACAGTTCAAATAAACTCCTAGTAGGGTTCCACCTCTCTAGAGATTGTCTAGATGTGAACAACCTAGGTCAATTGCAATCGCCTTTGACTACATTCACAAACAGAAAATAAACTCATTAGGATTAGTGTTAAACACTACATAGAGAATAAGTGTTAGCAAATGCATTGATATAAAAGGAATACAAGTTGTAATCTAAAGAGGCAGTGAGTTATGATGATTAAACTTTGAATTTGGTTTTAATCTAGTTTAAAAGATTATTAAGAATCTTTATTAAGATCAAGCTTTTAAAAACTTTCATAAGATCTTAAGAAAGGGACAAGTTAAAAAATTCAAACATATATACTAATATATTGACCTAAGCTTTCTTTTTAATTTTCTTGTTTTGAAATATCAGAACATAAGATCTATTAGGAATCATTTTAGCGTAAAGAATAAAAGAGGCAAAGCATTTGTAAATATTTTGATAAAATCATTCTCAAAATACAAATATCATGAGTTTAGCAATAAACTTAAAATACTAAATTCTATTAAAATTGTGTTTTATATCTCCATTGTATACATTGTAATAGCTATACTCTTATTATGCAAGTTTGTATATTTGAGAAATTTAATTTCTTATTCACATATTTACATCTGAATGAACTATCAAGACTATAAAATACAAAATCCAATATTTTTTATTGCTGTATAATTTTTATATAGATTTTTAGGCCAAATAAACTGCAAACTTTTATTTTTATACATTTAAATTTGTGGATATGGCACTCACTGTATGCCTTGTAGGGCCCAGATGGAGCAATCTTGGTTTTCTAGAAAAGATTTTAAGAAAACATCATAATTTTCAACTTTCCTTTTTTTTTGTGACTCTAGCACTCAGCATAGTGACCATCCTTAGTAAATTAGTATTTCTTAAATAAATGAATAAATATCAAACATGTCTTTTGGTGGAATTACTAGCTCAGGAAAGGGTTAGAATCTTTTCAATAGATTTTTTTGAAAGCAAACTGTGTTCCACACATTGATACAATTTGCAGATGTTTTATCAGCAACTCCAAAATTAGACTGACTCACTATTATTGAGTTTTATTTTGTCTTTTTAAAATTACAAAGCAACAAACATGTTTTAGCATGAGGTTCCTCAATTTGAATAACTGAAGGATGCTGTATAATAATCCTGCTGGTATTTTCTTTTGGTCATATGTATCTACATTTTAAAAGTAAATGAAAGTACTTATTGAAAACTAACATCTGAAGGTTTAGATCACAGTAGCTCTCAGCCAGGAGGCACTTTTTGAAACTTACCTTTTATTGTCACAAGATGTTATGGCCATCCACAGAATAGAAGCCATGAATGTTGCCAAACATCCTATAATATGAGTGCAGCCTCCTACAACATAGAATTAATTATTCAGGCCAAAAGGTCAATAAGTCTGAGGTTGGTAAGCTCTGAGTTAGAAGAGGCATTCCTGTTATTTGAGACCTCAAAATAAGGAATGTAAGAATTTATATTTACTTGTTGAGCCTTTATAGTTCCATTCCACAGTTATTAATGACAATATTAGAATATTTACATATACATATATCTATATAAAGAAAAATAGCCCAATGACACAAACAAGTTACAGGTACAGATGCTAGAACATGAAAAGGCTTTCAGTACAAATAGATAAGCATTCTTGACCTTCCTCAATTCAGAGATTATATTATCTCAAAAAAGGAAGTTATATATTTTATTTTTCAGAAGCTATCTTTGCCTCTGTTAGGTTTATGTTGTCTTTTTAAAAAGTAGACCCCCAAATTTCAAAGGCTTAATACAATAGAAAGTTATTTTCTACTCAGCCAAGAGTCCAATGTGGCTGTTAGAATTGGAAAGTAGTTTTATTCCACGTGGTGACGACAGTGACCTAAATCAGCTCCATATTAGGGCTGTGCCATCTCTAGGATCTCAGAACATCTATTTTCAAGTTGAAGAAAGAGAGACCACATTGAACTTGTTTTTTAAATGCCTTGGCCCAGAGACTTACTCATGATTTCTGCTCATATCCATTGGTGAGAAGTGGTCATCTCACCCCACCTGGATTCCATAAGTGCAGAATGGCCATGTTCATCATTAGTTGGACATTATGTAAGGAAGGGGATACTTTATTTTTGGTAACTCTCTTTCACTGCCACAATTCATATCATTTTTTTCTGTCATCAATCTTCCAAAATCTATTAATTTGTGAGCACCCTGCTAAATTCTAGAGGCACATAAAAATGAATTGCGCTTGTTTTCAAAGGACATAAAATCTAGTAGGGGACTTTAATCATCTCAGAGGTAATTCCTTTGAGCTGAACTCCTGTACTTGAAGAAACTGAGAAGAGTGCTCTGGAACATTTCTATAGCTTTGTTTGTGTAAGTGTTTTCTCAGTACCATTTATAGTAATGATTTGTAAGCACATTTAATTTTAGGGAAAGATTATATGGCAAAGTTGCCTTAGTCAATATATATCTCTATTGAAAGTTGTTGCAAGAATTTCTAAAAACAAAGAATGTGATCAATAAGAGTGTTTCTTTTCTTATATAGGGACAACTTTGGATTCTGAAGCATTTCAGAACATTTACAATAGGTACTTTCAAATATTTAGATATGCAACTATCCAAGAAAATACATTTTCTTTTAGTTTTATTACCATTTTCTTTAGACATGGATACATTAACTAAAACAAAAATAAAATGAGATTTGAAAATATGGCCACGTAAACTCTTTCGCAAAGACAGATACCACATTTAACTATTCTCCGTGGTTATGGAGAAATTCATCTATCCACTCCAAAATTAGTACTATTCTTTCAAACTGGTGTTTCACAAAAGTAGGCCTTTAGAAAAATAACACAGATTGTATTTTTCCAACTGTGGCAGAGTTAGGGTTGGTGCAAAAGTAATTGCAGTTTTAGCATTGTTGAAACTTGTCCTTTTATATTGGAATACATTCTTAAATAAATGTGGTTGTGTTATACATCATTTTAATGCACATTTCTTGCTTTATATTTTTGTGAATGCCTTATTACTTGCCATTTATTTTATGTTTATTTAGACTATGAAAATGATATTAGACAAAAAGCAAATTTGAACGATTTTCTTATTTGAATTCAAAATGGGTCCTAGAGCAGCAGAGACAACTCGCAACATCAACAGCGCATTTGGCCCAGGAACTGCTAATAAATGTACAGTGCAGTGGTGGTTCAAGAAGTCTTGCAAAGGAGAGGAAAGCCTGGAAGATGAGGAAGGCAGTGGCTGGCTATTTGAAGTGACTATGACCAATTGAGAGAAATCATTGAAGCTGATCCTCTTACAGCTAACTACACAAGAAGTTGCCAAAGAACTCAATGTCAACCATTCTATCGTCACTTGGCATTTGAAAGAAATTGGAAAGGTGAAAAAGCTCAATAAGCAAGTGCCTCATGAGCACTCGATAAAACTACGATAAAAAAATATCGTAGTTTTCAAGTGTAATCTTCTCTTCTTGTATGCAACAACAACCAACAATTTCTCAATCGGATTGTGATGTGAGATGAAAAGTGGATTGTATATAACAATCTGTGATGAACATCTCAGTAGTTTGGCTGAGAAGAAGCTCTAAAGCACTTCCCAAACCAAACTTGCACCTAAAAAAGGTCATGGTCACCATTTGGTTGTCTGCTGCCATTTTCATCCACGATAGCTTTCTGAATCCCGGTAAAGCCATTACATCTGAGAAGTATGCTCAGCAATTCGATGAGATGCACCAAAACCTGCAATGCCTGCAGCTGACATTGG
This sequence comes from Microcebus murinus, assembly GCF_040939455.1. Classification (NCBI taxonomy): domain Eukaryota; kingdom Metazoa; phylum Chordata; class Mammalia; order Primates; family Cheirogaleidae; genus Microcebus; species Microcebus murinus. Next base: position 46,024,725 of record NC_134116.1, read on the forward strand.
TCAACAGAAAGTTACCAATTCTTTTCCATGACAACACCCACCTCTAGTCACACAGCCAATTCTTCAAAAATTGAATGAATTGGGCTACATGAAGTTTTACTTCATCTGCCATATTCACCTGACCACATGCCACCCAACTACCACTTCTTCAAGCATCTGGACAATTTTTTGCAGGGAAAATGCTTCCACAACCAGCAGGATGAAGAATATGCTTTCTAAGAGTTTGTCAAATCCTGAAGCACAGATTTTTATGCTACAGGAATAAACAAATTATATCTCATTGGCAAAAATTTAGTGATTGTAATGGTTTCCTATTTTGATTAATAAAGATGTGTTTGAGCCTAATTATAATGATTTAACTGCAATTACTTATACTACTTTAGTGGTAGACTCTCTATTTAACTCAGTACATTATCTCTCAGAATGAAAGATTTCATTTATCACAACTCTATAGGATAAGTGTGACCATGTGACTAATAAGATAGAAGTAGAAATGTGCTATGGCTCCTATTGGACAATAGTTTTAAAAAAACTGATTCAACTCCCAAATCCATTGTCCTTTTGTGTTGTGTTCATTTTCTAGCCAGCACCTTGGCTCAGACAGATATAATTTCTGTAGTTATATTGGGCCATAAAGATCTTAAAAATATGCTGTACATACACTATTGCGATAAAGTGGAAGAATGGGAGCCTGAGTTTCTGATGAATGCTTTGGATCTCCCATACCTCACCTGGACATATCTCCAAATTTCTTTTTCAGAGGAAGAGAACTGCATTTATATCTTATTTAAGCTACACTGATTCATTTGTTCTTTTTCTGTCTTTTATTTTTAGCTGATTTTTATCCTAACAGATACTCATAGCAGGATGAGTTATTCTAAATTACATCTATCCTTTGACACTAATTAATCCTTACGTCTTCTGTAAGCCATTTTTCAACTGCTCTAGGACTGGGTGATCCCTTCTCTGAACAGTGGTTGAAGTTGGCATTTTTAATACTCTGGCTTATGACTCTTTTTCTGGCTTCATAAATTGATAAATCATTTATTGAAGGGTAACATATAATCTAAAAGGTGGACATATCATCATTGCAGCTCCATGAATTTTCAGAAACTAAATATGTCCAATTAACTATGATCAGTACTCTACAAAATTCCTTTGTAATAACTTCCAAATTCTACACTCCATCAAAAGATAACTACTATCCTGGATTTTAACAATATAGATTGATGTTGTTTAAACTTTATACAAATATTACTATAGGTTGTGTCTTGTTTCTTTCCCTTAATATTATGCAGGTGAAGCTCACTGCTAAGGCTGAAGATTTGTGTTCCCCCAAAATTTATATGTTGAATTCCTAACCCCTAAGGTGGTAGGATTAGGAGGTTATACCTTTGGGAGGTGATTAGGTCATGAGAGTTTCACTCACCAATGGGATTAGTGCCCTTATACAACAGACCCAAAGGAGCTACCTCACTATATGCAAACACGGAAAGTGCCATGTATGAACTGGAAAGAGGGCTCTCACTAGACATTAAATATTCTTGCACCTTGATCTTGGACTTCTCAGCCTCCAGAACTGTGAGAAATAAATTTCTGTTGTTAACCAGCCACTGAGTCTATGGTATTTTGTTATAGCAGACCAAATAAACTAAAACACTAGTTGGTGTTTTAATATGTTACATTAGTTTGTTCACTGTGATTAATTTATAATATTTTCTAGTATAGTATGTCACTTTTTTTTTAACTTAACTCTGATAAACATTGAGGTTTTTATCTAGTTTAGGAACATTAATGCTTCTTACTTTCTTTTAACTATCTATGATAAAACTGTCAATTTCTTCTTTGTTGCATAGCTTGAAGTATAATTTCTGGGCTATGGGATATAAAAATATTCATTTTAATAGAAATTCCAAATAATATTCCAAGGTACTTATGCCAATTTACACTCCCATATTATGCTGAAAAAATGTATTAATTGAATGAATAAATAAAAATGATGTTAAAGTTCATAAGTTAAAATTAATTAGGTCATTTTCTTAACACTGAAGATGTTTAATTTGATGTGTTATTGACTACAGAGAGATATCACAGTTATTTAAATATTAGTAATATATTTCTACAAATAAATCTCTTATTAAAATACATTTATTATCACTCAGAGTACTAGATAATAGATGTTTGGACAAAGCTAACTAAAAATATATGGTAACTAAAAATATGTTACAAATCCTAAGAAGATTGATTTGGTGATGAATACATTTCTTTATATGACTAAAAGTAAAGGACAATCTCCTACAATATAAACCATTCTTGACTGGGCCATGAACTTAACTGACCTGAGCTGGCATAACTTGTCACTGGCAACATGCTGGGCTTTATCTCAGCCTTTGAGACACATGGAGGCTTTATATTTTTTATTTATTTATTTTTCTTAAATTCTGTGGGTACAAATATTGTTAGGGTTACATATCTTGCCCCTGCCCCCCACCCCACCCCGCTCTGCCAGAGCTTCAAGTGTGTCCTGTCTTCAAGTGGTGCGCCCTGCACCCACCATGAAAGTGTGTACCCTTCCCCTTCTCCCCCCTTTCACCTGTTCACCTCCCATTAACAAATTTTTTTTAGACATTTTGGTTACAATGTGTTTCTTTGCCTCTCCTTAAAAATGGATAGAGGTAATCCTTTCCCCCCTATAATGCTCATTACATCCTTAAGATGTGGGTCTCCCCCCCTCAGATCCCTATTGAACACTACAATTATTTGAACACCATAGTTTTAGGCTGTCAGTATCAATTTGATGGCAAGTAGATGTGTAGCCCATTTTCCAGGTCTTGTGTCATCTCGCTTTGTATTACAGGCTCACCTTTGCTCTCAACACTTCTGGCTTTATATGTACATACTATAAATTCATGGTTCTGTGGTGATAGCATGGCCTTCTGGGATGCGTGTAAGTGGTGGGCACCTAGGAGAGATGTTGCTCGTTGGAGCGGAGCATTTATCTTGGTACTAGCAAAAAAGAATTTTGATTAAAAATGAACGTGACTCATCATTAATAATCAAGGTTAGCAGGTGTATAGTAGAGAGCCATACCAATTCTAGCTTGGGAATGTAGAATAAAAGGCAGCATGATGTTTGTGGGAGCATGTCATGAGCAATGGCTATTGGAGAGAGTGGGAATATAGTTACAAAGCTAAGTTATTTCGGAAAACTCCCTCTAAAACCCAGAACAATGAGGACAGATAAAGATTATCTGCAGGAGAGAGAACAAGCAATTCTCAGGCCACAGGAAAAGGAAGCAATCATGGCTCTTCCTGGGATAACAATATTCTGTGAAAGCAGGGAATCTATGGGTAGCCGAGAGACTCAGACTAAATAATTTCAGGTAGATTGTATGGCCCTGGCATATGAGTGTTTGACTTGGGAGAGAAAGGAAAGAGGAGGATGTGAAAGAGTTTAGGGAGTGGGAGTAAGGCAGGCACGTGGATAAGCATTTAGGTTAGCAAAGTGAATTCAACATAGGTACTGTGTTTCCCCCAAAATAAGACAGGGTCTTATATTTATTTTTTCCTCAAGAAGACACCCTAGGGCTTATTTTCAGGAGATGTGTTATTTTCCCCTCAAAGCCTCAGTTTGCAGCGTGCACAGGATGGCCGGGACCTGACAAGGGGAGCTGACCTTGTTGGTGGGGCTGCCCGCATCTTTCCTGTTACCTCTGGGATAGTAGCTGTCACGATGGGGCAGATGAGAAGGGCTGCTCATCTTCTTTACCGCTCCTGGAGGAAATGCATGGGTTGTGCAGATGCGCTGCATAGCCACACCCATCGCTAGGTCTTATTTTCAGGGTAGGGCTTATATTGGGCAAATTCTTAGAAATTCTGCTAGGGCTTATTTTATGCGTAGGTCTTATTTTCAGGGAAACATGGTGCCACTTTAAGAGAATTAATGATCTACCACAGGAGACACACACTCATTAAAAAATAATAATATAATGGATAAAATTCATATTAATATTGTGAGAAGTAGTCTTATAAAAAGGAAATAATACAAGAATCATATTCCAGCAAACTTGGAATTCAATGCTGAGGCTACCACTTCTTTATTTAGTTTCATTACTTGTAAAATGGAAAAAATAAAAGAAACTTGACATACATTTTTGTTCTTATCACAAGCAATAATAAATTTAAGTGGTCAGATCTATAACCTTAATAAAACCTAATGTGATTTTCATTATTATTATTGTTATTCTGCATCAGACACTAGCCTAAGTACTTTACATATTCTAATGTTATTTAACATTAATAACATTTCCATGAGTCATTTGTGCTCAGTACCTAATTATATATAAGAGGATTGAATCACAGAGAAGTTTAGACACTAGACCAAGGTCCACAACTGAGGAAATTGTTGGGTTATACTCAAATGTAAGTTCAATGTATCCTAAGCAATTAATACATAGTAGCTTAACAAATAACAAAATCCAGTGAGAACTCAGATATATGTCTCACAATTCATTTGTTTATAAGTAAACAGAAACTTAAAAGTATCACAGACTGGAGGAGTTTAGAAATTAGCTCATCTAACAATCCCAGAAACAATCAGTGGTAGAGATGGCCTTAGGATGATTGGATTCAGAAACTTAAACTCCCTGAGATTTCTCTCTTTTCCTTTTATCTTTGCTCCCTTCTCTGTGTTAACTGCTCAATGACAGTTGAAGCTGAGCCAAGATCGGCAGAGTGTTGCATCTTTTTGCCTTATGAGTACCTAGGAAAATGACACTTCTTTTCTCCAACTTCTGTTTGAACAGTACCTAAGAGGGGCTTTGATTGGCCAAGATTGTGTTAATGTGCTCACCATATACCAATGTGAGATGGAGTTCATATTTAGAAAAGAGCAGGCAAAAGGAGCAACCCAAGTAAGGTTACTGGGCTTATGTGTGTGAGGTATTTGTCTTATTACGAAGGTCAAACTGAGGAAATATATGTGGTCAGACAGAAGGGGCCGGTGATGTCCAGGAGGGCTTTCATTTCCTGAAGATTACACAAGCTTCATTTTATTCTATCATATAACTTTAAATGAATTCATTATGTTATTAATTATAGTTTTATTTGACAAATTTTGGGAGCCTTCAGTATATTATATATGGTATCCTGATAGAAAGAATGTGATGAAAATGAAGATTTTTGCTTAGAAGATAGGCTAGGAATATAAAATACCTGGAAAGGAAAAGAAGTCTTAATTCTTCACAAAAGGTTATCTGAATGATTTCCTTGATTATTTCCATCTTTTAAAAAGATACATATTATGTGGTAATTGTTCTTTTAACTACTGACACGATTAATGTCTAATGCATGAGAAATATAATTTATGGTTTTATTTGGCATGTACTTAAGCACCTGCATAGCAATTACTGGTGTGACATTTTTGTCTGCACTATAAAGCATTGCACATCCTCCCTTTCATCAGTTTAAAAATGAAGCAAAGAGGCTCGCTCCTTGGGGAGTACCTGCCCTGATCTTATCTGGTAGAATGAAAATATGATTGCCTTACTGACACCGTAAATTATGCTTTCCCAATTCTAGGTCCCTTCTGCAATAGAAATCTACACCTTTAGTATGGCTCTTTTGCTCTATAGAAAGTTGTTTTACCTTTATAATACTTAAATAGAAAATCTTTTTTTTTTTTGTCTTTTTTTAATCTCAAATTGTATGGCAATTGAATATCACAAAGGAGTATTTCTCATGAAGTACACGATGAAACATTTCTCCCTATCGTAATGACTAATAAATATAAGGATCTGATTCAAATGGTGAGTGAATATCAAAACTGAAGTTGAATGCAACTATATCACTTTCTTTCTTCGACACAAGTAGTTAAATGGCTCTTTGGGGTAAACTTTTTCTTTAACTTTTTTTCCCATTTACAATGAATCGGAAACACAAACAGCCAATAACTGTCACTACTTCGGAAGTTAAAGTGAAATCCTTGTTTGTGTGGTCTCTGTAGACGTGTTCATGGCAAAGGTTGTGATTTCTCCAAGATTCTTATTATACCTAATGACCTCAAATTCTTTTGGATGAAGTTGTGGGCTTGTATCAGGCTTTTCCCTTAACTGATAGCATTCAACTTCTTTTTATTATATTTTTTTATCTTTTTTCCTGCCTTTCTGTAATGTCACTTGCTTTTCCTTCTAGTCATTAATTTTGGGGAACTAAAAGAAAAAAAAACACATTTTTTATACAGCTCAAAATACTTTTCTATCAAACTGCTCTTGAAAAACCTATTTTTCATGACACAATCGCAGAATAAACCTATGGTTAATACCTTATTTACACAAGCTGAAGGCTATTATATCTGTGTTTGGCGACCTTGAAACTGCATTGTGCTCAGTGCCCTTTTTATAACCTTAATTACTGGGGAATATAGAGCTTTAAAGAAAGACTAACATTTCACTTTAACATCCACAATAATCTATTATAAAGCCAGCTAAGCCAGTCCCCAAATACAGAGAAATGTTATTACATGCTCAGCTAGCTGTCAAGGGGCCATGAGTCAGTGGCTTACAGTTATCAAAAGTAACAAGGTTGTTCAGAATTTCCTCCAACAAAGCCAGCCAGCTTATGGAAGGATTAAGCTCTCTTTGATTAGACCAACTGTAACATGTCCTACCCTTTTAATTAGCATTCCCTTTTGCTTGGTGGAGGCTGGTAATTTGACACTCACATTAGGCATCTCAAGAAATGATTTGGTATTTTGTCCAACTCATGAGCATTAGAGCCATGGTATATACTTCTGCATCAACTAAAATTTGAGCTGCTGAGGATTTATGTTCAAAACCCTGTAAAATCTCAAGGGCACTATGCCGCTAATAGACAGAATGTAATAACACTCCAATATAATATGTGGCAGGAGACTTGGTTAGCCTTTAGGCATAGTATATTACCCTAAGGCCATGCTCCTTTTGCTTTCTATCTTTGGGAACAAGAAGTTTTATGTCAGCTTTATTGATATTTTACAGGTGTACATTTTAATTCATACCTTAAAGCAATTCAGTGAGAAGACCTCTATGAGTGCTGCTGGATTACTTAGTTGGTGAGTAAATATAATTTTTCAGTGACCATACTAAACACAGCAGATCAGGGCTTATATAAAATGAAAGGAGGAGGTAGCCTCCCGCCATTCCTGAAGGAGCACATCATTTATTGAAAACAAACTTAGGCATAAATATCTCCTTTTCCCAACTTACAGGCTGTTTCTACTTACACCGTTCTATTTCTATGCACTCCTGTTTTCTTTGCTTCATTTTAATATATTTTACCAAGTTTTCCATACTATATTTCTTTCCTATACTTCTCTTAAGCCTCTGTCCCCTTTTGAATGGTTAAGTACTGAAGATGAAATTTCCCATTCTGAAAATTTTGTAATATTTCTCTTGTTTAATTTAAATGTAGTAAAAAAGGTAAAAGTAAGAAGCAACTTGTGGAAATGAAGACTTTGTTACTTCACATATCTCTCAATGTTATTTAGAAAGAGAAATGTAAGAAAAGACTAAAAAAACAAAGAAACAGCTTAATTGGCAAAAGACAGACCTAATTGAAATGCTTTCTTCTTTATTTTTAGCACATTCTTTGCTATAATTGAGTAGCTATTGCATTTACTTTATTTCTAAAGGAATGCTGTATGTTTTACTTTTAGCTATACAATTTAGATTTAAATTGCATGTTTTAAAAATAATTTATTTTATTTTATTTTTTTATTTCATCATATTATGGGGGTACAAATGTTGTTAAGGTTACATATATTGCCCTTGCCTCCACTCCCCCGAGTCAAAGCTTCAAGCGTGTCCATCCACCAGGTAGTGCGCATCGAACTCATTATGTAAGTATACAACCATCCCCTCCTCACCCCTCCCACCTGCCCGACACCTGATATATGTTTGGATTTTTTTTGACATTTTGGTTACATTTTCTATCTTTGCCTTTCCCTAGGAAGGGTTAGAGGTATGCCCTTCCCCTCCACAATGCTCACCATATCCCTAAGATGTGGGTCTATTTCCCAACCCCCAAATCCCTGGAGAACACTACTACCATTTGAGCACCATAGTTTTAATCAGTCAGTACCAATTTGATGGCGAGTACATGTGGAGCCCATTTTAAGAGAATCATACATCAATGAAAGATTCTTATAGATTTTAATCTTTCAAAAATGCATCTAAGTTTATATATACCCATTCCCCCCTTCCCCCTCCCACCCACCCATCACTCAATAAATGTTATTCCTATATGTCCACTTAGGTGTTGATCTGTTAATACCAATTTGCTGGTTAGTACATGTGGTGCTTGTTTTTCCATTCTTGAGATACTTCACTTAGTAGAATGGGTTCCAGCTCTATCCAGGAAAATACAAGAGGTGCTATATCACCATTGTTTCTTATAGCTGAATAGTAATGAGTGAGATGTGTAATGTTTGGGGGATGGTCATGCTTGAAGCTCTGACTTGAGTGGGGAGGATGGCATGGGCAATACCTTAACATTTGTACCCCCATAATATGCTGAAATAAAAATAATAATAATAAAAAATCCATCTAAGAATTCTGAAGCTTACAGTTGTATGTTAATTTATTCAGCCAAAACATTTATGAGTTGCCACTATTGGTAAGAGGTATAGAAGGCTTTTGAGAAGCCAAATGAAATTACTGTTTGTCCTCAAGGAACATGTAGATAAATGATAACTTCTATTAAGAGGCACCTCATTCAATTTCAACCACAAGGAGAAGTTTTGCTATTATCACTTTATTTATAAGCCTTAGCCTTCCGTATCTTCAGTTGTTTTTGTTTGCTTGCTTGTGTTTTAAGGTAGTTTGGACAGAATGTGTTAGGTGCAAGCAGGGGACTTGGTTTATTTTTCTAATTAAGATGAATGAAGCTGACTAGTTTTGTCGGAAAGCTGCTTCTCTCTTTATGAAGTTGAAGGTGAAATCTTAAGCTCAGAGTCTAGAGATACGTTTGTAGATTTGATGATATGAGAGAAGGTTTAAAATTACTGCAATAATGGGAGCTAAGCTGACTAGGGAAGCATAGATGAGTTATCGTATCACAATTTCCAGTTGTGAGATTTTTCTACAACATAGCTCTCTGCATAACAGATGTACACACAGAGAGATTAATTGAAGATTAGAAATTTTCTACACTTATCTATTTAAGGTAATAGTTGTCTAGAAGTTGATTACATAAGAAATGGATCAGTTTACAAAACACTAAGAGCAAACTCATTTTTCTGTAATAAAAGAAACATAAACATTGTTTTCTAATAAATATCTACTTTCGATATTTGAGTACTGTGTGGAACATAACATGTCCTACTATGTTATGACAAGCATATCTTTCTGCCACTTTCCATGCTTTTTCCTTAGTCTTGAGTTAAGATTAACCTCAAGGAAGCAGGTACACAATTCTCTGAAGTTACCAGTGCAGATATAGTTTTCTTTTCATTTGTTTTGTTTTTAAATCCCACTGCAAAAATGGTATAAGTCACCTGCTAGTAACAGTTCTTCCAAAAGTTATTATGTGGATTTAGAGTCACTAGGTGTGTGCTTTCTGAAATTATTTTTCAACCTCTAGGGCCATGCATCTTTGGAGAATATACAATCTAAATTTTAACACATGGAAGCATTTTCCTTGAGCCAAAAAGAAAAAAGTGCTTCAGAGAACAAAGTTATTTATTTTACACTATAACTCCCTTATGCAACATGTTAAGACACTTATAATAGGACCAATGGGCCAAATTACCTTACATATTTGATTTCTTTGCTCAAACTAGCATTTAAAACTTTTTTCCAATTTGAAAAAGTTCTCAGTGAGTATACACTTTCCAGTTTACATGTTCTCCATCTCTTTTATACTATTTTTCTTCATATTCACCTATTTATATTTCTTGGCTCCACAGGCATCTGAGATTGTATATTCTGCATTATGAATGTAGTCTATTTTATTACCTGTTAGCCATAGTAAACATAAGTGAGTGAAGAAATTTGCTTCCTCTTAACTGAGTAATAACAATCATAATTAAATAAGTACAGATAATTTACAGATTTTTTTAAAAAAGTATTTCTCAGAAAAACCATATAAAGTAAATATTTGTATCCCATTTTATAGATAAGGAGATAAGGCTCAGTGAGTTTAGAATATCTTCCTATTAACACACAGTCTAAAACTGGCAGAACCTGGATTTAGGCACTTTGAAGTCTGTCTCATTATAGTGCTGATGACATTAATTTCACCTCTACCACACAACTTAGGGATTTGCAAGGAATTTCTGTAGTCTAATTAAAAAAAAGTACTATGAATTATTTTTTAACTGTTCCTATAAAACTTAAGTGGAAAAATTAAAAATGAATTAAGCTCTATATAGGTATTCAATTTTATTTTTTTTCAATCTTCAAAACAACTATGAAGCTTAAAGAGATTAAATAATGGCCCAAAAGTTATAGTGCCAGTAGGTAGGAGAATTTGGATTTAAATCTGCATAAGTCGTAGAATGCACACTGCGATAATATCAGTGAGCTAGGATTTAAGAATGCTTACTTAAACCCATTGTCACTAAAAGTAGAGGTTCCACTGGCAGACCATCAATTTATAAATTCTAATCTGGCCTTTTGTCATCTGTAGTACCTGAGAAGTCCTGCAAAATTCAAGGCATTTAGCACTTGCTACCATAACCTTTATGCTCATTACATGCTGAATTGTTAACATAATTTTCACTGTGATTTTGTGTTGAGTTTCTTACATTTCTGGTGCTTATCCCATGGCCTTTCATAGATTAGATACTCAGTAAATCAGTGAATAAAAAATTGTTGCATGTTATCTGTTGGGTAGGGTATATTGTGTATGGAGACTTTCTTAATATTAGGCTTTTTATCATTCCTAGAATATTACATGTCTTATCAGGCAGTGAAATAAGTATTAATACGACAGATAAAATATCAATTGCAGTTAGATGAAACAAGGGATGTTAAATAAACATTAAATTTAACTAAAAGTAACCTGTCAAATTAAAAAAAAAGGTTTATTTCATAGTCATTTCATATACAGATAGTAGATTTTTTTCACATGCATGGCTCAAGATAACGCTATTTCAAAAAGTGAATACTTTCATATTTCATCCAGATGCAATCTTTGATGAAGTTAGTTTATGTATTAAGAAATAACAATTATGCTTTTCCAAAAATATCCATGCAATAAAAAGGGAAAAGGATAGAAAAGGATAGAGACTTTTTAAAATATATGAAATTACATTTAGATAGGAGGAATAAGTTCAAGTGTTCTATATCACTGTAGAATGACTATAATTAACAACAATGTATACTTTCAAATAGCTAGAAGGTGGATATTAAGTGTTCCTAACACAAAGAAATGATAAAAGTTTAAGAGGACGGGTATGCTCTGATCTAATAATTATCATTCATATTATGTATTGAAACAGCACTATGCACTTCATGAATATGTACAATTATTTGTTAATTAAAAAAATAAAATATCCACACAAGCATGAAGGCTTTAAAATATATTTAAAATATATTTTATGCCATTATTTTAGTTATTCTATTCATCTAAGCCTTGCGACATCAGTATTCTAAAATTGACTCGACCTAGACTGAGTGCTAGCAAAGGAAATGTTGGACATTTTGAAAGATCACATTATATGGAGTTTCTATAATACTTTCGTTTTATACATCTGCCTCCTAGGTACCACTGAAAATAATGCTGTTTGGTTGCTTATGAAAATGTGGTTGACATGAAAATCTGCTCAGCTCCTTCTTCTTCACTTGGCCATACCAATTTCATTATGCAAAAAATATTCTGTTGAGATTTGTTTTGAATTTGCATCTACCTGATATCCAGCAACAGAGAATATAATTCTGTGTCATTATGCTTCAGGTGGGCAGTTTCTCTCTGTCCATTTTCTGAAGATTGAAATCATTTATATATGAAAGTTGTATTGTATGAAATTCTAGACTGCTTATGAGATGATGGTTATTGCTGTTTGATAGAACTGTATTGGAATTCTAATTTAGTCACTTTCTAGATGTATGATCTTAGGCAAAGCACTGAAGATCCCTTGGATTCACATCTGTAAAGGTAAAGATTAGGTTATTGTGAGGACTAATGAGATAACATGTGCTAAATAAGTGGCATAGTTCTCAAAAGAACACAAAATATTGTTATTTCCCTAATGGCAGGCTATGTCTTCTTAACAAGTATAAATCCAAGGTTAACTAAGAATGTAAGGACTTAAGAACCTTTAGAAAAAAATGTGAAGTAGGTTGTGAAAAGGTAGCCAACTGAATTAAAAAAGAAAAAGCAACTAATAATCATTGAGTATTAACAATATGTAGTGATTTTTGAAGCTTTAGATTCATTTTCTAATCTAATTACAAGAAACTTTTGAGATGGAAATATTACCCACAATTTATAGAGAAGAAAGCAGAAATACCTGCCTCACCTAAGATCACACATGAAATTGGTAGTCATAGGCTGCTGGGTTCCCATCTCTGTGTATCTTAAGAGAAAATAAAAAGTTATGTCTCTTGTCCCTCTAGATTCATAAATATCTTCACAACAAAGAAATAGTTGCAACAGAAGAGAACACGTTTCTCTATCCCATTTCTCCCCATAAAAAGAATAAAATATTTTCTATTTTTTTTCTTTTCAAAAGATTGAAACATTCTTCTTCCTTCTGATTTTTGGGTAGATATATCATAAATCTAGATATGATTTTTTAATAATAGCTACTAATGGAGTGACTTCTTTTAGCAGAATTCTTTTAAGAAACTTTAACTCTGCTTTAAATAGCATAAAAGATTTCTGAAAATGTAAGCATTCCCATAAGACAGATGCTAAAGTTTAAGTGTTTCTTATAACCATCACTTCTATTATGTACCTTTATAAACTATAAGAAATAGATAATACATATTCAGCCTTGACACTGCATAAAAATCAAAATGACTTTCAGTTTCACCCACAGCATGTAAAGAGTTGAGAGGTTTTCACTTCCATTCTTGCAAACTGAAAATCAACAATTTTTCATTGACTCATTTTTCTTTGAAGTCACAGAGCAAACCAACATTCTGAAATCTAGAGAGACAGGCAAATTCACAGAGTCATAGTCAAGGTCTGCTTACCTGGAGTTGAAGTTGCTGAGGCTATAAATGGATAGAAACACTGACATGGTAATTCTGTGGGAAGCTGAGTATAGGCTAGTATGAGAGTGAGAATCCTCTGGGGCTGCTGTCTTGGGTGTGGCACAATTTTCTGAGATTTACCTGCAGGAACCTCACTCTGGTTCTCATGACCATGACTCGCACAGGGGGTTGGTAAGAGTAATAATTGTGAAACACACATTGAGCCTTCTCTGTAACAAATATCTACTCTGCAGAGGAAAGAACTTTGCAGATCTTTATATCAAATGGCCTAAGGGCATTTTTCACACTCCAGCTCCTCTATTTATCTTGACTGAGTGTGTGTGGGGGAGCTCAGCAGGTGTCAGGGTTTCGAATAAACAGAGCATTGCAGCCAGGGAGGATAGTAGAGTACTGAGGGAAGGATAGGACAGAGAAGCTCTACTACTGGAGAAACATGTGTGGGGGGATAGCCTTAAGACAGAAGTTAACTAAAATACTGATATTGAATTGGAAGATTATATTATGCGCCCCTTCTCCCATACCTGAAAGTACACCAACCAACCTCCGGTGAAAATAACAGTAGATTGTAGGTAAGAAAGGTGCTAGACACAGAATCTCTCTTGAGGAGTCCTTAGTGAAACCCAAGTCAAGAGGAGAGACAACAAGGGCTGCAGAAGAACTTGAAGCTTCTGGACCTATAGCTACAGCAAACATCATAGCAAACTAAAATGCGTACATAGATCAGAACAGTGAATCCAAAAACTTAGGAAAAACTTCAAAAGTCTTAACATTTGTGAAGTTAGACTATCAGAAGTAGAAGAGATTGAAGCAGAAGAATTATGTGAAGAAAAAATGGCCAAAAAGTCTTCAAAATTATTAATGGACACCAAACCACAAATTTACAACCCTCAGAGAATGCCGAGCAGGATAAATATATAATTAACTGATCAACACTTATGTGCACATATAGTAGTAACATTCATGGGGTGTCAGGCAGGTAGGAGGCGGGAGTAAAGGATAGGTATATTTGCACCTAATGGGTGTGGCACACACTGTCTGGGGTTGGACATGCTTGAAGTTGTGACTCAGATGGGGCAAAGGCAATATATGAAATGTGAACATATTTGTACCCCCATAATATGCTGTAATAAAAATATGTAAATCAAAGAAAATTAGTGAAATTAAAAGCTAATTCTTTTAAAAGATCAATGAAATTGATAAATCTCTCATCATGCTATCCAAGAAAAACAATAGAGAAGACACAATTTACCAACATCACAAATAAAGGAATAGCCATCAATCCTGATACTATAGTGTGCATTGAAAGGATAATTATGGATACTATGAACAGCTCTATGGGCAGAAATTAATGTCTTAGATGAAAGGGACTGATTCCTTGAAAGATATAAACTATCCAAACTCACTAAATTGGAAATAGATAACCTGAATATCACTATATCTATTTAAGTAATTGAATCCGTGATAATAACCATTCACAGAAGAAAGCAGATGGTTTTACAGGTGAATTCCACCTATCATTCAAGGAAGAAATAGTGCTGAATCTTCAGAATCTCATCCAGAAATTGGAGACAGAGATGATGCTTCCTCAATAATTGATCAATGGAAAAGAATAAAGAGCTTCGAGAGAGACCTACATAAATATAGGCTACAGAACTTTGACAAAGAAACAAATGCAATTTAACAGAGAAATGTTAATCTTCTCAACAAAGTGTGCTGGAGCGATTGGACATCCACTTTCCAAAAACTGAACCTTGAAAAGAGCCTTACACTTTTAAAAATACAGGCATATCTCAGAGATATTGGAGGTCCAGTCCCAGACCATCACAATAAAACAAATGTAAAATGAAGTGAGTCACACAATTTTTTTGGTTTCTTGGTACATATAAAAGCTATGTTTGCAGTACACTGTAGTCTACTAAGTGTGCAAGAGAATTACTTTTAAAAATACAATATACATACCTTAATTAAAAATACATTATTTCTAAAAAATGCTAATGATCTTATGAATATTCTTTTTGCTGGTGGAGTGTCTTGCCTCCATATTGATGGCTTCTGATTGATCAGGATGGAGGTTGCTAAAGGTTGGGGTGTCTGTGCCAAATTCTTAATAGAAGACAACAAAGAAGTTTATCACACTGATGAACTAACTCTTCCTTTCACAAAAGATTTCTCTGTAACATTCAATGCTGTTTCATAGCAATTTATTCCCTTCTTTCAAAATTGGAGTCATTCCTCTCAAATCTTGCCAATGTTTTAGCAACTAAGTTTATGTAATGTGCTAAATCCTTTGTTTTCATTTCAATAATCCTCACAGCATCTTCACCAAACTCCATCTTAAGAAAAACCATTTTCTTTGCTGATACATAAGAAATAGCAACTCATCTGTTCTAATTATCTCATGAGATTGGGGCAGTTCAGGCATATTGTCAGGCTTCACTTCTAATTTTAGTTCTCTACCTATTTTCACCACACCCACAGTTTCTTCCTCCACTGAAGTCTTGAACCCTTCAAACTCATTCATGAGGATTGGAGTCCACTTCTTCCAAACTCTGATTAATGCTGACATTTTGAACTCTTCCCATAAATCACAAGTGGTAATGATATCTAGAATGCTGAATTAATTTCAGAAAGTTTTAAATTTACTTTGCCCATATTCATCAGAGAAATCATTATCCATGGCAGCTATAGCCTTACAAAATGTTTTTCTCAAATAATAAGGCTTAAAAATCAAAATTATTTACTAATATATTGCTGCAGAGTGAATGTTGTATTAGCAACCATGAGAATATCATTACCATCAATATCCTTGTACCTCTTTATCAGAGCTCTTGGGTAACCAGATGCATTGCCAATGAGCCCCAATACTTTGAAAGGAATCTTTTTATTTTGAACAGTAACTTTGAACATTGAGCTTAAAATGTTCATAAATCATGCCATAAACAGATGTGCTGTCATCCAGACTTTGGTAAAGAGCTTCAGACAAAAAGTCTAAAGCTAGTAGAGGTTGGCTCATAAGATTTAAGGAAAGAAGCCATCTCCATAACAAAAGTGCAAGGTGAAGCAGCGGAGGTTGGTTCCTGAGTCTTAAGGAAAGACACCAGCTCCATAACATAAGTGTGCAAAGTGGAGAAACTATAGCAAGTTATCCAGAAGATCTAGCTAAGATTACTGATGAAGGTGGCTACACTAAATAACAGATTTTCAATATAATCAAAACAGCCATCTTTTGGAAGAACTAGGACTTCCATAGCTTTAGAGAAGAAGTCAATGCATAGCTTCAAAGCATCAAAGGACAGGCTGACTTTCTTGTTAAAGCATGATGTAACTAGTAACTTTAATTTGAAGCCAGCACACATTTGCCATTCTCCAAATCCTAAAGTCCTTAAGAAATATGCTAAATCTACTATGCCTATTCTCTGGAAATGGAACAAAGAATTTAAAAAGTTAATCACAGAGTATTTTTAGGACAATGAAACTATTGTAAATAATACATTGATAGTGGATCCTTGATAATATGCATTTGTCAAAACCCATAGATATTTATAGCATAAAAAGTTAACCTCAATATATATAAATATAACAAAAGGATTTACATGGTCAGAAATCCTAGGATAGAATATGTAATGTGACAAAGCATCTAACTGTATTAAAACTATATGAAACAACCTAACTAACAGGGTGGGAAACCCCTCACTGACTGGCCTAAGTATTACAACTTTGGAAAAGTGTAGATTCTGTAAGATTAAAGACAAAAGGTAGTGCACATATTAAGCACTGTACATTAGTTGATATGTTTGTTTTTCATAGTAGTACGAGTTAACTCTGAAACAATTATATGGAGCTATCATAACTCTGTACAGATATAATAAAATTGAATCATTAAGAAAATGGATGGCAGATGGTGGGACCAGGGTTTCTGACTGTTGACATGTGAGTTTACAGATAAGCAAAGGGAAGAGGCCAGAATAATCCACGTGTTAATGGATTAGATTTGGAGACATCACAAAGTACTCATATTTAGCTTAACATAGATACAGACGGTTACATATTAAAATATGTGTATATTTTAACATACACATATGTTTTCTCTCAATATTAGCTAGAAGGTTCTAGAAACAGCAACACCCAAACAACAATGAGCACACCTAATACTTAGATCTTGGTCTCTAATTTCCAATAAAAAGAACCAAGATTCTTGAGAGAAATAGGTGATACTACGACTGGGGCAGGAAACTACAAGATGAGCCTAGACCATCTTCTACTACCAGAATATAGTGAAATTCTTTAAAAATTTTCATGTTTTTTTATGGTTTCATGCCTTATATTTGAATCTTTTAATCCATCTTCAATGAATTTTTTGCATATGGTGAGAGATGTAGTAAAAACTCTTCTAGACAATGGTCTAGGCAAAGAATTTATGACTAATACCTCAAAGACAAATATAGCAAGAACAAAAATAAATAAATGGAACTTAATGATAAAAGGCTTTTTGTAAAGAACTAATCTAATGGAGAAAAATTCAGGGTAAGAGGAGATGAAAGAAAAAAAGAAAAAGAAAGAAGGTAGGAAGGAAGGAAAGAAGGAAGATCAAGAGGGTGATATGTGCCCGGCTTATTTGATAAACTGGAAGGTGGTACCTATAATTAAGAGGAGTACATGAGAGTGACAGTAGTGGAAGGTGGGAGCTCAGAAGTAATGAGAGAGGGCAGATCATGCAGGTACTTCAAGGTCATTGTAAGAAATCTGTTTTTCCTTTGAATGATGTGGGAAGTCAGTAGATGGTTTTGTGCAGAGCCATAACGTGAGCTGGCTTCTTTGTTAATAGAATCACAGTGGCTGTCATTTTGAGAACAAACTGGAATAAAAGCTGAAGACAGACAGTAGAGACAATAGAGAAAACTATTTCAATAATTCATGTGAGAAAAAGTATTAGTTTGGATTAGGGTATTGTCAGTCGTGGTGTGAGAAATGGTCTAATTATGAATTTATTTTGAAGGAGAACCAGATATTTTCCTGCTGAGTTTGAGGAGCAAGTGAAAGGTGAGTTGAAAATGATTCAAATATTTTTCTCTACGTGAACAGAAAAATAATGTTGTCATTGTCTAAAATGTAGAATATCATGGGAGAGGAAGGAATTAGAAAGGAATATTAAGGGTTGTTTTGGGATAAATGTTATACATTTGAGTACAGGTAATACATAGAGAGTTGAATATATGGGTTTGAAGTGAAGAGAAGAAGACTAGAATAGAAATATAAATTTGGAATTCATCAGGATATAGATGGTTTTTAGAACAACTAGATTAGATGAAAGCACCCAAGGACTGAGTATTTCTATATAAGATGAAATTCAAAGAGCAAGGCATAGAGAAATCCACAAGAGTTAGAGAGAGACAGTAGGCAGCAAGTTTAAGGTAGATGGAGAATAGGTGAGTGAAGTGCCCTGGAATCTAAGTGGAGAAATTTTTTACAGGGAAGTGATCACCTGTATCAAAGGCTGCTCATTAGTCAAGTAAGATAAGGGCAAAGAAATAAAAATTAGATTTAGAATCCATTAGTTTAGGTCTTTGGTAACTCCAGTAGGAGCAGTTTCTTTGTATGGATGTGCAAGAAAAGAAAAACCTGATTGGAATGGGTGTGTGAAACAAGAAGAAAGAAATTGGAAGCAGCAGGTAGAGAAAATTCTTTCAAAGACATTCATAGTAAAAGAAAACAGAAAACCGGATTGCAGCTGACGAGGAAAATGAGTTAAGATAAAATTTATTGGTTTTGTACTTTTTTTTTTAAGATGGACAACACTATGCTTGGGTATTTTATTAGTTTCCTATGGTGACTGCACAAATTACTACAAACTGGGAGGCCCAAGCCAAAGAAATGTATTCTCTCATCATTCTAGAGGCCAGAAGTCTGAAATCAAGGTGTCAGTAGGACTTCACTACCTCTGGAGGCTCTGGGAAGAATCTTGTTTTGCCTCTTCCAGCCTCTGATGGCTCTAAGCATTCCTTGGCTTCCTCAGTTATGTTGGTTGCTACAATCTCTGCCTCTGTGGTCACTCTGCTTTCTCTTATTCTGGTATCTGTGTCATTTCTTTTGTCTCTTTTAAGGAAACTGGTCATTGAATTTAGAATTCACTTGAGTAATCTAGAATGACCTCATCTCAAGATCCTTATCTCAATTACATGTGCATAGATCCTCTTTCCCCAAAAAGAATATCTGCAGGGTCTTGGTATTAGAACATGGACATATACTTCTGGGCACTGTCATTCAACTCACAACAGTTACTTGTGGGAATGATGCATCAGAAAGGAAAAAAGAACTTATTTTACAGGATTTGCTAAATCAATACTCTTGAGAAAGTGATGGGAAAAGGGAATTAGTTCATGAGTGAGTACATGATCATCCTCCTATTATAACATGAGAAATCAGGGTATTTGGTGAGATAGATGAGTACATAGGAGTGACAGCTGAAATAATTTCTCTTTTAATTTTTTTCAATTTCCAGTCAAGGAGCAAAGTTGTTGACTTAGGTATTTTTTCCCAGAAGAAAACCTGAGATGATGATATTTGTTCAAGCAATTTATTAAGGAAGTACTCTGAGCAGAGACCATGAACAGATACGAGGGAGGAGGATGGGAAAGGAGAGGAAGTCAAGGAAAAAGGAAATTGCAGGTATAATCCTGTAGATCTTAAGCTTTATCTTGAAGGAAAATTTTGGAGTATAAAGTATGCCTAAGAGTAACCCTGATCAAAGGCAAGTGAAATTTCATACAACAAAGTGTATCAGTTGTTGTTTAATTATTTTCCAGGGGTGAGAAATCCCTGGTACTTTTGTTACAAAACCCATGTCATTAGCTAGAGGTGGTTGTCTACAAATAAGCCCCAGGTCAGGCATCTTCAAATTATGGCCCACGGGCTACATGCAAGTGTTTTTGCCTGTTTGTTTTTTTACTTCAAAACAAGATATGTGCAGTGTGCATAGGGGTTTGTTCATAGTTTTTTTTAAACTATAGTCTGGCCCTCCAACCATCTGAGGGACAGTGAACTGGCCCCCTGTTTAAAAAGTTTGAGGACCCCTGCTCGTAGGTGCTGGCTGTTTGAAGTGTAAGTGCTCTGAAACCAAGGGCCAAAGGAAAAAACAGACAAGAAGCAGAAGCTTTCTCAGAGGACCCTGACACCATTCAATACGATCATTGAGAATGAGAATGAGAAAGAAGACATGAGAAATCTCCAGAGAGAGGAGAAAGAATAAAGAATGAAAAAGTTTTCTGTGAGGAGACAAGTGTGACATGAACTTGGATAATAGAGTGAAACTGATGGAGAGGATTAAGAAGCTACTACATTTACAGTGAGACCAATTACTGTGAGGGTGAGTTTTCCTCCAGACATATTCAGCCTAGAGTAGTGAGAGAGTTGAGTAGAGCATGGTTGTTATTTTACCAAAAAACTATGACAAAAAGATGGGGGGGGGCAACGGAGTGGATGATATATGCAAAGAAGATCCACAACAGTATTCAAGTTGGGTAACATGGGAAAAGAGGACCTATGGAGAGTGATGAACCAAGCATAATTTACTTGGATAAAATGAAATTGGTTAAAAGATTGCTAGAATTTAGGTATTTGTGGAAATAAACTAGAAAGATAGGAAGTGGCAATAAAAGAGCTAAGTACTTTAAAATGCAAATAGAAAGGGGATGAAGATAGATAAGAACAAAATCAGAGGTAGAATCACAGAAACAAAAAGCTAAGAAAGAACATACCACTAAATAACTGAAAGAGAGAAAGTCAGAAAACCATGGAGGAGGATCAAGATGGTGGACGAGAAACACCACCAGAAAGAGTGTCTCTGCAGAAAAGACAGATTCTAGCAGAAATTAGAAAAAAGAAGGAAGAAGGCGAGTATACAGCAGACGAGGGCCGGAAGGAGGGGTACCTGAGACCCCGGGAGACTCCATGGGAGGAGGCTTCGGAGCAGAACTGGAAGCTGAGACCACCGGAGCAGCCCAGAGACCAGCGGGAAGGGTAGGTGGATAAATCACCTTTCCCCTCCCCTGCATTTGGGACTGCTGGTGGGCTCCCCAGCAGGTGGAGAGACCTGCGGACACCAGCCCAGAGACAGCTGCTGCCAGCTAGCAGTGAGCCTGTAGCGGACACGGCACCAGACTCCCAAATCCCTGTGCACCTCCGTGTGCACAGACCCAAGCCGCATGGCAGGTGCCATATTGCCTCCTTCTCCCCTCTGCCAGCCCTACCTGCGGCTGCCCAGAGAGACAATACAGCCACCAGCCAGAGGCACCTCCAGGGAACGGGACCTTCCCTTTTGGGACCCTATAGCTGACTAAGGGGGAACTCAGACTGTCAGCTCCCTACCTGCCAGCCCTCTCAGGTGCTGCTGGCACGGTGTTCCCAGGAGAACGGTGCTGACTCAGAGGCTGAGAGACACAGACACAGCTTGGGCTCCCTGTGGGTGAATTGGGACCAGAACTCCTCTCCCTGGTGGGGATACAGTTTGAACTCTGGGACCCAGAGGTCAGACCTGCAGACCGGATCCCCTGCACTGAGGTCTAGCATTGCCTGGGGCACAGAAGGGATATTTGTGAACAGCCTGCTGAGGTGTGTGTGCCTCCAGGGGCAGATCAGCGTCCTAGAGGGCAACCCTCCCACCAAAGGGAGGCCATACACCCAGCCCAGGCAGCGTTTCTGCGCAGGGAACCTCCCCGCAGGCATCACAATCCGGGGAGGCCTGGTGACGTTTGGTCTGCCCTGCTGGCAGAGGCCCAGGAGTAGCTGCGGAGTTGGGGAGGGTGGAAAGAAGCGAGGCCCACTCCAGACTGCGGGTCTCAGAGAGCCCCACCCCCACAAGCAGACTTTCTGGCTGAGCGGGACCATTCCAGCCCTGACCTGACAGCTTTTCCTGGAAGCAGAGAACAGAACTTTGACCCCTGCTAACGGCATTGGTGGTGCCTGAGGGTAGGCTTACCCAACCCAGCTCCGCCCAGAACAAGAGCTGATAACAGGACACAAAAACAACAGCATAGCCTGTTCCTCCAAGCAAGCGCCACCTACTGACAGGGACGGCATCCTGCACAGCCTTATCACGGCACCCACTGACTCATTATACAGGGAGTGGTTGAATCTCACCCACAGACACCACCTAACGGCTCAGAAACTAAACAAGGCATGTGAATATCTAAACAAAAACCTAAAGGAAAGAAACAACAACTGATCGACATGGGAAGAAATCAGCAAAAGAACTCAGGAAATATGAAGAACCAAACGGAAAACACCCCCCCCCAAAGAGGAGCACCAGCCCCCTGGAAATGGACACCAACCAAAATCAGGCAACCAAAATGACAGAATAGGAATTCCGTATGTGGATCACAAGAACACTCACCGAGCTGCAATGACAACTCAATAACCAACACAAAGAAACCACAAAAAGCCTCCAGGATCTGGAAAAAGAAATGGACACAATGAAGAAAAGTTTAACCGAACTCCTGGAAATGAAGAATTTAATTCAGGGAACTACAAAATACAGTGGAAAGTCTCAAGAACAGGGTAGATCAAACAGAAGAAAGAATCTCAGAGCTTGAAGATAACACCCTCCAACTAAATAAAACCATCACAGAGATAGAGCAGAGAAACAAGAGAAAAGAGCAAAGCCTACAAGAGATGTGGGATCATGTGAAGAAACCTAATGTGAGGGTCATAGGATTACCAGAAGGGGAAGAAGACAACACCCAAGGGTTGGGCAAGCTTTTTGAAGATATAATAGAGGAAAATTTCCCAGGCCTTGCTCAAAATCTCGATATACAAGTTCAAGAAGCTCAGAGGACCCCTGGGTGATTCAATGCAAACAGGAAGACGTCACAACATGCAGTCATCAGACTGACCAAAATATCAACTAAAGAGGCCCTTCTAAGAGCTGTAAGACGAAAGAAGCAAGTAACATACAAGGGAAAGCCAATTCAAATAACACCAGACTTCTCTAATGAGATTTTACAAGCAAGGAGAGACTGGGGCCCCATTCTCACTCTTCTGAAACAAAATAATGCCAAGCCTAGAATATTCTTCCCTGCAAAACTAAGCTTCATAGATGAAGGAGAAATAAAGACATTCTCAGACAAGCAAAGTCTCAGAGAATTCACCAAGACAAGACCAGCCCTACAAGAACTACTCAAAACAGTGCTACGCACGGAACAACATAATAAAAACTCACGAATATAAAAACAACCAAAACCCAAAGATTAAAGGCCAGATAATACAATGGCTCAAGAGACAAATCAAAGCAACAACATCCAACCAAACAGAATGAACAGTAATCTACCTTACCTATCAGTTCTCTCAATAAATGTGAATGGCTTAAACTCTCCACTCAAGAGACATAGGCTGGCTGAATGGATAAGAAAATACAGGCCAAGTCTTTACTGTCTTCAGGAAACACATCTAACCTGCAAGGATGCATATAGACTAAAAGTAAAAGGGAGGAGATCAGTATTCCAGGCAAGTGGAAGCCAAAAGAAGGCTGGTGTGGCAGTTCTAATTTCAGACAATTTAGTTTTTAAACCAACAAAAGTAGTGAAAGACAAAGAGGGTCATTATATAATGGTGAAGGGCACAGTTCAACAAGAAGAGATAACAATTTTAAATATATATGCACCCAACTTGGGTACACCCTGTTTCATAAAGCAAACCTTACTGGATCTAAGCAAATGGATTAATAGCAACTCCATAATCACCGGAGATTTCAACACCCTACTGACGGCACAAGACAGATTCTCCAAACAGAAAATTAATAAAGAAATAATGGACTTAAACAAAACCCTGGAACAACTGGGTCTGACTGACATCTACAGGACATTCTACCCAAAATCCACTGAATATACGTTCTTCTCATCAGCTCACGGGACATTCTCTAAGATTGACCATATCCTAGAGATTTACACAAAGTAAATCTCAAGAAATTTAAAAAAATAGAAATCATACCATGTACCTTCTCAGATCTCAGTGGAATAAAACTAGAAATCAACCCTAACAGAAACTCACATTTCTACACTAAAATGTGGAAATTAAACAACCTCCTACTAAATGATTACTTCATAAATGAAGAAATCAAGATGGAAATAAAAAAATTTTATACTCCTACACTGCTGGTGGGACTTCAAATTAGTTCAACCTCTGTGGAAAGCAATATGGAGATACCTTAAAGCGATACAAGTGAATCTACCATTTGATCCAGCAATCCCATTGCTGGGCATCTACCCAAAAGATCCTATGACACTCTACAAACAAGACACCTGCACTTGAATGTTTATAGCAGCACAATTCATAATTGCAAGGCTGTGGAAACAGCCCAAGTGCCCATCAATCCAAGAATGGATTAATAAAATGTGGTATATGTATACCATGGAGTACTATTCAGCTCTAAGAAACAATGGTGATATAGCACATCTTATATTTTCCTGGTTAGAGCTTGAACCCATACTATTAAGTGAAGTTTCCCAAGAATGGAAAAACAAGCACCACATATACTCACCAGCTAATTGATATTAACTGAACAGCACCTAAGTGGTCACATAGGTACTGCAGTAATAGGGTATTTGGCAGGGGGGAGGGGGGCGGGTATATACATACATAATGAGTGAGATGTGCACCATCTGTGAGATGGTCATGCTGGAGACTCAGGCTTGTGGGGGGCGGGGGGAAATGGGCATTTATTGAAACCTTAAAATCTGTACCCCCATAATATGCCAAAAAAAAAAGAGTACTTTCCTAAAAAAAAAAAAAAAGAAAGAAAAGAAAACCATGATGCCAAGGTACCGAAAGGAACACAGATCACCAAGAATTGTGATAGGAGTAGTGCTGGAGAACATAGCATTAAATCTGGAACTAAAATCTTCAAGGAATAAGAGGAGGTAAACCAACTGCTAAATGACTTCAACTCCAGGACTGTAATGAGAGGTATAGTCTGATTTTGTGAGTTTCAAAGTGGGATGGTCTAAAAATGAGAAAGGGAAAATATTCCAGCTGATATAATGAGGTACAAGAACAAGAGTTATTCCATTTCCAAACTCAGCTCTATGAGGGCTTTGGAAATAAGTCCTTTCTTGAAATGGCTTTAGGAGAAGCATTACCATCAGAGGGAGCCAGGTTACAGTTTCTTCAAGAAGGAAAAGAAAAAGGGGAGAAAAGAGCTTATCTACAATTTACTGTGAGTTTCAGAGGATATAGTGAAAGAATTTTAGATAAGAGGGGGGTTGTACAGAAATAGTAGGAGAATTAGGGTTTGAGGAATGAGGGTGATTCAGGGATCTTGGGCTTTATAATGGAACTTCATGAACAGGGAATAAGGGCATGATGGTCTTAGTTTAAAGTTTATACTTTATTTTAGTATAAAACAGATAGTAATAAAGGGAGGATGTTTGCTGAGTTGGAGAAGGGTCTTACCAGGATAAAGAGGAGCTCTAGGGCGTCCACTTGAATTGACTTTGTCTAATAGAAGAGTGGATAATAGCAAAGTGAATATTGTGCACTGCAGGGAGGTGGTCCCAATCTTAGTGTGAGGGCTCCCTCTTGTGCATCCTGATGATGGCCTGGAGAAAGGACTCTTTATTACTCTAAACAATGTCTCGTCTTGACCTTGATCATCTATTTACAATTGGAAAAAAATTGAAACCAGTTAAATTTGGGAAATTTTTTTCCCCTGAGAAAACGGTATCTATTTTAATGTGTAGTGATAGAAAGATGTTTACCTTTTATTCTTGCTTTTCTATTCTTCCAATTTCTATTAAATTACATATATATGTATATATCACATTAGCATGTCCTAAATTATTTTTGGATTTTTCTTACTTTAATCAACTGGGTGATCACTTAAATTTCCCCTACAAATTATTGTATGTACTGAGTCTTTCAAATCCTGATCCGGGATTTTTCTTCTATAACTAAAACATTACTCAATGTCATTAATTCCTGTAAGTACTGTAATTAGAGAAAATTATCATTTTTTTATGCTTGCTCTATTGAATTTCATTCCTTGAGCATTACTTCTTGTTTTGGTTGAGTTGTTCCTCAGTGTTGGCTATCAAGTGTACTACTTTTCCTAGGTGAGATTTCAGTTTGACTGTCTTTAATATCTTTTGCCCTGCCTGCTTGTTTGTAGGAGCTGCTGCAGCTTTTGTTTGATCTTTTCTAGAGCCATGGTAAAAGGGTAGCCAAGGCAGTGGGCAGAGTGCTTTAGAAGCAAATCTGGGTGTGAGCACCTCATTTCTCCCTGGATACAGCCAGCTGCCTAGAGCATTGCCCCATCTCTCCAGCCCAAATTCCTAAACCCTGTCCTTTTGCCTGTAGGCATATGCTTCAGTGGCTATTGCCTGACATAAGTTAGCGACATACATGGGAAACATTTCCTGGCTGCCTCTTTGGGGGTCTTTGGGGATAATCAAACTAATAACCTTTTTTTTTTCCCTCTTGCCTTTTGAACTATTTCTCTTCATAAGCCCCTAATTACAGAAGTATGCTTTAGCACATATTTTAGTTATGGATTCCTTCTTCATACTATTTTTTTTTCTATTTTCTATGCTAGAAGGATTCTGCACAGTTTATGTGACATAAAGTTTTCTTTTTATTGTTTCCTAGAGTAAGTATGCATTTTTTATTTATTTATTTATTTTTTGTCTCTAGAAATTTGATGTTGGATAAGCAGGCTTAGCACGTACTTATTTCGTCCTTTAATGGAACTAGAGATTGTCTCGCAAGAAAAAGGAGCTATTTTTGTTAAACTAAGGAGAAAGAAAGGCTTTATATCACATGGAAACATCCTAAAACTAATGGGCACAACTTGAACTACCCTTCATAGAGATCTGAGGGAATTGCTAATTATAAGCAAAATTTTGTAGACTTATACATCAACCACTCTCATGTCTGTACCAATGTTCTAGTCTGGTGTATGTTAGCAGTATTTTATTTTTTCACAAACATTTATTAAACAAATGTGGAATAGTTACCACAGACATAGTAGTGATTATTTCCAGCCACTATTATGTAAATTTCTGGGACTGCATTGAATAAAAGAAAATTGAGTTCTTTATTTGAAGTAGTTATTTTAAAAATATAATTAATAGAAGAAAAAATATTAAATTATAGATTCAATTCTTTGTTTCTGGACCTGCACAGAGCATTGATAAAAAGCAATTAAGCTGCTCAACTGTCTGAAGCATTGTATATTATATTAATGTAAGGAAGTAACTTAATTACCTAATAAGCCACATTGGGAATATATTTCTAGTGCCTGTTACCACTCTAGGAACAACGACAGCAACAAAATAAGCCAGAGAAGTAAATATATTTAAGAAATAATCATACAGAAAATACTTTTTTTTAAAAGTCACTTTTCTCTAAAATAAACAGATCTGTGGAAATAATACTTATAATGTTTAGTCACTATTTTTAGGCTCTTAGAACTTTAGATCCTTTATATACAGAACTCACATCCCAGAGAAGGTAATAAATGCTGGGTTGAAAATGCTAACCAAAGTAAGACAGGTTGGGAGAGTCAGAACCAAGATACAAGGCGCTAAGTGAGAGGAAGAGGAAAGGAAGAAAGAAAAAATAAGGATCTATCAAGCACATGTTTTGTGTCATAGCACTTGCATATATTATCTCATATATTAATAATTTATGCAGCATCTCTGAATAACAGGCACAACTGAAGAGTTTTTCTTCCTATCAATATCTCTCATTTGGCAGACAACTCCTTAACGTTGATAAAAGCTTTTGCTATGTGAACAGAAGGCATAGGGTTTTTGAAAGATTCTATGACAAGAAGAAAACTTGTTTATTTTGAAAGGTCTCTACATGTTGAGCTGGTTGGCTTATGAGGACAGAAAAATTCCTCTTAGTGAGAATATTTCCTTTACCTTAGGAAAATATTAATGTTTCTGTTTAATTATCAAAGGCATGGTTGTAAGAACAGAGTGTAGATGGGAGAAGTTTAAGGACACGCTTGAAGCTCTGACTCAGGTGGAGCAAAGTCAACATATGTAACTAAACATTTGTACCCCTGTAATATGCTAAAATAAAAAAGCAAACATAAGAGTTAAATTACTTTGCAAAATATAGTTGCATAAATTTTAGAAGTGGCTACTGATATTGAAGAAGATGTGAAAAGAAGCTAAAAAGAGAAAGGTACTAGAAACATGATGGAAAACCAGAGCTCATGAAGGGCTTATCTACTGAAACTCTGCATTGCATAGACAGACATAACATATAGAACAGTGTTATGTAATGTTCAAGTCTCTTTTATTGCATATATTTTCCACGATTACTTGCAGTAACACTTACTAGCTAGATGCTTAGTAATCTTTCCTTTTTTGTTTATTTTTCTTCCTGGGCACACATGAAAACTACATTGTCTAGCCTTCCTGGGAATCACAGCAGCAACAAAAATAAATAAATGGGACATGATCAAACTACAAAGCTTCTGCACAGCCAAAGAAATAGTCATGAAAGTAAACAGACAACCTACAGAATGGGAGAAAATTTTTGCATCCTATGCATCCGATAAGGGACTGATAACTAGAATATACTTAGAACTCACGAAAATTAGGAAGAAAAAATCAAATAACCCCATTAAAAAGTGGGCAAAGGACTTGAACAGAAATTTTTCTAAAGAAGACAGAAGAATGGCCAACAAACATATGAAGAAATGCTCAACATCTCTAATCATCAGGGAAATGCAAATCAAAACCACAATGAGATATCACTTAACCCCAGTGAGAATGGCCTTTATCAAAAAATCTCCAAACAATAAATGCTGGCATGGTTGCGGAGAGAGAGGAACACTCCTACACTGCTGGTGGGACTGCAAACTAGTTTAACCTCTGTGGAAAGCAATATGGAGATACCTTAAAGCGATACTAGTGAATCTACCATTTGATCCAGCAATCCCATTGCTGGGCATCTACCCAAATGATCCAATGACACTCTACAAAAAAGACACCTGCACTCGAATGTTTATAGCAGCACAATTCATAATTGCAAGGCTGTGGAAACAGCCCAAGTGCCCATCAATCCAAGAATGGATTAATAAAATGTGGTATATGTATACCATGGAGTACTATTCAGCTCTAAGAAACAATGGTGATATAGCACATCTTATATTTTTCTGGTTGGAGCTGGAACTCACACTACTAAGTGAAGTATCCAAAGAATGGAAAAACAAGCACCAGATATATTCTCCAGCAACTGGTATTAACTGAGTAGCACCTAAGTGGTCACATAGGTACTACAGTAATAGGGTATTGGGCAGGTGGGAGGGGGGAGGGGGGCGGGTATATACATACATAATGAGTGAGATGTGCACCATCTAGGGGATGGTCATGATGGAGACTCAGACTTTTGGGGGAAGGGGGGAAATGGGCATTTATTGAAACTTTAAAATCTGTACCCCCATAATATGCCGAAATAATAATAATAAAAAAAGATAGGACATGTCACTCATTCTGGAATATGGGTGGGAGTGAAACATACACATTCTTATGCTTGCTATAAAATATTTTATATCATACTTAATGCTGGCCTCGATTTTGAAGTAACTAAATTCAGAGGATTCTTTGAATGAGGTGGCAGATATGGAGGGTGCAACAGGGTCAAAGGAACGGCCATGTAAATGGTGTTTAGCTCTCAGAATTACCTCTAGGTAGAGGACCACTCAGAAGACTCACCAGCTTGCAATTGTGAAGACAACTTACATACAAACACTGAGATTTGAGGGTTGTCACAAAAGCTGGAGTTAGGATTGTAACTCTCTTGTTATAATAAAATTTTCATTACCCCAAATCATCAGGAAAATATACTTTTTCCAAAATTTGTATTTTAGTGGTACTTTGGAGACTGGCAAAAGAAGTTCATAGCCTGGGAATTCTCCTCAGTTACTATTAGGAGAAAAAAATAGGTATCTAAGATGGTGCTGGGACTTACAGCATGGAAACAGATAATAGAAAAACAAACATGCAAACAAACAAAAACAAAACCCACTTGAGATTTGTATTGATCCATATAAAGAGAACAACTCCTTATTTCAAACTATCCTTGGAGGATAGCAGTAAATGGAGGTAGGAAAAGATATTGGTTCCTGCTCTTAGATGGAATGAGGACTCAGTCTACATTAATATAATTTAATGTATATTTAAGTATAATGTAATTTAATATAATATTAATATATTATATTAATGTGAAGTAATTTAATTACCTAGTAAGCCACATTGGGAGTATAATTCTAGTGTCTGCTACCACTCTAGGAGTAACAACAGCATACCATTTAAAATTGGTATTATTTTATTTTTATTTAGTTTTTAAAAAATTAACAAAAGTTGTATATATTTTTCATGAACAATATGATGCTATGAAATACGTATGTATTGTGGAATGGCTAAATGGAACTAACTAATAAATGCATTACCTCACATATTTATCATTATTTATGGTGAAAGCATTTAAAATCTATCTACTCTTAGTAATTTTAGGGTATTCAATACACTGTTATTAGTTATAGTCACCAAGTTGTGCAATAGATCTCTTGACCACGTTCCTTTTGTCTAACTGAAATTTTGAGGTGTTAGATATCCCAATTAACCAACATTTCTCCATCAAACTGGCTCCCTGCCTGGTTTATTTGACTTGGCATAATGTCACCCATGTTCATTCACGTTGTTATACATGACAATTTTTTCTTTCTTTTTGAAGGTGGAATAGTATCCTGTTGTGTGTGTATACACACACACACACACACACACATATATATATATATATACACATATCTATATATATACACCACATTTTCTTTATCCATTCATCTGTTGATAAACATTTAGGTTGATTTCATCTCTTGACTATTGTGAATAATGCTTCAATGGAGTGTAGATTTAGTTTCAACTTACTGATTTCATTTCCTTTCAATGTATCCACAGTAATAGGATTGTGGAATCATATAGTAGTTATATTTTTAATTTTCTTGTGGAAACTCCATTCTATTTTCCATAATTATGGATGGTTGGTGAGTATGCAAAACTACATGGCTTGAAAAATCAGATAACACTCATTTCATAATGGGCCACTTAGGTGGTATATTACCTTTTGTTCTCATGGATAGGTGTTTGGTCTTTAAAGAGTCCAGTACTCAGGAGATGTTACTGGAAAGTCTAGTATTAGTCTATTATAAGTCCCACTGAATACTCTCCATTATAAGGACCAAGAGGCAGAGCTGCTTATTCTACAACCAGAACTATCTGGACAGCTTTTCCTGAGATCCAGTCAAATCTGTCAGCCTTATAGCCTTGCAGATTATGTGACAAATTGTTTAATAATAAAGAACCTTGTATATGATGTTCACTGCCTCCAGAACATAAAATCCCTAATAAGCATAGTGCTTCTTTACTTGTATTTTTTTTTTCATTTTAAGATGTATTCATTCTAACATGCCATACTCCATTTGACTCACAGAAATTTCACTAAGATGACAGACTCCTAAAATTTCTTTAAGGTTTATCTTTTGCACAAGATATGTGAGATACCATCAATTTCCTGCTTATAAGGTGTTATAATCAGGATACCTTCTCTATTGGACCAGAGTGATGTACTATGAAATGATAGATGGTCATGGTCTTGGTAGAATAACTTATGTTGTGCATCAGAGACCAAATATAACCTAGAACACATGGTAGAGATATACTACTAAACTTACCAGAATAAAGTAAATGTCTTTTAATGTACTGCTTTGTAGAATAAAGAAAATAGAACCTATTAGATATGTAACATTTTGGTTTCCCTCCTGTGGGAGGTGAGCAACCCTGTGGCTCTGGGCTGTGAGGTGGACCCCAGAGCTGAGTGAGCCAGGGGGGTCAGCAGATGGCATCTAATAATCCCAGGCCCTGTTCTACCTCTAACAAAGCCAGAAAAATGCCCAGAAGTAGAGCTTTAAAGGCCAGGGTGTACCCCTGCTATGCTTCCCAGCCCTGCCCATCCTGAAAAGGGGAAAGGCTTGTGGGCTGAGGTCTTTCTGGCAACAGCACCTGCATGACCAGACATGGTGGTGGGTATTAACATGTTCCTTTGCCAGCATCCCTTCATGGGATCACCTGGTTTGTCCTCCTGGGAGAGGCAGACTGCCACACTGCTTGATTCAGCTGAGAGAAGCCTGAAGTGCTACCCACATGCACTGGTTTACCTGCATTTGACTGGGACAAATTTCAGGCAGATAAGAAAATGGTACATTTATGGTGAGACCAAAGGAGCAATGACAAGCAACCATTCTAGCACTTTGTGGTCTTGCCTCCCCCAAAAATCACATTTCTAATTGTATCTTCAGTTGAAGTCACCACTGAGGTGTGCCTTTCAAGGAGTACCTTAAAATTTGAATAATACATGGAATAATACACCTAGGAAACATGTAAAACACAATATTGAATTATTCTTGTTGGGTAAGAAAAATCTTGGCATTCTTTTGCGAGGTATCTTCCCATCTTCACTGTCATCTGTGCGTACATTTTTGCCTCTATGTCTCTAGATTTAGAAAGTTGACGATAGTAGATTCTGCTTTACTGATATCCTACAATTTTTTGAACTTGTATAAGTATATATTGAAATCTCACAAATATTTAAAAATAAGGGAATTTAAATATTTAAATAGTTTATTCCCACCTCCTTTCTGTATAAGTTAAAAAATTTTAATAGCAAATAACAAAAACTGACTTAGAATAACATTAGCAAAAGTGGAATTTTTGGAAAAATTATTAGGAACCTCACTGAATCAAAGGAAGTAATGAAAAATCTTGAAGAACAGAAAGAATATTTCTATTACACCTGATGGTTCCTTTAACTAATACGTTGTCTTTCATGTCTATCTATCTAATATATGTATATCATTTTATATATCTATATATAATATATAAATTAAATATATTTATAAATGTTAGAGAGATAGAATGATTGATAAATATAATATATATAAATATCTTATTTAACAGTTAAAATTGCTTGAATTATCCAGGTGTCAATTTTAGCTTGTCATTTAATAAAACTATTAATACCAAATTGTATTTGTGGATGCCTGGTGGAAGACTTAACTGCTTTCTACTAAAACTTTTTGAGCAGAGCTCTGACTCAGGAAAACAAAATGCAAGTTTTGAGTGTGGATCATTATGACAATCATGGGTCTATTTGATATCAAATCTTGTCTTTCTAAAACTTGTTTCTCTATCAAGTGAGCTTGATCCTACAGGCCTGATTTCCAAGGCTCTTCTTTACTCCTTGAGTTTCTGGCTTGGTTCAGATGTTAAGAACACAGAGAGTAATTACAAGGCACAATTCTTTTTTACTTTTTAGTTTATTTTAAATTCTAAATGAAATTTGCTTGAACAGAAGAAATTTTGTATGGAAAACACTTGTGTACATAATCATCTACTTAATAAAGGATATTGGTATTTTCAGAGGATATGTAGATAGGAAAGGCAAATTCAATGTGTAATAAATGTTTGCTCTAGAAAGGGCAATTTGCTACTCCAATTATGACAGAGGTGTTCAAAGTAGACAGCTTGTCACAACAAAGTTGGCTGATTTCCTTAAGTTAAGGTTAATTCCTGTTGGTAATCTTGGTATTTAGTAGTGCATGTCAGTTCGAAGAGTTGACTGCAATGGGAAATACCATTTGATCCAGCAATCCCACTACTAGGCATCTACCCAAAGGAAAAAAAGACATTCTATAATAAAAACATCTAAACTAAAATGTTTATGGCAGCACAATTCACAATTGCAAAGATGTGGAAACAACTCATGTGCCCATCAATGCATGAGTGAATTATTAAAATGTGGTATATGTATACCATGGAATACTACAGAACTACAAAAAAACCAATGGTGATCTAGGACCTCTTACATTATCCTAGATAGAGTTTGAGCCTATCCTTTGGGGTGAGGTATCACAAGAATGGAAAAATAAGCATCACATGTACTCACCATCAAATTGGTACCAATTGATCAACACTAAGGTGCTCACATGGTAGTAATTTTCATGGGGTGCTGGTGGGGGTAAACTTATAACTAATGAAGATGGAGTGCACTATATGGGGGAAGGGCATGCTTTTAGCCCTGGCTGGGGCGAGGCAAAAGGCATTACTTGTAACCAAAATGTTTGTACCCCATAATATTCTGAAATTAAAAGAAAAGAACAAATAAAACTAAAATAGAATAAAAAATAAAATAAATTTAATAATTATACATTATATAATGTATCAAAATATCACTCTCTATAAATATGTATAATTATCATGTGTCAGTTAAAAATCATAAAAGGAAAAAAGTGAAAAAATTTAAATTAAAAAAATATTGGTTTGGACAGAAGGAGCTGGATACTTCTGAAAACTTCATATATGGTAATGAATGTATAATACATGTCTAGAGTAAGCAATTCCAGGTCTCGTTCAATGGCTCAAAAATGTTATCAAGGACACAGACAATTTTGTTTCCAATTTTCAACAACTTCTTTTTCATATTTTCATTTCATTATTATAGAAGCAGGATGGCTCTTAGAGTTCCTGTAATCATATTCTTATACCAGTATCCCAAGCTGGAAGAAAGTGAAACAAGCAGACAACATGAAGTTTGCTTTTAAACAGTTAATATATATATATATATATATATATATATACACATACATATATATGTATGTGTATATATATATATATATATATCCCAGTAAGTTTTCAAACATTTTTTTCTTTATATCTGAAATATGCATTTGCTTTTGAGAATATTCAATTCTCTTAAATGAATAAGGTTATAGTTTGTAAAACATAGGAAAAAGTATTTTAAGGCATCTTTATTGTAGATAAGTTAACCAGTGAGCAAAGAGTTTGTAAGACTTAGGCAGAAGTCATAGGATGTGTCACTTATAGGATAAGTAGTTAATAAGTAGAATAGGTGTGTGTCAAACATAGATAGAAAAGGTGAATGGACCAAAAGATACTTAATCTTTATGAGGCACCTGTATACTAAATACTTATGATATTCTAAATATATATATGATTCGATATATGAATTTCAAGCACTTAATATTCCTGAGGTCTTATTTCACTGCCTATAATAACAAACATTCTGGTCCCATATCTTCTCTACCCAAGAAACACAAATACATTCCACAGCTGTTCATCAGGATATTATTTGCCAACCTCTACTTTAGTCTGTGTCCAGAAATCTGTCTAATGGATCTAGTGTTCTTGGCCTAGGACACCTTCAGTCTATTGACCCAGATGCTAAAATGTTGACTTTGGTCTTTGTAACTATACCAGCAGCAGAGAAGACTAATGTGGCAAAAAAAGAGACAGGACATATGAACATTATGTGCACACAGGATTCAGATAACTCAGTATTTCCATCTTGCTTACATCCTATCCTAACTGTGTTAACTTATCCCATAAATTCCCCCTTGCTACTCACTGTGTTTTACCTTAATTTTGATAATCTCTGTCATTGGAACATCTTAATTTGATTCGTGAGCCTTTCTTTCCATGGCCTTTAGGATGGCATTCCTTTTTGTGTATGTGGAGGTTACTCTTGCATCAAGGTTATTTTTCACATAAAAAAATACATAAATGAGTAGAGATGGGTCCCACAGCCTCCTCTATCAGCAGGATAGGTTGGGAAAGTAGTGATCTGACAAAGAAAACCCATTTGGCAAAAATGACTTATATTCAGTTGAGACTTATCCCTTGCAACTGGTTACAATGTTGTAGAACAAAATTAGGGGATTATTAGCAAGAGATTAAAGTGCGAAATAACTGCTGGTGGTCAGTTTTCATGTCTGCCATAAAATTATTGTCTTCATTTAGAAATTTGTGCTTATATATTCTATTTCTTTTCATTTAGGAGTAAAAGGAAAAATGATTAATAATACCATGCCTTTGTAGCTCAGGAAATATTAGAATAGAATTATATAAATAACTGAAGTCAAACAACAATTATTATCAACTTAAAACAAGCACAACATTTTAAAGTTAGCTTATTTTTAATATTTTATTTTATTTATTTTTCATAGCTCTCCAAAATTTAGTATGCTAATTATCTTTGAGTGAGGTAGGGATGGTATAAAGCAGGCAGAATTGACATGGACATGTTCTTTGCCTTCATAGAGTTTATTGTTTAAATAAGTTGAGAATTGTGAAAGCAAATGTATAAAACTATAGTCTTCCCAGAGATGCTGGATTTGTACATAATGTCTGAAGTTTAAAGTGAGAATAAAAATAGCTTATAGCTTTATTTTAAGAGTTGAATATGAGATGATGTACATAAATATTGTGTACACATTGAGCATAGCACCTACCTCATATTTCGGGCTAAATGAATATGAGTAGTCATTATTATCATTATTAATACTGCTGCTGTTAGTATTAATGAATTTCAATGTCATGGAAACAATGCAATTTAGAAAGAAATACAAGTTTACCTTATAATAAGAAATATTAAACTTACTAAATGTCAGTTAAGGCACGTTTATTAGCCATTTACAAAAATTTACCTTAGCATTCCATTTGAGTAAGCTACCCTGGCACATTTAACATACTATTAATTTGCAAGCTGATGAACAAGAGCAAGTGATTTGGGTAGTAAAACTGTAAAAGAAGTGTATGGACGTTTAGTAATTGTGCTGAGGGATTAAAGCAATTATACAAAAAATTCAGGCTAAAACTGCAATTGAAGAGGATTTTTTTAACATTTATTATTCAGATGACTCATCTAAAATGAATAACTGCTCTGACTGATTATTGCTCAAGACTGTTTAATTTTTTAAATGACTTAATCACAGAAAACTTCATGTAGAAGTTTGGATTTCAGGTAATTATTGAAGGGGAAAGAAAAGTTGCTTAGCAGAAGATCCCAGTTTGAAATTAGAAATGAAATGAGAACAATAAAACATGCACCATGAAATCTCTCTCAAGGTTAATGATAATTCGGCTTTAGTAACTATGTATTCAGACATGACTGGCTCTTTGCAAGACTAAAGTAAGTCTTGACGTTCCATCTTAGGTATGTCAAGTCATTACTTGTCACCCTTTGTTTTACTTTATAGAAATCCTCACATCCTCTTGCTCATCCCTCTCCATCTTTGGTTACCAGTGACGGTTTTCCTCCATAACCTACCTGCCCTGAGGATGTCTAAATGAATTAGTGAGCTACCCAGGAGTGTTTGCAATTAAGCCTAAACTCCAATAGTGGATTGTAAATCTTTATTTTCATTAAATGTATGTTACTGTAAGTGAGGAATATATTCTTTCCGTTATCTCATTTTGTATTTCAGGAGAAGGAAGTCAGAGGGAAGTGGAGGAAAGTTCCAATTTAGAAATTAAAAGCTTCTAGCTAGGATGACCCTATGCCCTAGTTTGCCCAGAAGAGTCATAGTTTATATTTGTTGTTCTGACATAATTATTAATTGTGTCCTGTTTCACATTCAGAAATGTCATGGTTTGGATGATAAATTATATGGCCAGCTAATTATAAAAACATATCTATTTATTTTAGCCTAACATTAATGGATCATTCAAACATTTAAACATAGTTTACTCAAATATTTTTAAATATTTTATTTACATACATATATTATATGTATATGAGGCTAATGTATCAGTTAATTTATGTTACTTATTTTTTTCAGTCTTGTTTATAGAACTTCCTTCCCCCTGATATCTTATCTTATTCCAATGTAGCATGATGTATATGTATGTAAGAATAAGTCTCCTGATTTCTCACTCTGCAAAGAAAAGTAAATTACCCAACTCATAGGCGTTTTTGTTGAGATATATATTTTTATAGGTATACATTTAATTTTATTTAAATTATGGCATTATATAGGTTATGCATAAATAAAGTTATAACTACAATAACCAAAATTAAATCCCAAAATTTTAGAATTTGAACTTAATAGAGGTTCAATTTCCATTTGAAGAAATTCTGAAGCAAGTTGATAAACTCTCTAAGAGAGCTTTTTGCTTGTGGCAATTCAAGGATGTTGTTTGCTTTTACCTTGTACTTCCACAACCTCAACGTGAGTGTCCAAGGTTTGCCTCAGGAGAGGAAGAGCGAGTGTAGAACATTGTGCAGGGTGTTTTCATTGCTTCCACCCAGAAGTGACACTCATTCTTCCACTCATGATCCACTGTCAAAAATATCTTTCACCTTATCACCATGGCAGAAAATACTCATCCCCTCTCCGTGAGAGACAGCTAAGTTCTATGTAGTTACTACAACCAGCTCAAAAGTCTAGAATCTCTGGTGACACATAGTAGTCTCTACATCGAATTGGATGTGGCTTCATCAAGTTATTGCCTCTATACAAGTTCAGTGGTGAAACAAGAATAGAATAATTTCAGTGAACACTTTGATTCAGAAAGGAGAAGAGCAGAAAGCATTCCACAGTCACTGATTTATAGAAATTCTTAAATGCCTTTGGGAAGGCATAATAAAGGTCTCTGATATGCAGATGATGGAGATATTTTGAATAATCACTGATTCTGCTCACTGAGAGTTACCCTTTGCCCACTGCTTGCTGTGATTCTGGTCACCCTTCTCTGGGAGGTTCTTTTACTTATGTTATCTCTCTTGATAACAGAGATGGGCTTTTGGAAATATGTCCTCTTGGGGATATATAGCTTTCTAGGGATGCTTTATATTGGTCTACATTTCTTGATTTGATGGAGTTAACCTATATAAAGATAGTTAATGGATGGCATAAAATAACGGGTACGTTTTTTTTCTGTATAATTTGTTTTCATTATCATGCCATCATTTGAGCCTCAAGTCTAAAGCCACACATCCGTAACTGTTTATCAGTTGTAAAGCTGACATCTTGATTTGATTCCTGTTTGTTGCTATCCTATATATCTTATTTTCCCTTAGTTCTAAACTGAGAATCGAAGAAATATTAATTATTCACCTCTTAAAATCTCAGGGTTTTTATACTATATTTTAAAGATATTAAATTTTACTTATGTATCTAATAAAGATGGTTTTGTAAGTCATGTATCCTCAAGGCTGGTTAAAATACTGTGAAACTCATCTCTCTTAATGGAAATCTTTTGACAGGTAGAAATTTTCAAATGTTACAGTAGATTAGGCTCATTACTTTCATTATTCACAGGGGGTATTAGAAAAGTAAATTTTTTTCATATGTGTTAAAGTAATTATTTTGTAGACTTCTAATAATAACTGTACTTTAATATAATATAATTCTGACTAAAAACATATGTATGTAGGTTTTAAATTTGGGAGGAAAAAATACTTAACATTTAAATAAATTAACATATAAGCATCATTTAGTATTTTTTTTTGTTATGAGTTTAACTGGTTCTGATCTAGTATTTCAGTTAATTTCTAATATACTTTCTCTTTGAGTTCCTTTCTAGAAACTGTACAGGAATAATAACTTGTTTAGCTGACAGGTAATACTTTTGCCTTTTGAGGTCTTTATTGATGATGTAAACTAGGTTTTTGGTGAAACCTTTCAAGCCATTTTTTTACTCCTAATAATTGTAATTCCTATACCATTATTATCTCCTTTTTGGCTTATATCATGAACGAAAATTACAGTTTTGTTTTTGGTTTAATTTTTTCCTAATAAATGAAAGTCTAATCTCAGAAACTTAAATTTGAGTAGTTATCTGTCTCATTCAACTAATTCTACTTTTAAACAGTTTGTCATGAATATTTTAATAACATTGGAAATCTTGTCTGTATAAAAGAATCATATAAGAATATAGTCATAAATACTTGCTTAATCTCAGTCTAAATCTGTAATCTACTTTAAACTCTACTGAGGATGTTTTAAGATACACTTCTCTGGGTTTTTCCTTTAAAATAATTTAAGAACCTCTTCTGTAGGAAGAAAAGTAACAGCCACATAACTGTGTCTTCATAATTGATACTAAGAGATTTTTAATACTATAATAATAATAATAACAATTTACATTTATTCAGTGCTTTCTCTAGAGTTATTACAGAGCAACTGGGCTGAGATCTTAAGATAAGTGATAAAATTTAATTATAACCTTTAGGTAGAAGTGAAGGATTCTGGGTCTCCTGGGACAAAAGTGGGTGCTATTGTTCCCACTTTGGTCCTGCCCCACCCTAATTTTCCATACCTGGGGGAGTAGGGAATATCCTACAAATTTGCCAATTTGAAATTGGAGCGCCAGCTACAAAAGAATGCAGAGGACTCTCGAGCCCACAGGCCAAGCTGCATGGGTATCATAAAGTACGGAAAGCGACCTAGAACCCACATGCACAGTAAGACTCAGGTTATGCAGCTCCCAACTGTGTAATCAAAGTGGTTTCATGGTGATGTCTGAGCCAGTAGCCAGGTCCCTATCTGAGCACGAGCACCATAAAACAAGTTGCAGACCACAACCAAGCCCTTTTTTGTGCCCTTCCTTTGGCTCTCCCTTTGCTGTGACAACAGGTCTGGTCATCATCGGTGGCATATGTATCATGCTTTGTAAACCTATATCTTGCTCTTGACCTATAAGCCTATCTTCTCTCCTCAATAAACCTCATTTTTGTGCTTGCCTAACTTTGGCGTGTCTGGTCATTCTTCAACCAAGGGCATACCAAGAACTGACAGTTCTGACTGAAACCTGACACTCACAACCACTCAAGGAGTTAGACAACATATCTCCACTTTATATGTAAAGAATCTAATTCTGAAGGTTGTTATTTTACTTGAAAAAAATAATAGAGCCAAAATCCAGAGACAAGAATCTAGTGTTCTTTCTGACTCCAAAGTTATTTCTCTTAAACCTTACATATACAAATTTGTTTAGGATAGACCCATTGGACTGAGCAAAGTGTTCAGTGTACGCTGAGTGCTTAATAAATGGGGTTTGATTTACTAGCATTGAGCAAGTCACATATACCAATGAGTATGAGTTTCGACCTAGCGTATAGCAATATATTGAATAATTTGTCTTCCCAATTATATTTAAAATCAGTGATAAATTTGTAAAAGTCTTTGGAATGAAAAGAATTAGGTAATGAGAGCGAATATACTTCTGTGTTCTCTAATGTCCTTTCTGTGACAGTCAAGGGAATAATTGC
This sequence comes from Microcebus murinus, assembly GCF_040939455.1. Lineage (NCBI taxonomy): Eukaryota > Metazoa > Chordata > Mammalia > Primates > Cheirogaleidae > Microcebus > Microcebus murinus. Next base: position 46,066,054 of record NC_134116.1, read on the forward strand.
TTCTACAGAGCTACTGTTCTAAGGCTCCTCTGTGCCTATAGACAGTCTTCCACAGATGATTGTCTGCAGGTATTTGCCTGGGGGAAGCTATTGAATGTCAATGCAAATCAGGGCAATTTCCTCAACTGTAGAAAGTTATTAGAAGGAAACTTGAAAGCATAGGTATATTTTAAGACTGGAGAACTGAACATCATATCAATAAGTTTATATTACCATTTAACTAATTTTGACATTGATGTAAGTTGTTTTATAATTTCTTTATAATACACTTTATTTTAAAGCATATTAGTAGAAAACTAAAACAATTAAAGAATGTGAGTATGATTTAAAATAAACTTGGATGATTTTTACAAATATACATTTTACTTTGCTGACATTACGTGTTTTGAGCAATGTGAATATAGACAAGTTGAAACAGTAGTTATAATAATAATTACAGTGTGTTAAGTGATTGGAGGCTAAATTTAGAAAACCTTTTTGTAAAATTACATTTCTTAGTGCATCATTTTGACTAAAAACAACAACAACAACAAAATCCTAAATCGGCATCACTTATGTTTTTTAATCAGTTACCTTTGGTCTTCAAAAGAAATGGTATACATTTCTACTGGCTTGGGATAGGGAGTTGAGAAATCAAAGTGATAATGTATCATGGTGGAAAAAACAAAAGCAAAACTACATTTATTTATTTAGATGCATTCATTTTACTATTCCTAGTGAGATAAAAATTGGTGAAATTGTTATGCTAAGAAGAAACAATGATCCTTTGAATATTTTACTGTCCTTGAAGAACATCAATATTGGTGCCAAATGCATAGCATGAAAATTGGTATATTATTTATATTATATATCAAATATGATAGATATATTTAGATTTAAACGGAGAATTTCAGCTTAAAATGATGTCTTAGCTTTCAGACTTAGTCTTTTCATGCTAAAGAGTTAATGAAAACATAGAAAGTATAAAACAACATTGGACACTAAGACTGATTGACAACCCATTGACAGAACATGAGATATACTTTGGCTAGTATAATTGCACATGTTTATAATCACTCATGAGACAGAGTAAAAGATTACTCACATAGGATTCTATTTTCTTGGAGACATAGAAGGAGGCCTACAATCTGATCAATATGTCAGGCATTTAGACACTACAAGATGGCATAGATTTCACAGAAAATGATGTTTTGATGGAAATGGAGGCTCTGACAGGAGAAAACTCATTTTCTAGGAAATGCATATTTTTCTTCATCATTTTTTCAAATAATCACAGAACCGAACCATACTACGATTAAAGCATAAGAGACTAAAACTAGATTAATTGTTGCTAAATGCTGTAGGTTTTGCCAAGAGAATTATGTGCAGATCAGCTATCTAGATGTAGATAAGTAAGAGGATTCAACAAGAGACTCTATGGACAATAAATACCACAAGTGCAGTCTCCCGTGGGTTCACAAAGATCATGGCTGAATATACTTCTCTTCCTGCAAGAATGATTAACAACAAAACTCAATATGTGTCATATAAAAATGCTACAAAATGAAGGAAATAAAATACTATACTAAAAACTCAAATGAAGACTGTATCTCTGAAAATGGAATAATAAAGATCTGTAACTTTTAAAACAATTGCTTCGAATCCTTAAAAGACCTATTCACTAAGAGGAGGAATGGAATATTTCCTGAAAATAAGAAATTAACACAGAATATGAGGTTGTTAAGAAATAGATTATAAGAAATCTAAAAAGCACAAATTAAAAATAAAAATATTTAAGGAAGGCAGCAAAAAATAAAGTTTATCTGTTGAATCATTATAGCATTGTTGTAAAGTACAAATTTGAAAAAGTTCTACAATAAAAAAGAGGAAAAAAGATTAAAATTATGAAGAAAAGTTAATAATTATGGGAGGCAGAGAATAAAAATTCAGTTTAAGAATTCCAGAAACTTTTAAAGAAAAGTAATTGATATCCATAAGATTTGAGTAAATAATAATTTGGGGAATAGAAAAAGTAACCTAAGTTTGTTATTTGAATGGCTTTACTGTGAATATGAAATAATGAATCAACAGATTCTCACTGTAGGCCAACCATGTAAATATGTTTAATTATAACCATGAAAAAAGAGTTCTACACCCAACCAAAACTTATATGTGTATTTAACCATAACATATATGTTATTTTACACATATATGCATATGGATTACACATTATTTTAGCTTAAGATATTCTCTGAAACACCACTGGCTATAAGACCAAAAAAACTAACTTTCGAAGTCAAAAAATTTGATTTTAGAATTTTATATTCATGTAAGTTTTTATTAATTTTTAAAGGCTACACATTCATATTCTGAAAAATACAAAGCTTCAGAACTATAGCATGATTACTTTCCTGAGAAACATACCTTAATACATATTTTAGTCCCCTATACTATAAATTAACATTAAGAACTCAAAAATTGTGAAACTGCTTTATAAAATACTCACACAGAATGGTGGTACTTTTAAGGTGCTTTAAACTGGTAAAAATATTTTAAGTATGGTTACAAAAAATCTCAATCTAATTATTGAAATACTGTATAATTTAACAATGAATTTATATTATAAAGTTAGAAATATATCAGAATAATTTAAAATGCACAAAAGGATAAAAAATGAGCCTTGGATGCTACGGGGACATAATTCATGCTAAATTATCTATCTTGGAAATGAGGGCAATATTTTTTGCAAGTTAAATTATAATAACACAAAAAATCATGTGTTAATACATGTAAATCTATTTTGAAATCTCAATAAGGCAGGTAACATTCTAGGGCTCTAATGCTGATTCAAAAAGCAGTAATTTTAACTAGACAAACAATTATTGAAGGATTGGGAAAAAAATCAAAAGATAACTTACTAAAATATTTCAGAGGCAGACAAGTTTCAAACATTTCATGAAAAAAAGTAATTTATAAGCAAAAAGTTTTATAGTGTAGGAAAAGAAGGAAACTACCACATTTATTTCTGTGAAGCACATTCATTATATCATAACTTGACAAAGATTGTAACCTCAAAGAAAGGTGTAGCTAAAACTTTCTACTGTAGGCAGTCTATGATGGTCTTCATTTATTGCCATCTCCTGGGATTCATGCCCTTTTTAATCTCTCCCCCTTGAATATGGGCTGGATTTAGTGATTCACTTCTAAGGGACAGAATATAGCAGAAGAGATAGGATGTCACTTCTCAGATTAGGCTACAAAAGAACGACAGTGTATTTCTCTTCCTTTCCCTCTCTCTCTTTCTCTCTTCCCTGTCATTCTGGGGAAAATGAGCAAAACTATGGAGAGGTCCATGTAGTGAGGAACTGCTGTCTTTAGCCAACAGACAGGAAGTTCCTGAATCTCACTGACAACCATGTGAGAGAGCTTGTAAGTGAATTCTCCTCCAGTTGAGCCTTGCCATGACTGTAGACCCAGGTGACACATTCATTTCAACCTCTTGAGAAGCCCTGCACCAGGGGCACCTGGCTAAGCTGTTCCTGGATATCAGAATTAATTAATTAATTAATTAATTAATATTTTTGTCTTAAATGATACCAGCATGACTTTTAGAATGATTCCAATTGCTTTATTTCTATTTGCATAACATAAAATAATTCATCTATGTATATCTAAAAGTATTGTACATATTGTGAAATGCGAAAATTAGTTCTCTGATACACACGCACGCACACAATATTTTAAAGTGGTTGCATCTGGTTATTGAAGTGCAGATGACTTTTAATTCTTCTATACACTCTTTTGCATTTTACATTTTGTACAATGACAATAAAAAACTTTTATTATTCAATAAAAGAGTTGAATTGAAGTACCCATAAAATTTTCTGGAAGCCTATCGAAATATCATCCCAAAGTCTCACAATTTAAATTCTGGCATTTTCATGACTGTCTCAAATAAGGGAGTAAGAAAATTGAATGTGGCAACTAAGGGTTGGATGTCACTGCTTTCCTTTGCTGAAAAGTTCTTCCTTCATAGCTATTCACTGTTTATAAATGACAGCACAAAAGAATAATTGGGAACAGTTGTCTGATACAAAGGAAAAGGTAAAAGTCTCTGAAATTCCCTGCCAGAGAGTTATTTTTGGAGGTGTTTAGTGGGCAAGACTTGAGCTATCACATGTATTTTTGTCTCTGTCAGTTTTCTCAGAAAGACTACAATAGCCACCACCCAACAAACAAACCAAAACACACGTAAAATATAAATACGTTTACAGTGCAACAATTTTAGTTTTAAAATGCTGTAATTTAACTCTGTCTTTGAAAAGATGAAGAATTGGAAGTAGCGTTTTGGGGGAAAATGCCTCTGATGATCCAAAAGTGCTAGATTTAAGCAAAGGTCTTCTTGGGTGTAAAGTTTCAAGTCTTTATCTACACTCTCTGTCTTTTTTTCTGCATAACCTATCTATTCTCTTTTTCAATTTTTGTCACCTCTTGTGATATGATAGGCTTATGGTGTCTGCTATTAAAAGATACCAATTGATATGATTAAATATAACAGATTTGAGAGAGAAACCTATGCCAAAGTAAAGAACAAACTATTTATAGAACATTTACTATAGGCTAGGCACTATTCTTTGAACCTTAAATGGATTAATTTCTTTCATCTTTACAAGAGCCCTGTGATATAATATTGATGTCCCTTTTGTTCTTGTATTAAAATAATAAAGCACAGAGAAGGTAATTATTTTGCCCAAGGTTACACAGCTAATAAATGATGAAGTGTGACACAGGCTGGGGAATCTGGCTAAAGGAGTCTGCCTCTTAAAACACCTTAGTAAATTTCCTGACATTATTTCAATAATCTATTGAGCCTTTGTAGGAAAAACTACCACTAATGTAGGGAGTGGAGTTTTTCTTTGAAATGAATGTGTACTCCTACTGTGAATCAATCTGAGAGATAGTTTATCCTGAGGCAAAAAAGTAACTTGAAGCTAAAAGAGAGAGGTGCTTTCTTCCCTTTTGAAATTCATATTCTGAAGAACAGGGCATTTTAGAAGAGGTTTGATGGTGAGGATGAGCTGTCTCAGGCCATACAGAGTCAGCATGAGAACCAGCAAGTCCATCACATTTTTTTTTTTCTTTTTTGGCAATGATGTCTGCAGTTGCAGTAATGGCAATGTTTCTAATCAGTTGCCTAGAAAAGCAATTAATCTGGGGAAAGTAATATCCAGCTACACCTCAAAATATGTATCTGAGTTTGAGGCCTACCGGCAAGAAGTAAGAAAAATTATTTCTGACATTTTGAGTCTAAGGAAATCATTGTAACTTATGTCTGGGATGACACTAGATTGTAGGCATAGCACGCCGTTCACGTTTCCGCCATTATTCTCCCGCCCCTGCTCACAGTTGCTCTGCCTTTGGGAAAATTCTGTGTATAAATTCTAAGAGGCATTTGGTACAACTTGGCCTCTTTATGATATTTAAGCTCTTGCTCAGGGTTTTCACAGACTGGACTCAATACTGAAGGTTTATCAACTCTTTGGTGAAGTAGAAGCCACCAGGCTATGTGTTTCAGCAGAAATTGCAGTGCTGTTCTTGAAAGCACCAAGCAAGGGGAGACCACAGGATTTGCTGCCTGTAGATGAATTTTTCATTTTGGTTCAACTCCAAAGCTAATCTCCATGTTACTGATGGTACCAAGACTGCTGTGGACACAGCCTAACTAGTGGGCTTTCCAAAAGGCAGCATTTATAAAATTTGGTCCCAAGTGGTCACATCTGAATTTCTGCTTTCTTTGTATAATGACAAATTATTTCATGGGCAAATGTAAGCATCCCCTGGATCCCTTCAGAACGTGTGTGGAGAGAGAGATCTAGTAATAAATTGCTTTTCTTACTCATCAGTCATCATAATTTGAATATCTATGTTCTGAATGTGATCATATTATAAGAGCTCAGGCTAGGGTCATCTCTGAATTGACAATGAGAGCCATACATTGGACCTTGCACAATGGGTGTCCCTATTGGAAAGTCATCATCTATATTTTTGTATAAAACTCCTAATGCCCTCAGGGGTTGACTTCCTGCTATGATTGAGATCTGTCTCTTTAAGAGCTACTGATTGATGATCTTTGCTTGCTGATTTGAATTAACTTTCTTAATTTCCATAGACAGGGACCATTTCCAAGGATGGAACTGATGATGGAATTCCCTGCCAGTAGGCTGCTAATGAAGAGGGAACAATAAGGAATAGTCTCTGTGGTCTGGCAATGCCTCTGACCTACTCAATTCTGCCCATAAGTAAGAGAAATTGTGAGACAAGTCAGGTAGCTTTTAGATCCACCTCTATTTCTCATTTCTGAGATCTATGTAAAATTGATCACTCTGCCCATCTGTAGTTTTCATTTCTAATCTTCATACAATGGTAGTCTGCAAATAACATTTGATAGTGGGTGGCAAGTAAAGCTATAGCTTTAGCACTGTACTAATTTGCTTTTACTTAAAACTGCTTTATGGAATGATACTAACTCCCACAGGGCTTTCAAAAATATCTAAGAAAAAGTAATTATTCCTCCTCCTCCCTTTTCTCCTCTCACTTTCTGTTAAAGAAGTGAGCATTTCTGGAGTACTACCCTGTTATTTGCACAGCGTTGGGCAAACACCTTTATATATGTTAACCTTCACTAAAAAATTTAAGAGAAGAATTTCAATGAATATTCAAATAGATCATCAACATGTCTAAAATCACAAAGCTGCTATTTCTATATGACTCAGAGCTAAAACTTGAACCCCAATCTTCTGATTCCAAATCTAGAACTTTATATTTGTTTGTTCTGCATTGTTGTTTGCACATAAAACTTTTCTCACATATAAAATTATAGTTATAAATAATCCAAATAATATGAAAGCATTTTAAGTAAAAAAAAAGATTTAAATGTTTTTTTCCCTCCCAAACTCATGACACATAGGTAACTACACATAACAGTAAAATGTAGGAATACTTATCTGCTAAGTATGCCCATATGTACCCTTTTTCTTCAAAATTAGATATGTACAAAATATATTCATTTGTAATTTGCTTTTCTCACTTAGTATCTCAAGGCTTTGAAGTTGTATGCATACAGCTACCTGACCATTTTTGATAGTTGCATAGTGATCCTTAAATACATAGGAATATGTAAATATATATTTTTATATACAAATGTATGCATTATTTATGTTACATATGTGTATGTGTATTTTTAAAATTAAAAAATAATAAAAAGTTGACAAGATATAAAGTGTATGATTGCTGAATCCAACTAACAAATCAGAAACCAAATTTGTTAATATTAATACTTTATGAGAAAAAAATAATTTATGAGAAAACTGATGATGGTAAGACACAAATTAAATATGAAGTCTGACTTCAAAATCACAGGCAAAAATCCCAAAGATAGACAAATGAAACTAAAAAGCTTTTGCTCACCAAAGGAAACAACCAACAGAATGAAGAAACAACCTTTAGAATGGGAAGAAATATTTGCAAACTGTTCATCTAATAAGGGAGGGACTAACAACCAGAATATAAAAGAAACTTGAACAACTCAACACACACACACACACAAAAATTCAATTAAAAAGTGGACAAAGGATCTGAAGAGACATTTCTCAAAAGAAGACATACAAATGGCCAAAAGGTATATGAAAAAATGTTCAACATTAGTAAGCATCAGAAAAATGTGAATCAAAACCACAATGAAATGTCATCTCACTCCTGTTAGAATGACTATTATCAAAAAGACAAAACATAAATGCTGGTGAGGATGTCTAGAAAAGGGAACTCATATATACTGTTGGTGAGGATGTAAATAAGTACAGCCACTATGGAAAACAGTATAGAGGGTTCATAGAAAACTAAAGATAGAAATATAATATGATATAGCAATCCCATTACTGGATATTCATTCAAAGTAAAGAAAATCAGTATATCAAAGAGATACATGCACTCCATTTTATTAGAACACTATTCACAATTGCAAACATATTAAATAAACCTAAGTGTCCATCAATGAACAAATATATGAAGAAAAGATGGTATATATACATATTGGAACACTAGCCATAAAAATGAAATACTGCCATTTGTAGCAATGCAGATGAAACTAGAAGTTGTTATGTTAAGTAAAATAAGCCAGGCATAGAAAGACAAATATTCCATGTAATTACTCAGCTGAGGGAACTAAAAAGAAATCTGAGCTCATGGAAGTAGAGAATATAATTGTGGAGTAATAGAAGACGGAAAGATTGAGAGGAGGAGAGGATGAAGAGAGGTTGGTTAATGCAGCACTCCCCAACCTTTTTGACACCAAGGACCAGTTTCACAGAAGATCATTTTCCATGGACGGGAGCGGGATGATACAAGTACATTACATTTATTGTGCAGTCAAAGCTCTCTGCTAATGATAACCTGTATTTGCAGCTACTCCCCAATGCTGGCATCACCACCTCAACTCCACTTTTGGTCATCAGACATTAGAGTCTCATATGGAGTGTGCAACCTAGATCTTTCACATGTGCACTTTACAGCAGGGTTTGTGCTCCTATGAGAATCTAGTGCCACTGCTGATCCAGAGGAGGTGGAGTTTTGCAGTGATGTGAATGATGAGCAGTGGCTGTAAATACAGATGAAGCTTCCCTCTCTCCCCTGACATTCACCTGTTGCTGTGCAGCTGGGTTCCGAATAGGCCACAGACCGGTACTGGTCCTCAGCCCGGGGCACTAGGGACTGTAGGGTTAATGGATATAAAATTATAGCTGGATAGGAGAAATGAGTACTGGTTTTCTGCATCACTGTAGGGTGAATATGGTTAACTATAATTTATGTATATTTTCAATAAGTTAGTGGAGAGGATTTTAAATGTTTATAACATAAAGGAATTAATGTTTAAGGTGACAAATTGCTAATTATACTGATTTAATGATCATACATTTTAAACATGTATGGAAATATCACCCTGTATCCCATAAATATGTACAATAAAAGAAATATAAAGGCCAACACATTTCTTTAGGTTGTGCTCATTACATTAGAACACATTGTAGGCCTGATACAATAAACATGCTCTTTAGCAATGCATCCTTTCAATTTCTTTTATAATACACAGATTTATTCTTTAGCTGCATCCTCTCCACAATTTATTCCAACAAATGTTTTTTTATTCAACTATATTTTTCAGTTTCATATTTTGCCCATTTTCATGCTTTCTTTTCAGTTTTATATTGCATGCATCTTTCTTACCCTTTTTTTGCATGTTTATTAGGCATACTTTGAAATTCTTGGTCCTTCCAATCAAATACTTATATTTCTGATAGAATAAATCATACAGTTTGTTGTCTCTAATTTGAAATAATTGTGCTACTCAAATGCTTAGCTATTTTGACTTATGAGATTTCCCCCCTACCTACTTATGTAGGTATCTTATCTACCACTCAGTCAGGAAACACAACGGAACCAGGCCCTAAGCAGTATCAGTTCCAATGAGTTCAAAATGTGTCATGGTGGTTTGCTCTTTGTCAGTTTGTTCATCAAACCTAAATTACCCAGAATCCCCTGCTCTCCATGGTTCAAAGTTAAAGTTAGTCAAACAGGAATTTATAGAAGTGAAGCAGCAACCATTACTCTCTAGAGGTCATTTTGGTGAGATGCAGTGAAAGACAGACATGAGTTCACCAGGGTTCCTGCCTGGCCTTGTTTTCTTCAGATATTATTAGCTCTGAACTCAGATCTTTCAAAATTCTGGTCTTACTGAGCAACAACAGCTCTAATATGGTCACTGGACACTTGACTAAGGACCCTCAGAGACAACAGCTACCATATACTTCTGTACTAACTTCTTGCCTTTTGTAGTACCACTTCAGTGTTTTGCTGCTCAGAGTGGCCTGGTCAGGAACTAATTGATTCTCAAATGCCTCCTTGCAGACCTTAATTTTCCTGGCTTCTCTCTTAATAGATCAAGGTATCTATCCTATAATAATCACCTGGTGCCCTAATATGCTATAGTCTTTCCTAATTGAACTATGATTCATGCCATTGAACTCTGATTCATGAATTAGCTAAAGTATAGAAAGGACCAATATCAGAAAACTGTAGTTAACCCTGTTTTAGCAGCTCCTCAGCTCAGGAGGCCATCCCTAGCTAAACAAAAGAGATGCAGAAGTGAAGGAGGAACTCCACATTCCTATTCTCCAGGCTTGGAGGAGTATACAGACAAGGTGGGGAAACACCTGTCCAAGGCATGTTAGATTTCCAACACCTCCTTTTCTCAGGTCTTCATCCACCAATGGCTTTTATGGTGCTGTGATTTACTCTAGGGAAAACTTGCACCAGAAATTTGTATCACTGCTGGTATTGTGGTTGATGGTGTTGGTCCCACGTGGAATAGCAGGGTGGAAGCAGAAGCCAAACTTTGAACAAGTTCTTTCCTATTCTTTTTATTCTCTCACAGTAGGGTAGGGCTGCTTTCTGCTGTCTGCCCCACTCAAATATCTCCTCCTTAACACATATACACATGTTCAGGACAACCTCCCTATGGTTTCTCACAGCACTCTCAATGTTGGCATTTTCTTTCATTATTCCTCTAGGGTATAAACTTTGAGATGCAGCCAGCACTTGTGCTTTCCAATAGTCAGTTTTAATGGTTCTTATTCTTTTTTCCTTGTGAATGCATCCATTTTACTGAAAGGAATTTGAGGTAAATATATGTATTTCATTTGCTATGTGTAATTTGAAATCCTTTTGTCTTTGTTTCACACTTTGTCTTAGCTCAGGCTACCATAACCAAATACCATAGCTGGGTTACTTAAACAACAGAAATTTATTTTCTCATTGTTCTGGGGGCTGGAAGTCAGAGATCAGGGTACCAGAATGGTGGGATTCTGGTGAAAGACCACTTCCTGGCTTGCAGAGAGCTGCCTTCTTCCTGTGTCCTCACATAGCAGAAACACACACACACACACACTTTCTTGTGTCTTATAAAGGACACAAATCCTAAGGGATCAGGGTCCTACCCAGGTGACTTCATTAAGCCTCTATTACTTCTATAAAAACTCTATCTCCAAATACCGTCACATCGGCAGTTCAGTATTCAATACATGATTTTTTGGCAGACAGATATGATCCAGTCCATGACACGATTCTAATTATATTTTCCCCCTTTTACTCATCATTTTCTATACAGGGACCTGGTGTCCTCCTGCTGCATCAAGGCTACTCATTTTGTGTTTAGTCCTTCCTGCTTTGATTTAACCTCATTCCCCATCCTCCAACATACATTCTAGACATTTCCTGAGTGTGTATTCTCCCTCTTCTAATTTTCATGAACAATTAGCTACCCTTTATCCCAGTACCTATGACTTAGGAGAATATACTAGTGCTCAAGTTTTACTCATCTAGCCAATAATGATTAAATCTAGTGGAAATTTACATGCACATTAAAAACACTTAAGGAGAAGTTCATCAACAAATAGGTATAGGCTAACGGCTACATGAAAAGTACTATGCAAGAACTGAGAATATACAAATATGAAAACTAAGACTCCAGCTCAAAATAAATTTATACTAATGAAGGGATTTGATGCTCCTCACTAGTAAAACCTAAGATTAAACACTCATTAAATTATATCACTTAGAGGCTCCTTGGTTTTTGGCATGCAGGCCATGTATTTTCCAATTATAATAAAGAGCTCAAAGTGAGCATTATTGAGTGTGGATTTGATCCCAATATCTGGGGCAGATAATGAAGAAATCAAATAATTTTACTGATAAGTAATCTGTCTAGGAAATATGCTAATATCATTGGTAGTAGGCAAACATAATTGAGAATCTTATATCCTGGAGATATGAACCATAAACACAAAAATCTCCATTATTTTCTCTAAGAATTTATTGTATTTCCAGTGCATATTCATGAAAAATAGCCTTGTATGTTTTGCAAAGAAATTGATATATTTGGGAATATTTCTGACTATTTGGTCTTCGTCTAACTTTACTCACTTTAGCCCAATATAGAAGGTGAGGGTGGAATAGCTGACATTTTCATTCATTCCTATTTAATGTACAGATATATATTTTTTATTTTATGGCTTGAATTTTCTCATTAAATTATTCTCCTATGTTACTGCTAGGAATAAGCATTATTAAAATGTACAGAAAATTAAAGTTAACTTTAAGAAAAAAAATTAAGTGTTTCTTGTTATGTTTCTACTAACAAAAGTACCTAAGTCTACATGGTCTATCACCATAACACTGTATCTCATTAAGCAGTAGACACAAAATGGGTTAATGAATGAGTGTGTTAGAGACAGGCATGTGACACAAGCATCTCTTCTCTCCCCCACCCAAACTCATAATAACTATAATGTTTCTCTCATAATAAGACTTATTATAAAAGTTATTCTTTCTTAAGGAGATTTTCATTAATATGTTTCCCATTACATAAAAAATATAAATTACTTATAGACAACTAACTTTGTGAATATTTTTTAGGTACATATGGAATTAAATAGTACATGCTAACTGGTAAACTACTCCTTTTTATTATTAATTTATTTTGTCTATCTTTTCTAGTCATTTAACATTCTTGCACAATCTCCTTTTTCATTGATTCCGTTGGATGGCAGTGACATAATTTATTTAAGTTACTTATAATTATGAACAATACATTGAAGATTCCTTTCACTTTAAATTATTTAAAAATATTTTTGGGGAGAAGGAAGAGCAAGATAGACAAATAGAAACCTGCATCAACTGTCCCTACACAACACCAAATTCAACAACTATCCACAAAAAGAAGCACCTTCAGAAGAACCAAAGATCAGGTAAGCAATCAAAGTGCCTGGTTTTAACATTATATCAAAGAAAGAGGCACAGAAGAGGACAGAGAAGACAACCTTGCATCGTCTATGCACCCCTCCTTCATCCCCCAGCAATGCTTCCCCAGCACACTACGTGGAGAAAGAAGCTATATGCCTGAGGGAGAAAGGGTGAAGTGATTGTGAGAATTTGCACCAGAACTCAGGGCCTCCCTGTCACAGGAGAACAGAGCACGGGGCAACATTCTGCTGGTGCCCATAGAGGTGTATTTAGACCATTCTGGCCAGAAGGAAATCTGTTTCATAATCTAAGTTACAGCTAGCCCCATCACTGGCTGCCAAAAAGCAGCCTGGGACCTAGAATAAATTCTTAAGGCAGTTAGGCTACAAAGGGCGTACCCATTGGGCAAATTCTGTGGCTGTGCTGGCTTTGATCCAGTGGATCTTGAAATGCACAGGACCTAGTGAGGCACTGGCAGTGGAGGCCAAGCCAATGCCTGTGTCACCCATGCCCCAACTATAGGCAGTGTGGCTCAGGGAGAGTCTTCTTCCACTTGGTGAAAAGAAAGGGAAGAGTTCAGAGGACTTTGTAACTTGGGTACCAGCTCAGCCACAATAAAATAAAGTACCAAGAGAATTCCTGAAGATCTTATTCCAAGACTTAGTTCCTAGATGGTGTTTCTATATCTATAGAAGGGGCCAGAAGGAAACATGCTGCTCTGAAAAGAAGGACCCAGTCCTGGCAGAATTTACCACCTGCTGATTAAAGTGTCCTTGGGCTTTGAATAAACATTAGTTGTTGCCAGGCAGTAGTTAGCACAAGATTTGGGTGACTAGGCTGGTTTCAAGCGTGACCTGGTACAATCCCAGCTGTGGTGGTCATAAGGAAGTACCCACATCACTCTTTCCCCAAGTCTAACAGCCCAACATAGAGAGAGGAGACAGGGTGAGAAACTTTGCCTGTTAATCCAGGGAATTCTCCTATTTTACTCAAGTCCACAAAAGCAGTACCACCAGGACTCTGCTAGAATCACAGCATTATTGGATTTTGGGTGCCCCAGTGCTGATATGGCTGTAGTGATCAAACACTGACATCACAACATTCAACTATCTTTGAATATGTGGAAAATCTCCTTAAGAAGGGCAGGTTCAAACAAACCCAGACTGTGAATATTAAAATAAATACCTAACTCTTCAATGCCTAAACATTGAAGAATATCCACAGGCATGAAGAACATATGGGAAAATATGACCTCACAAACAAATGACAAATTCCAGAGGCATAGAGATATATAACCTTTCAGATAAATAATTCAAAATAGCTGTCTGAAAGAAACTTATTGAATTATAAGACAACACAGAGAAGAAATTTAGAGGCCTATCAGAAAAATTTAACAAAAAAATTAAAATAAAAAAAATCAAGCAGAAATTCTGGAGCTGCAAAATTCAATTAGCAAACTGAAAAATGCATCAGAGTCTCAACAGCAGAACTTATAAGTAGAAGAAATAATTAGTGAGCTTGATAACAGGCTATTTGAAAATACATGATTAGAAGAGAAAAAAGAATATAAAAGAATGAACCATGCATATGCTTACAAGATCTAGAAAATAGTCTCCAAATAGCAAGTGTGTTATTGGCCTTAAAGAGGAGGTAGAGAGAGAGATTGGTGTCGAAAGCTTATTCAAAAAAATAATTCAAAATATAACAGAGAACTTTCCAAATCTAGAAAAAAAGCTATTGTAGAAGGTCACATAACACCAAGCAGATTTAACCTAAATGATATTACCTTGAGGCATTTGATAATGAAACCCCCAAAAGTCACAAATAAAGAAAAGGTCCCAAGGGAAGCAAGGAAAAAAAAATAGAGAGAGGAGATTTATACTTCTGGCAGCACACTTGTCAGTGGAAATCTTACAGGCCAGGAGAGAGTAGCATGACATATTCAAAGTACTAAAGGAAAAAAATCTTAACCTTGGAATATTATCTCCTACAAAAATATCCTTCCATGAAGGAGAAATAAAGACTTTCCCAGAAAAACAAAAGCTAAGAGATTTCATTGTACCAGATTTGTCCTACAAGAAACACTAAAAGGAGTTCTTTAATATAAAGGAAATCACATTAATCAATCATAAGGAATGATCTGAAGGTATACCCCTCATTGATAACAATAAGTACACAAACACAGGATACTCTATTTCTTTAATTGCAGTGTATAAACCACAATATATCTTGAGTAGGAAGACTAAAAGTTAAACCTATTAAAGATGAGTAAAACAACTTTTTGAGAAATAGATATAATAAAAAGATACAGATTGAAACAACAAAAAGTTTAAAAAGTAGGAGCAGGAGGATGGAGTTAAAGTGTAGAATTTCTGTTAGATTTCTCTTTGCTTGTTTATTTGTAAGCAGAATTATTTTATGGTTAAAATAATTGGTTATAAAATATTTTTTTGCAAGCCATGGCAATCTCAAATCAAAAAACCTACAACAGATACACAGAGAATGAAAAACACACTGCCAGAGAAAATCACTCTTAACAAAGGAAGACAGAAAGGAAGTAAGAAAGAAAGCAAGGAACACAAAACAATCAGAAATCAAATAGCAACATGGCAGTAGTAAGTCCTTATCTATAAATAACAGCATTGAATGTGAATGGACTAAACTCTCCAATCAAAAAACACAGAATAGTTGAACAGACTAAAAAATAAGACACAACTATATATTGTCTACAAGAAACCCATTTCTTTTATAAAGATACATGTAGACTGAAAATAAAGGAATGGAAAAAGATATTCTATGCAATGGAAATCAAAAAGACCAGGACTAGTTCTATTTCTATCAGATAAAATAGATTTCAAGTAAAAACTCTAAAAAGAGACAAAGAATGTCATTATATAATGATAAATGGGTCGATTTACCAAGAAGATACAACAATGCTAAATATGCATTTACCCACCACTGAAGCACCCAAATTCATAAAACAAATGTTACCAGTGCTAAAGAAGGAGACCATAATTCAATAATTACTTGAGACCTCACCACCCCACTGTCAGCATTGGAAAGATCATCCAGAGAGAAAATCAACAAAGAAACTATTGGTCTACACTATAGAGCAAATGGACCTAACAGAACATTATAGAATGTTTCATCCAAGAGCTTCAGAATACACATTCTTCTATCCAGGTTATGGATATTCTCAAGGATAGACCATATGTTAGGCCACAAAAGTAGGCTTAAAAATTCAAAAAACCTTAAATCATATCAAAATCATATCAAGTATTTCCTCTGACCACAATGGAAAAAAAGTAGAAGTCAATTAATAAGAGGAACATTGGAAACTATAGTAACACATGAAAATTAAGCAACATACTCCTGAATGACCAATGAGTCAATGAAGAGATTAAGATAGAAATCAAAACATTTCATGAAACAAATGAAAATGAGAACCCAACATATTCAGACATATGGGATACAGGAAAAGTGGTAATAAAAGTTTATAGCAATAAGTGCTTACATCAAAAAAGTAGAAAAACTTCAAATAAACAGCCTATTGATGCATCTCAAATAAGTAAAAAACAAGGACAAACCAAACCCAAAATTAGTAGAAGAAAAGAAATAATAAAGATCAAAAAGTCAACAAAAGGAAAAGATCAAAAAGTCAACGAAAGGAAAGGGTTTCTTTTTTTAAAAAAAACACCTTTTTTTAAAAAGGTAAACAAAATTGACACACTTTTAGCCACACTAAGGAGAAAAAAGGGTTAAGAACCAAATAAATAAGTTCAGAAATGAAAAAGGATAAATAAAAACTGATAATGAAGAAATTCAAAATATCATTATAGACTACTACAAACAACTATATGCAAATAAACTGGAAAACCCAAAAGAAATGAATAAATTCCTAGACAGATACAACCTACCAAGACTGAACCAGGAAAAAAATCAAACCCTTAATCCACTAATAACAATAGTAATAAAACATCTAACCTCAAAGAAAAGCCCAGGACTCAGTGGCTTTACTGCTGAGTTCTATCATGCCTTCAAAGAACAAATACCAATCTTACTTAAACTATTCCAGAAAATCAGGAGGAGGGAATATTCCTAAACTCATTCTATAAGGCCTGTGTCACACTGATATCAAATCTAGACAAAGACATAACAAAATCAGAAAACTATAGGCCAATATTTATGATGAATATAGATGCAAAAAAAAAAAGTGAGCAAAATACTAGCAAACAGAATTCAACAACACATTAGAAAGATTACTCATCATGATCAGGTAGGATTTATCCTAGGGATGGAAGGATTGATAGTTCAATATATGCTTATCAATCAATGTGATACATCATATAAACAGAATGAAGAACAAAAAAGATATGATCATTTCAACTGATGCTGAAAAAGCATTTTATAAAATTCAGCAACCTTCATGATAAAAACTCTCAAAAAACTCAGTGTAGAAGAAACTTACCTCAACATGATAAAAGCAATACATAACAGACAAATAGCTAGTATCATACAGAATGTGAAAAACCTAAAAGTCTTTCCTCTATGATCTGGAACAAGACAAGGAAGCTGCTCATTTTCACCACTGTTATTCAACATAGCACTGGAAGTTCTAGCTAAAGTGATCATACAAGAGAAAGAAACAAAGGGCATCCAAATGGTAAAGGAACAAGTCAAATTATTCTTGTTTGGGGAAAATATGATCTTAAATCTAGAGAAACATAAAGTTTTTTAATAAAACATTATAAAAACTATTAGAACTGGTAAATTCAGTACAGTTACAAAATCAACTTGCAAAAAATCTGTATGCCAGCAGCAAACAATCTGAAAAATAAATCAAGAAAGTAATCCCATTTATAATAGCTATAAATAAAATAGAATACCTAGGAATAAACTTCACCAAAGAATGAAGAATCTCTATAATGAAAACTATAGAATATTGATTAAAGAAATTGAAGAGGACAGAAAAAAATGGAAAGACATTTCATGCTCATGAATTGGGAGAATCAATGTTGTTAAAATGGCCATACTACCTAAAGCAATATACAGATTCAATGTAATTCCCACTAAAATAACCACGACATTCTTTACATAAATAGAAAAAGTAATCCTAAAATTTTTATAGAATCACAACAGATTCAGAATAGCCAAAGCCATCCTGAGCAAAAATAACAAAACTGGAGGAATCACATTACCTGACTTCAAATTATATTACAGAGTTGTAGTGACCAAAACAGCTTTGTATTGGCAAAATAAATAAATAAAAATAACCGCATAGACTAATGGAACAGAATAGAGAACCCAGAAACAAATCCACACATCTATAGTAAACATCTTTGATAAAGTTGCCAAGAATATAGTGTGGACAGTCTCTTCAATTAACGGTGCTTAGAAAGCTGGATATGCATATTCAGGAGAAAGAAACTAGACCCTTATCTCTTGCCATATACTAAAACCAAACTGGATTAAAGACTTAAGTCTAAGACCTGAAATTATGAAACTACTAAAAGAAAACACTGGGGAAAGACTTTAGGACATTGGTCTGGGCAAGAACTTCTTGAGTAATACCACCAAAGCACAGACAACCGAAGCAAAAATGGACAAACAGAATAACATCAAGCTTAAAAGCTTCTGCACAACAAAGTGAACAGACAACTCTAAGAATGGGAGAAATTATTTACAAACTACCCATCTGGCAAGGGATTCATAACCAGTATATATAAGGAGCTTCAACAACTCAATAGGAAAAAAATAAAATAATATGATTTTAAAATTGGCAAATATTCTGAATAGATATTTCTCAAAAGAAGACATAGAAATGGCCAATAGGTATATAAAAAAATGCTCAACATCAGTCATCAGAGAAATGCAAATCAAAAATACAATGAGCTATCATCTCATTCCTGTTAAAATGGCTTTTATCAAAAAGAAAGGCAATAACAAATACTAGTGAGGATAAGGAGAAAGGGAAACACTCACATACTGTTGGTGGGAATGTAAATTAGTGCAACCAATATGGAAAACAATATGGAGGTTCCTCAGAAAAGAAAAAAAATAGAAATACCATATGATTCAGCAACCCCACTGTTAGATATACATCCAAAAGAAGGGAATTCAGTTTATTGAAAAGATATATGTACTCCCATGTTTATTGCAGTATTGTTCACGATAGCCAGTATTTGAATTCAACCTATGTGTCCATCACTTAGATTGAATGGATGAATGGATGAAGAAATTGTGGTATATATACACAATGGAATATTATATAACCACAAAAAGAATGAAATCCTGCTATTGGCAACAACATAGATAGAACTGGAGAACCTTACGTTAAGTGAAATAAGCCAAGCACAGATAGACAAATCTCACATGTTCTCACTCATATGTGAGAGCTAAATATTAAAAATAATTGATTTCGTGGAGATGGACAGTAGAATTATTGCCATTAGAGGATGGAAAGGGTAATGGGAAAGGGGGGATAAAATAGAGATGGTTAATGGGGTTAGAAATGCAGTTAGATAGTTAGATAGAATGAACAATATTTGCTAGTACAACAAAGTGACTGTAATCAAGAATAAGTTAGTGTATACTTTAAAATAACTAAAAGAGTAGAATTAGAATATTCCTAACACAAAGAAACAATAAATGCCTGAGATGATGGATACCTCAATTACCCTAATTTAATTCATTGATATTGTATGCCTGTATCAAAGATCACATATACCCTATAAACATATAGGGTATAAATGTTTATTATATAACTATAATAATTATATCATTATATACCTACAATAATTAAAAGTAGAAAAGATTTTAAAATATATATATAGTTTTTTATTTCGGCATATTATAGGGGTACAGATTTTAAGGTTTCAATAAATGCCCATTTCCCCCCTCCCCCCAAAAGTCTGAGTCTCCATCATGACCATTCCCCAGATGGTGCACATCTCACTCATTATGTATGTATATACCTGCCCTCCTCCCCCCTCCCACCTGCCCAATACCCTATTACTGTAGTACCTATGTGTCCACTTAGGTGCTACTCAGTTAATACCAGTTTGCTGGAGAATATATCTGATGCTTGTTTTTCCATTCTTGGGATACTTCACCAATTACAAAAAACCCACACTTGAATATGAAACCTAACACCACAGCACTTCTAGAAAAACATTACCGGAGAAAATCTCTGTGACCCTAAGATAAGCAAAGGTTTCTTAAGCATGACACCAAAAGCATAAAATAACTTTAATATATATATATTAGACTTCACCAAAATTAATTGGACTTCTCTCCAAAAAAAAATGTTAAGAGAACTAAAAGGCAAGCCACAGATCAGGAGAAAATAATTGCAGTAATTACACCTGATAAAGAACTTTAATGAGGAACATATAAAGAACTTTCAAAACCCAATATTAAGAAAGCAAACAATTGAATTAGGAAATAGGCAAAATACTTGAACAAATATTTCACTAGACAAAAGATAAAAATGGCAAATAAACACATGAAAAACTGTTCAGCATCATTAATGATAAGAAAAATTAAATCCACAATGAGTTACTACTCCTTGCCTACTTAATTGGACATCCCCCCAAACAACAACAACAACAACAAATCCCTGACACTTTCAAGATGCAGAGGAATTGTAACACATATTCATTGCTGGTGGGAATATAGAATAATAATGCCACATCCAATTTGGAAAACATTTTGGTAATTTTTTATAGTGTTAAAAACACACGACTTTTGACCCAGCGATTCCTCACCTAGATATTTATCAAAGTGTAGTGAAAACATATGCTTACACAAAAACCTGTACAACAATGTTTGTAGTAGTTTTACTGATAATCTCTAAAAACCAGAAACTGTCTCTCAAGTGAAGAATGCATAGACAATGTGGTGCCTCCATGCAATGGAATTCTGCTTAGTAATAAAAAGGAGCAATCTCCTGGCACGTGCGACTACATGGATGAATATCAAATGCATTATATTTCAGGTGAAAGAAGCTTGACTTAACAGGCTACATATGTATGGTTCAGTTTATGTGACATTCTCATAAAGAAAAAACTATAGGGATGGAAAACAGATTAGTGTTTGCAAAGGGTAGATGGTTCAAGGAAGGATAAATTACAAAAGAGAAGCTCAAGAGAATTTGTGATATGATGTGAATTTTCTGTATCATGGCTATGGAGGTAGATATGTTATTCTAAGCATTTGCTAAAACCCATAGAACTGTACCCTACAAAAAATGAATGTTGCTTTATATACATTTTAAATAAAACCCAACAACAATGAAAAAAATTGGCATAGGTAGGATTAAAAAGGGAAGTTAACATAGCACAGTACTTTTGGATTTAGTAAAATTTTAAAGAAAAGGGTATACTATGAAAATGATAAGACAATTTCAGTTTTATTGATTGATTGATTGATTAATTTACTTATAGACAGAGTCTGACTCTGTTGCCCAGGCTAGAGTGAGTGCCCTGATGTCACCCTAGCTCATAGCAACTTCAAATTCCAGGGCTCAAGTGATCTTCCTGCCTCAGCCTCCTGAGTAGCCCGGACTACAGGCTCATGCCACCAACCCCAGCTAATTTTTGGGCTCTGTTTTTAGTTGCCTGGCTAAGTTTTTCTATTTTTAGTAGAGTTGGGTCTCACTCTTGCTCAGATTGGTCTCTAACTCCTGATCTCAAGCAATCCTCCCGTATGGGCCTCCCAGAGTGCTAGGATTACAGGCGTGAGCCACTGTGCCTGGCCCAGTTTACTATATTTAATAGTGCCACACATTTTCATCTGAAATGTCTGTTTTTGAAAAAGCAGTATGACCAGAGGATTTGTCTAATAGCTTTTGATGGAATAAGTGTTGGAATAGTCGTTGAAGCCTGTTGTTAGGAGCTCTTAGACACTAAGATTCTACTTCGAAGTATAGAAAGTTTTCCCTGCTATGATATGATCAAAGCTTTTTGAACAGGAGATTAATATTAGTAAATATTTTGTTTTTTAGCGTAATTTGCTGACAAGGTCGATTTTATTCGTGGTAATTAGGGATATATGACACTCATATAAGAAGGTCTAAGTTAGTAAGAAACAAATTCAGTAATAAACAAATCTCAAATATTGCAAGGTTGTTGAAAATGGACAAAAATACTGTGGAACATTGATTGCCAATTTATTAATAGATTTAAGTGTACATTAATTTTGTAAAACACTTCCAAAAACAAAGAGAATAATTTATATCTGTCCATAAATGGATTCACCAGACTTATTCTCATATACAAACACATTAAGGAAGAGTTAACCTCATAAAACCAATGGATTTCAATGAAGAAAAAAATCAATAAATTTTGACTAATAGAATCATATTCTTATTCTTTCTTTGCTAATTTCTACAAGATTGAATAATTTAAGGAACTAGATGAGACAGGTGTTAAGAAAACTGAGCTTTTTTATATAGTTTGTATGAAATACTTTTTATTAAAGAGACAAACCTTTCCTTATAAAAAATACTAATAAAGCAATGCTGATTATTTTAAAACAAGCCAAAAATGTAATTGTGCACTGCCAAGAGGTGTTTGTAAGATGAAAGCCACAAGAGAAAGCAGATCATACGGGTATAAGAAAATAGAAAATAGAGGGAATTGCCTAAATTGTCATGTGAATTAGAATTGACATAATCACTCCACTTCCATTTCCATTTTAGTTATATGCTTTATAACAAGAACATCTGATTTTTCATTATTGCTGGATATTTTCAGAGAAGTTGTATGAAACTCCTGAATCTCCTAACAGTTCCTCCAGGGGTAATTCTAAGAGAGAATTTATCTGCCAGATCCTTCTCATCTCCTGCCTCCATTTGATCAAAGTTTCTCTTAATCGGAGTTAACTTTCTGTGCAGGCTCCCTCATCTGGCCTTTTCAACTGCTCTGGGGAAGCCGAATGCCATACCTTATGAGTTGGTGCTCCACTTTAGTTTGTAAGTGGTGAAAGGGGCCAGAGATTTCTTCTGGAGAAGTCAGGCCTTCTACTTCTGAATATTCATGGAACTTTTAATTCTTACATTTTGTATTTCCTTACTGATACCAAAATGTGCTACAAGCTACCTGAAACCTGATATATATCTGCCTTTCTGCTAAGAGTTTGTTTACTCAAGAACAAAGTTGACAAGCAATTCCTAGGTATTTTACCATATTATTTCTGTTAAAATAAAAATCTACATTTAAGTACGGGAATTATACATCATTATATGTAAAAATATCACGTGTATTAATTTATTTAATAATTAATACAAATCTTAATTTGTATCTGACACTTAACCCACCAAAATTGTGGGAAATTATATTTCTATTATAATCAGAATTATTTTCCAAATTGTGTCAAGTTTATACAATCCTATAGAGCATCAGAACTATTTACTTCAGGAAATGCCTCTGATCCTTAGCCATGGGTACACATGATTATCACTGGAGTACACAAGGCACCAGCCAGCATGATCATTTCAGATCTTATATCTGATTTCCTGTTCTTTGCTTAGAGAGAACCATAGAAGTCTTTGTGCTTAACTGGGAGGTTCCATTAATGCCAATTATTTCATGTGAGGTCTTGCCAATTCCCTAAGGTGAGGTCAGAGAACAACAAAAACAAAATACCCTCTCTCTCTTTCTGCAGCCCAAGGAACACTGCCATTTCTCAATATAATCAAATTCTCTCTTATTTTTATCTCTAATCTCAAATCACTTCTCTAGTTTCCTTCTTTATATAAGATACTAGCATTAACTCTATCAAAGAGCTTAGAAAAATATTTCAACACAAATATTTGTTAAAATCTTCACACACACACACACATGCACACAAACTTTGTACATGAATTCTAGCGGACTTAAAAGGAGTGCATCATTTCAATGTCATAAAATGCATCCAGAGATTTGAAAAAATATATTATTTTACAAAAACAATGCTAGCTTGTCTGATACTAGACAAGGATGGTCTGAGAAACCAAAATTATGGGAGAGTCTAATTTGTGAATATTGACTCTATTTGTATCGGTAAGAAAAGGCCAGGTAATGTTGTGGTATAAGAAGCTTCCAAATAGCAAATGCTTAACTGAAAAAAAAAAAGTTTGTATTCTCTTATTCCCATTTGCTGGTTGTCGAAAGAACTGTCTTCAAGGAGTCCTTCAGTGAATTAGGAGCTCACAAGATCCATCTCAACATGTGCTTTCAAGATCACTTTGGAAGAAGAAAGATCATTCTGGACAGTTCAGACTTGTAATTAAATATTGTAGTTCGGAAGTGACACACAGGTTTTCCATTTACAATACATTGGCTAGACATAATTAAAGTTAGAAGAGAAAGGAGAGAAAAAACAATATTAGGTAGCCCTGACTACCACATTTAGCAAATAGTGTCTACAAAGATAATGACCAAATTGCATTAATTTCAAGAATACAGATAGTATGATATTAAAAACACCCACAAAATTAATATTAAAATATAAATAGAACATTAAAAATAAAATTAAAAATTATCTCAATAAGAATTACACGAAATTTAATATGTAATCATGATTTAAAAATATACAAAGAAAAACACAAATGCAGCAAAAAAAAGAATTAAAAGGGAAACTTCTTAATAAATTAAAACTTAGAAATATACATCAATTAAAATATTACAAAAAACAATAGAGCAAAGCACTTAGGGTTAAATACTAAAAATACATTAATAATTATTAAAAGATATAAACAGTATCTAAATAAAGGAAGAAATGTTTAACATCCTACATTAAAAATTTCAATATGTCAAAGTTTTTTATTCATATAAAATAGATACATAGTTTAAATGAAATCTCAATCAAAATCACATGATTTTTATTATAAAAATATGAATTTAACATTAATATAAAAATGTAAAGGTCAATGGAGTAGATGAAAATTTTTTATCATGTCAAAACTCACTGCATAGTTACAGTGAATAAGATCGTGTAGTATTGGTACAGTGACAGCTAATTGACATGTGGATCACACTACACAATACAGAACTAAACACACTTGGGCATGGATGCTTGGTGTACCATGGAAATGGTATAACATGTCATTAGGGGAAGATGAGGTTTTCAATATAGTGACAATTGTCTATCACTAGGCGAAAAATGAACAAGTACATCAGACAATTAAATATACAGTTAGAGCAAGACAAATATATAATTAGAGCAAGAAATAAACACGGGTGTTTGACAGATCAGTACAGTGACTATGGTTAACATTAATCAATGTGCATTTCAAAATTGTTAGAAGAGAATAATTTGAAAGTTCATAGCATAAAGACAGATAAATATTTAAGTTATTGAATATCTCAATTACCTGATTTGATTGTATGAATGTATCGTTATCACATGCGTCCTGAAAATATGTACATCTATTATGTATCAATAAAAATTAAATCTTCAAAAAATTTAAAAAAAATTTTTATTTCCTGGTAGATAAAATTATGGGCAATTTTTAAAACTTAAAAAGACAATATAAAAGAATATACTGAGACCTTAAGATAGAAAATATTTTTTTAAAACAGAATACTAAATAAAAATAAGATTGATGAGTTTGGCTACATCAACATTTAGAAGTTCTGGTTCATCAAAAGATACACATAGTAGAGAGAAAAGACAGGTCACAAACTGAGAGCTGATATTTAAAACACAAATGACCGAAAAATAAAAGCACTTCTATAAATAACATGAAAAATAATCAAACTACAAATTAGTCAAAAAATAGGAAGATGCATTTCACAAAAAAATTACATTTGCAGAATACATATTTGAAAAGATGATCAATTTGGTTATTCGTGAAGGAAATGCAATAAAATGTATTTTACCCCCATCGTAGATTGTACAAAATTAAGGTGTTGGAGAAGGCCAAGTGTTACAGAGGATGTGTACCGAAGGGAATGCTTATAAATCGCTGTTTGAAATGTAAATTGGAACGACCACTTTAGAAAATAATTTAATCTTATTTTATGAAGTCGATTTTTCACATACTGTACATTATAGAAATTTGTATGTGTACCAGAACACACACACAAGACTATAACATCATTATTTGTAATAACACATATACCAAAAAAAAAAAAAAAAAAAAAAAGGAAACAACCAAATATTTATGGTCAAAGAAAGGGTAGGTGAATAACTTATACTATTATCAATTTTACAAGAGTGGAATATAATATACCACTTGGAATATATAAATTACAGCTAAAGAAATTTATGTGTTAATCTGTGAGAGATAACATTTTTGGAAAAAATCAGGTCCAGCAGACCACGTAGACTTTTATAACTGTATTGCTATCCTATCTCTTGTTGTAACACACTGACACAAATATTGTGACTTAAAACAACAAAAATTTATCATAAGTCCCGATGTCAGAAGTCTGAAATGGGTTTCACTAGACTAAAATAAAGATGTGTACTGGGCTGTGTTCTTTTCTGAAGTCTCTAGGGGAAAATCCCTTTTCTTGCGTTTTCCAGGAAAGAGGCTGCTCACATTCTTTGGCTCTTGACCCTCTTCTGTCTTCAAAATCAGCAATCACATCACTCTGACAGCCGCTTCTATGGTCACATCTCCTCTGACTCTTACTGACTTTCTTCTACCTTTAAGGAGACTTTCAATTACATTGGGCTCACCCAGATAATCTCCCTGTTTTAAGATCAGTGGATTATTAACCTTAGTTCCATCTACTATGTTAATTTCCCTTTGCCATGAAATATAAAATATTTATAGATTCCAGGGGTGAGTACCTGACATCTTTAAGGGGCCCATTATTATTATTTTGACTATCAAAATATCATTTTCATAAAACTTTAAGACAAAGAAAACTAACAATATGTAGTTAGGGTACAAATGGTCATATAATACAACTGTAACAAAATAAGGAAGAAATATTAATCACAGAGTTTAGAATGGGGTTACCTGTGGGGTTAGGAAGGTGATGGAATACTGAAGGAATACCTATGCAAATGTAAGTTATTGGCCATTTTCAATTCTTCTGTTGTGTGGTTGGAAATGGATATTTATTAAATAATTATGCACAATAACATAAATATTACACATATTTTGGAATATAATATTTTAGAAACTAGAACAAAAAAAGGAATTAAAAAAATTTGAGGTGAGTCATAAGAATATACAAGTAAGAAATGAGTGTTCCATGATGAGGGACGACAAGGGCAAGAGACTTTGAATGCTCAAGAATAGATGAGTATGTGGAATAGATGTGATTATTTGAGGTAAATATAAAAATAGGAAAATAAATATACTCAACTCACAAATTAGTACAGTATAAAGTATGCAATTATATATAGTAATATTCATATATTACATATAATATATTCAATATTAATAAATAAAATTTGCTAAATAGACACAAATATAATTTTCAAAATAAGTCAATAGTATCATGTTTTAATTCTTATTTTGCCCCTAAGGTAAATCATGGATAATAATTTTGTGTCCCTTTTGGTTGCCATGCCAACTGCATCATACAATCAATTTTGAATTTCATCAGTTCAAATCTCCCATCACAGTATTATCAGGGCATAGTGGAGAATAATATCTAGGATTTATCTAATTCAACTGTTTCTTTAAAATTAATACCGTTATCTACTTAAACTCATGCTAAACACTATAGAGAATCAAAGGGATACAAGTAATTATAAGAAATATATCTATTTTTTTCATAGAAAAATTTTTATTTACATTCAATTATTTTTGTGGATAAAAATCAAAGCTGGCTAATTTATTAGTTAAAACATGTAGTTATGAATGGTAGATAACACTATATTCTAGGTTTGCATAATTTATTATTTATCAGATATAGTAACCAACATTTAACTTTCATAAAATAGTGAATTTACTCATTTTCTATTTTACCCTTCAGATATGATAATTATTTTATTACTTATTTCAAGCTATTCTACTCAAAAAACCTTCCAGTATTTTGGTATTTTGCTTATACAAATATTTATTAACTTACAAATTTGTTAAAGTCCTCATTGAAATAGCAGAGCCTGAAGGCCTTTTGTTGCAATAACTATTGGCAATATTTAATTGGGTCCTATGGTGATTTCTCATGTGCATATACACTTGAGAAAAAGTGTTTCCAAAATTCAGGATTTATTTTTTTCCTATATTGTACAGTTTTAAAATAACTATATAACTAATGATAAAAATGTTAAAATTACCCAATTAAAAATTCACTGCAATTATTTAATATTCTAGTTTAAAAATTAGCAATATTTCTAGCACTGAAAGCAAACACAACTACTTTTAGCAAAATTTGGAGTCTAAAAGAAGAAATAGTGAAAAAAACAAGAAAAAAGAATAGAGAAAAGGAAGACTTAAAAATAATGAGGGTTATATAAAATAATGTATGTGTAGGAATGTGAAGTGATCCATAAAATATTTTCATAATGGCAAATTGTTAATGCATTTATGCTACATTTATGCTATATAGAATTGTCTGCTACACTCTTCTCTAAGTTCAAACCACTTTGCTAAGAAAACTTTACAACTAGAAACTAGAATATTTACTTTTTTTGATTTTCAAAACTTGCCTAGAAAATTTCATGTGAAGTTTTTTCACAGTGTGATTTATTCATACCTCTATTTTTAACATATCACATGTACTTCAACTTGTTTGTTTACTTATTGATCCCTCCTAATTTTTGAAATTTTAGGAAATGGAAATATTTTATATACTTCTTTCTCTGACTAGTATATTGCCTAGGCATTTTCTCTGCATAGGACATTTTTTTTCTCTGCCTAGCACATTGAGATACATAATAGTTATTCCATAAGTGATAAGTTACTGAATGATTTACAATGCCAACTGCAACATATAAGACAAGAATAAAATATAATCAATCACTGACATGAATAGACACTGTATCTGTAGACATGGGTATCAAGTATATAACGTAGGATATCATATCATCCAGTAATCTTTCCATCAAGTTTTCATACTAAGTAAGTAAGTCCAGAGAGGTGAAATATCATACCCATATTCTCACAAATAGGTAAAAATAGAAAAGCTAGAAATACCATGAGCTCTTTAATGAAAAAAATGAGGAATTGAAAGTGTTTTAATGGAAATGTTTTGGCATAATATTCTCAATTAATTAAATAAGCATAACACTTATTCGAGGATAGTGTATATTACTGGAGAGATCACAGTAATAGTTCCAAGGTGATTATTGTTACTCTGTATATAATTCACAGTTGAAGCTCTATCATAAACATGCAAACTAGATACAAAATTCATTAATCATTAATTTATATAAAGTGATATTTAATTTGAAGTTCCAGTTTGTAAAAGGGATGATAGCTCTATACACTGTGGCAACATTGTAACATTCATTTTCCTATTTCTACTATATATTAAACTCAATCACATCTGTTTCATATACTCAGAGTTTATTTTTGTTGTTATTGTTTATGGTATAGTTCAAATTTTCTCTCCCCCTTAAAGTATTTTTTTCATAATCCTTCTTCAAAATGATCTCACTGTCCATTAAATTCCTATATTAATTTTTACTATAAAACTTGTTGTATATTCATTACTGATTTGCACCATCGTCTCCATAGTTGTCATGTACTATTAGTTGAGTAATTTTCAGTTGTTTAAATACTATCTCTAAAATTACTCTTTAAGTTCCATCATGGAGATTGTTTTAAATATTTTTATACTATTTTATGTTTTTGCAAAACATTTTCTTGCAAAACACTTTATGTACTAAAGATAGTCCCTTGAAAGCAGTAAACACTTTTTTTTAATGATAGGTGATGAAGGATCTACAGTGTTTGAATAACGATGTAGCATCTTCCCTAAGAAGTATCAACAAGTCTCAGAAAGCTTTTATATTTTCTACTTGTTTCTAGCACTTCGTTGAATAACCAGATATATGCAAATGTGTGTTTCTGAGACTGATTTTCAGTTGAAATTGATGCTTTGATAACTGCTAAAAAGGATTGGTGATAGAACCCAATTCCACTGAGAAATTAAAATTCAAATAGAGACTTTTAGCTTCTTGCCATGTCCGAGCAACTGCTATTAGAATTGCTCTTTGGCTGTAAACAACTATAAAACCCAATAAAATATAAAAAGTATGTGTTGAGCAATGGACAACATAAGATTGTAATACTTGTAAGCAGGAAAGCATATAACATAAGTACCACCATTACTCCAGCTTTCTACCTGCTTCCAACTTCCCAATGGTATCATGGTAAAATGCATTCCAATAGAAATTAATCTTATTAATCAGAAAATAGAGTCTGGGTTGACTCAAATGGAAATTTGATTTTAGCTTGATAAAGGTAGTTGGAATTTGCAAGGCAAGATATCAGAGCCTTGAGTAAATCATGAGCTACCAATGCACAGAATGCTATCCCATAGCTCTTATGAAAAACAGCTGCTTGTGGATGAGAGTTAGGAAAAAATTTCAACATGTTCAGAAAGATATTTGGAAAGACTTTCATTGGTGAACACCTTGGGAATGCAGTTGGAATCCTAGAAAGGCCACATTTGTTCCCTAAGACTAAGGAGAATAACAAAATAAACACCTTCTAAGTCTTAACATTATAAAAATAATCTCCAAGAATTAAGTGGCTACCAGAATAAAACTCTATACTCTTTAAAGGAAGATAACATAAGCTTAATTCTTCACAACACAATTTTTAAAAATTTCATGCATCAATTTATAAAACAAAAAGCAAAATTAAATATGCAAAAAACTAAAACAAAAAGAAGTATGACTTGTAATTAAGGGGAAAAGAAGTCAATACAAGAATTTCCCATATTTAATCCCTATGATATTTGTAGACAAGGACATTAAAATAACTACTATATATTTTTTTAAAAAATTGTCAAAATGAATAAAAAAGGCAATTCTGAAAATAAAATGGCAAAATTGAAAAACCAACAAAGTTTAATAGTCAAAAATATTGATATAAAATATTTATTGATACTGCGTCACAGAAGATAAGACAAAGAAGAAAATATTCATATTTGACATTATAAAAACTAAGGCATATAGAGAAAAAGATAATTAAAACTAACAGAAAGACTAAGGCCTGTGGAACAGAATCAGAATGTCTACCATGAGTATTATTAGAGTCCCAGAAAGAGATAGCAGAGACTGAGGTACCCAAATTAAGAGATAATGGCTAATGTTTATTTTTCCAAAATTAATAAAAGATATCAACCCATATGTTCAAGAAGCACACCAAACCCAAGAAACTCATAAATAGGCATATTATACTCAAATTGCTAAAACTAAAAATAAAGAAAACAATTATAATGATGAGAGGGAAATCAATGTATATTACATTTAGGAAAACAACAATAAATATGATTGTGTTCTCTTCAAAAAACATAATACAGAACACCATAAAATTGCATATTTAAAGTGCTTTGAGGAAAAAGTAAGTCCCTGTCAAAGTAGGATTCTATATGCAGTTGAAGTGTGTCCTTATACATAGTGAGTGAGATGTGCACTGTCTGGGGGATGGTCACGCTTGAAGCTCTGACCTGGGTGGTGGTGGGGGCGAGGGCAATATACGTAACCTTAACACTTATACCCCTATAATATGCTGAAATATAAAAAACAGAGGCAAAATAAAAATGTTTTCAACAAACAAAAGCTGTGATTTTGTGCCAGCTGTTCACTACAAGAAATAATTTCTTCTGACTGAAAAGAAATAATCACAGATAAAAGCCTAAATTTGCTTAAAGAAAGGAGAAACACTCAAAATGGTGAATATGTAAGCAAATATAAAAGGACTACATAAGAAATTATTAGGCCCTTGAATATTAAAATAAAATATAACATGAGTAGTAGGGTTTATAACATATTCAGTAGCAAAATATAAATGATTATAGCCCAAAAGATGTTAACAAATTGAATTATATTTAGGCTTATTTTATGTGAAGTGTCATAATATTAATTTGAAGTAGACTATGATCATCTAAGCATACATATTTTAATATTTAAAGCAGCTAAAACAATAATAACAAGCTGGACACGGTGGCTCACACCTGTAATCCTAGCACTCTGGGAAGCCGAGGCGGGCGGATTGCTTGAGGTCAGGAGTTCAAAACCAGCCTTAGCAAGAGTGAGACTCCGTCTCTACTATAAATAGAAAGAAATTAATTGGCCAACTAACATATATAGAAAAAAATTAGCCAGGCATGGTAGCACATGCCTGTAGTCCCAGCTACTCAGGAGGCTGAGGCAGAAGGATTGCTTGAGCCTAGGAGTTTGAGGTTGCTGTGAGCTAGGCTGATGCCACTGCACTCACTCTAGCCTGGGCAACAAAGCAAGAGTCTGTCTCAAAA
The DNA here is from genome assembly GCF_040939455.1 of Microcebus murinus. Lineage (NCBI taxonomy): Eukaryota > Metazoa > Chordata > Mammalia > Primates > Cheirogaleidae > Microcebus > Microcebus murinus. The sequence continues at coordinate 46,098,261 of NC_134116.1, forward strand.
ACAAAACAAAACAAAAAACAATAATAACATAAAAGAGGTAGAAAAAAGCCATAAGAAATATGAAAGACTAAATTAAAAAAAATTAATCTAAAATAATGCACTGTATTAAGAACAAAGAAACAAATATCACCTGGAACACAAATAGTAAAATGCTTTACTTACACTCAACTATTATATATCACAAATTACATTAAATATAAATGGACCTAACAGTCCAGTTAAAAGGCAGAGGTTGATTGGATAAAAACCAAACAAAGCAGAACAAAGAAACAAAAAAATCTGTTTACAATAGATCCAATTGAAATATAAGAATACAATTATGTTAGAAACCAGATAAAAACAATATAGTAAGCAAATATTAAAAATAAGAAAGTGTATACATATTAACATGAAAAAAATTAGAATTCAAAGCAAAATATACTATTAGAGACAGAGGTAACATTTCTTAATGATAAAATGATTAATTCCTCAGAACAATATAGCTTAAAAGATATATTTATACAATTACATCACTTTGAAATATAGATAACAAATACTAACAAATTTGAAAAAAAGAACAGTTGTCACATGACATTTGTTGGCCTCTTTCTATAAGATATAAATATATATATATTCCATTTTGTTGAAATATTGAGTCTTTAAAGAAATATTTTTACCTTTTTACTATCCATTTTCAGCTACATTTCCATATTAAATGTTTATTTTACTTGGTGTTCTTTTAAAAAGAGTAAATATTCTTCTAACAAGCCAGTATTAACATGTCTACAAAGTAGCCCTCTAAGATTTAAAAATTAGAAATTTATCTTAGGAAGAAAACAACAAGAATTGTAGAGGCTCTGTATTATTCTTGTGCTTTTGATAAAATAGGGAAATGACTATAAGCTGCATGAGGACAGAAACAATTCTGCATTAGTGCATTTCTAGTGCTGGTGAAATACTTAGCATATAATAGAAAAATAAATTAATATTTATTGAATAAATAAATAAATCTCTTAACCAATGCACTAGTTTCATAAGCTTGTTAACTTCTCAAGCAAACAGATCTTTTTTTAGTGTGTAAGTATGGCTGTAAATGCATAAAATGCAAATGGAACAAATCACAAGAATATAAATTATCTACTAAAGGCAATAGACAAAAGTGTATTTCTAGCCTGAAGTTATGCTGAAAAAGAAACTTAATAACTTGACAGAAAAAAATAGAATAGTTAATAGGAGTACATGTAAAACCAATGCATAATTGAGTTGTATTCCATAGAGAGTTACACATTTCAAATTTAGCTCTTGAAAAGATGAAGTGCTTAGTATGTAATTATTGTGCTGCTATTTACACCATGGTATTTAAGTTCTTGGCAGCACTAAATAAATATATATGAATATATGAATGCATATTTGTCAATCATTTATGACTTTAAATGAGGTTGCAACATGAAAATTATTTCAAATTTTACGTCATTGGTGTCAAGAATATATCTCTAGTAAGAGAGCATTAGAATATTCAAAATTTGGACAAAGGAAAGTAAAATAAACAAAAAAATAAAGATGAATATGTGATATTTTTCTACTCCTTTAGTTTAAGAAGTAGAGATTTTCCAATGTCTTATTCTTATTTTTCCCCCATATCCCATTGAAATGTTTTGGGAAAAACAAAAAACACATCAAAGGAAAAGACAACTAACAACACACAGTCCTTCTTTGTCTTACATACTTCTTGCTTCCAGAATAAGATAACAAAAAAGTATTAGGACTCTTTAGTATACCATTTAAATATTTCTTCTAAAGTGCTCAGTAAGGCTTAAAGAGATGGAATAGTTAGACAAAAAATCAAAGGAGATTGGAAATGCAAATGTTAGAGGACAGATAACTTTAGTAGCCAAGGAAGTAGACACTAAATAATGTTCACTGAGCAGAATGTATCACACCCAGCTCTTAAGACCTTTATATAGCATCATTTTAGGTAATTAATAAAATTTTAGAATGGGGAGCATGAACTATGAAACCAGACTGCAATGTTAGCTCTATAACCTTGGACAATTCACGCAATGTATGTGTAACTCAGTAATGGTACACAACTCATGTGTTAGTTTTGAGAACTGGGTGTATACAGATCCAAATCACCTTTCTGAAGCCCTCAGGCCCAGAAATGTTTTAGAATTGAAAAACTTTCCAGTTTTAAAAATGTTAAATTGTATTTGCACTGACATATTCCCAATGGGTTACGAGGTACCCTGAGACATTTTTGTAGTGAGAGCTGTCTATATTCATATCAAATGGGATTAATAAAGACTATGAATTACCTACTATGGTTAAAATCAGGTTTTGCAACAAACAAGTTTGTACCAAGCAAGGAAAAGCTTTCAGTTTTCAGAGTTGTATGGATTACAGAACTGCAGAAAATGAATCTGGATCTGGGAAGCACACAGAATCATGCCTACAGAATAAATGTCAGCACTTATTAATAGAAAGGATGCATACTATACTATATGAACTGATCAATTCATTTTTTGGAGTATTTTGTCTAGTTCTCGATGCTTCATTTTCTGCACAGCATGACAAATTAACACATGCTACTTGTAATATTTTTATAATAACTGGAGATGTTAGCCAAACAGGAAAAACTCAGGGATGTTCATTTTACCCATCAGTTTGAAGTAGGCTAACCCACACTCATATTTGGATCTGCCTATCTAATAAAAGTGAGTCAAAAATATGTGTTGAGATCCGTGGGAAATTTCTAAAGAATCTGCTTTCTATGTTTAATCCAGACTTTCCTGGGCTTGCTTTCCATGTAACTGCAAACTTTGCCTCTGCATTCCACTTTACTACCTCAACCTGGCATTCCTTGAACTAGCATTGCCCTGATTCTTTTCCTGCTTTAGCTTTGCCTTCTCGTAAAGCATCAGTTTTCATATTGACAAAGTAAAGACTTGTCCCTTGAATCCCTCCTCCCTTTCCTTCAGTGTCTCAGAACATGGAGTAGCTCATGGGGGTATAAACAGAACCAGAGTTGAAGTAATAGTAATGAACAATGGAGATTTTAATAAATATAAGAATGTAATTATGTTAAAAATGCCATAGACTGTTTCACCGATTGGCATGCCTCTTTCAATGACTGAACACCTATCAGAGATTTTGATTATTTACAAGCCGCTTGGTTATTGGAAAATAATTTAGCTTTCAGATCCCCTGCCCTGTGAATATTCCATAGTGCTTGTAATAAATGACCACATTACATGGTTCTTTTTTGATTAACAATCTCTGATATATTTCATTGAACAACTTTATAAATATCTATAGTTACAATGTGTACTTTTTTGTATTTGCATAAAGGCAAAGGCAATTTCAAGGTAAGTTAATTTATAAACTTGAGCCTGAACCTAGTTTTTTACTTTTGGGGGAGGAAAGAAGAACGAGTGTAGATTAATTGTTGCTCTAAAACGTGAGATGGTGCTGTTTTGGAATAACTTCTCTACATGTTCAGCTATTTGGGGCCAGTATTGATTTATTACACCAATAAATACCTGAAACAATTATTTTGATCCTGCTGAGAATATTAAGATTCCTGAGAAATGTAAATGCTAAATCTCTAGTGAGATCTCTGTGGGAGAAATAAAGTGAATTTCCTTCACTGAAATAAGGCACTGCTGTGAACTTCTATTCTGTCAACTTGGCTAAATGTGTTAAGTAAAATTTAATGAATAAGGTATAAAAAATAGCAGGTGGTTAAAAATTGATTCAAACAATGAATTGCCTTTAAGGTAATTAAAGTAAATTTTGTTAATGTTTGTAACCATCCAAATGTGAGATTCTTGCCAAATATATGCCTTTTCTGTTGCTGAAGACAATTCAGAACATGAAGTGGAAAATCTTTAAAGACCAGTCTAGATTCATGTTAATTTTCTACAACAGAGGATTTTTATCTACAGTGTAAATGCTTATTCTATCACCAATCATTTGAAACCTGTTGTTGAGAGATGGGGGTTAAATGTCAATGTCATTTTGTTGCTTTTTTTTTTTTTATCAAAAGCACAATGTAGAATGACTTTTCTTTACTCACCAGATAACATGACAACAGTAAGTATATTTTATTAGAAAAGCCTATGTTCTGGTTCTGAAAATTATTATAAATGAGGTTCTGGAGCACTTTGGTCTACTTCAAGACAGATTTTGCAGCAAGATTCTCCCCAAAATAATATCTTGTTTTCATTAAAATTTGCAAACAGATTAATGGAATCTCACTCACTACAATCCCTTATCTTCTAAAAAAGAGAAGATAAATTGAATAATTAATTTAAAATATAAATTTAGAGAAAAAGTATTGCTGAATATTTGAATCTCTTAGATCACTTGGCAGTATGCACACCTGTTTTTCATGAAGAAGTCATAAGGCAGAAGAAACAGTAGGGGAATAACCATTTTCTCATAAAGGAAAAAATCATACTTTTATTAGGCAGCATCGTTATTACTCCTTTCCAAAAAAAAAATTGAATAGTGGCATCATTTGGTGGATGCTATTTTAAAAAGAAAAACAGAAATTCAAGCTAGAATAAGATGGTCAAACTAAGAAGATTCATGTAGTTTGGTTTTAAAAAAAATATAACTATTATTATAAGAAAGTAAACTACATGTATGCATATATATTTAATATTGTTAATTGTGAAAATATCAGCACTTCATTATTTTTTCAAAATTAAACATCAAAAGACTAATAAGTTACATATTATGGAGAGAATCTGTTTAAAATTCATTGTATGTGTCTGATAACAAAATCAACATTTGGTAAAAGCAATATTCACCTTTTTCCCATTTGTACAAAAATATATATATTGTCAGTTCCACAAATTGAGGAACAATTTTCTATTTCATTTCCTCACCAAGCCTAGTGTAGTATTACATATAGACTGGCTCTGATTGACTTAAGCTATCATATACTTATGAGTTTTTTCTTGCTTTTTGATTTAAAGGGATATTAGGAATATTTATACAATCCAGTAATAATTTGCTACGAACATCGTATTTAAAAAGGCAACTGATGTTCTTCCTCTACTCATATGTGTGTGATGTTACATTGTCAGTTCTCTACAAAGCTCAATGAGCTTCATTTCATATGCCTAATAAATAGTAAGTAGAGGAACAGCTAAAATAAAAGATTATTTAGCTTATGGTGATTAACTCTGTGTTATTTAATATTGTGGTACTGAAAAGTTTATTGCCAAAAGATTTGCCCTTGTTATTAAGAATCAATTCTAGAAATCTCAATGCTTTTGTATACTGTGGCAAAAACACAGTTTGGGGTCAAATTTAACCTTTAAACAAGTCAATAAAACATGAGATTTTATGACTTTATCAAGATGTCCAGCTATGATAAATATTGACTAGGCTAAAATGAGAATAGTTATCAGTCAAGCACTTACATTCTCATTCATATTCTTTGTATGATATTCTCTCTCTCTCTCTGCAATTATTACTTCAGTAAAAAAAAAGATGTATAACTAGGTAGATAGATATTTGGGGTATTATTATGTTTTGCTTTTCTCTTTCTGTTTTATCAGACAACCAAATAAGATTAGCTTAACTCACATAGTTTTACAAATTTGGAATTTCCATTTCTCTTAAACTTTCTGTGACACATTTTCATGGCATTGTTCATATTCAGCCATGCCTTTATTTATCAAAAAAATACTTATTCATCCATTATCCCTCATTATAGACATGTCTCCTCCAGGAAGCCTTTCCTGAAAGCAAAGTTCAGTTGAAGAATATGCTTGTACAACACACTATACATATATGAATCCTTTCCAGATGGACTTATTTCTTTGGAAGTGTCTTAAGGGAAAGGACTGCATGTTCTTCATCTTTGAGACATGTGTACCCTAATTAGCATTTGAAAATGGCAGGTTTAATATCTACTGAATTCACTAGCTTTGATCCCATTGTCTTGTAATTTAAAAATATTTATTAAAGACATTTTTTGTTAGAGTTTGGATTCCTTGTACTCTTCTTTTATTAAAAGCAATTTAGTGTTCAATTATAGGACCTCAATAATATATTTTTGAAAGTTTTAGGAGCTCTATTTTTATCCTAATGAGTTTATAAACCATTTTTAAAAAGACTCAAGAAGAATGATAAGGCACAAAATTATTAATAACCACGGAAAGGGGAAAATTAGAGGCAGAAGAAAGATTAATATAAATGGCATTTAGATAATCATGATACTTTTGTAAAAAAAAAATAAATCAAGCACTGATTCATTTTTTGCACAAAAATAAATTCCAGAAAAATTAAGTACTTTTTGGTTAAATAGAAATGTATTAAAAACACAAGAAAATATGGATGAATAGTTATTAACTAAATGAGAAAGATAGTTCTATATATAAATTATGTAAAGTTATAAGTACAAATAAGATGGATAGATTTGCCAATATACACTATTATGTATCCCAAATCACCATAGACAATATTAAAAATCAAATAACCTGGAATTAAATGTTGGCACGACACATAATTGATATGTGTTATCCTTATTATGTCAAATTCTTACAAACAAAATGTATATGAACATCCTAAAATGAAAGAACATATAAAAGGATAGGCCATCAAAGATAAACATTCTATCAGCAATAAAAAGAGATTGGCTAATATATATATATAATATATATAATATTTTATATATTATATATTATATTGTTATATATTATAATATATAATATATAACATATATTATATATTATAATATATAACAATATAATATAATATATAATATATATAAAATATTATATATATTTAATCCAATTATTAAAAGTCTATCAAAATAAATGCCAATCAACTTTGGAAATATTTATGATATGCCAGGTATAGAAAGACAAACACTATGAATTCACCAGTATTTGGAATCTATAAACATTGACTCATGGAAATAGCAGAATAATGGTTATCAGAGGCTGAGGAGTTTGGGGGGAGACTCAGAGAGGTTAGTCAGTGGGTATAAAGTTATAATTAGGAAGAATAAGTTTTAATGTATTATTACGTAATAATACAAATAACAATGTGATGTTATTTCAAGATAGCTAGAAGATTTTGAATGTTGTTGCCACAAAGAAATAATAAATGTTTAAAGTGATGGAGATGATAATTATGCTAATTTGATCATTATACAATGTACAGATATATTGAAATGTCACATTGTAACCCATAAATATGTATGATTATGTCTCATTTATGAATAAAAATTAATTAATAAAAAATTTTGAGCAAGTTACTTAAGAAACATTTTTAATGTTTATGCTGAGATAAAAGATCAGATAGTAAAAGGAAATGTATTAGATAAGTCTAATTTGTGTCTGTATGCATTTCAGCATTTACATTATTAAATTAATAACAATAATTAATAAGAATGGAGTTAGAGATTTTAATTTTTAAATGTTTTAAATCTTTATTTTTAAACTTCCTATAATAAACATTTATAAAAAATATGGAAGTACCCACAGAATTTGAGATAATAAAAAAATATGGAAATAAATGCATTTTAAATATAAAAGTTCCTGTTCTCTATAAAACCTTATTTATATATAGATGTCATTAAATACTGCTACAGTTTGGATGTTTGCTCCCCAAAACTCATGTTGAAATTTGATTCCCAATGTTGGAGGGGGGATGTTCAATGGGAGGTGTTTGGGGCCAGATACTTCATGAATGGCTCAAGTGCTGTCTTCCTGGTAATGAATGAGTTTTCATTGTATTAGTTCCTGTGAGAGCTGGTTATTAAGAAGAGCCCGGCACCTCCCTTCTCTCTCTCTTTCTTATTCTCTCCCCATGTGATCTCTGCACATGCCAGCCCCTCTTCATTGTCCATCATGAGTGGGAACAGCCTGAAGCCCTCACAGGAAGCAGATGCTGGCACCATGCTTCTGGTACTACTTACAGAACCATAAACCAAATGAAACCTCTTTTCTGTATAAATTAACCAACCTCATGCATTCCTTTATACCAGCAATAAAGGGACTAAGACAGGTACTCAACTGTTGCATTTAATTTAAATTTCTGGAGACAATAACTACTATTTTTTTTTTATGTTGGTTAAGCAATTGACAATCTAGTCTAGTAAAAATATCATCTTTCTGTGTCTACCTAACTCATTGTTTTCATATATTAATGTGATCTTCTGTTAATGAAGTACACAAAACCTATAAACTTCCCAAAGCAAATAAGATAATGTCCCCAGAACAAGAAAGATCATATCCAGAACTTGCCATTTCACTTCAGGATTGACTCTCATAGAGAGTCAAAGATAAAATGCCTAACACAGGGATGTGAAATGTAGTTTTGGTAAACAAGATATCCTTCAGGTTATTTTTAAATTCAGAATTAGTTACATTGTTTTCCTGCCAGTGTGACATTTTTAATGTCCCTTTTCACCAACCATTTTCTGAAAACTTGTTTCAACAATGTTCAGCTAAATAATAGGTCCCTTAGCAAGCAAATACGAAGTAGTACAAATATTAAAAGCATTCTGTGCCCTTTGAAAATATTATGAAAGTTACAGCACAGATGGGCTGAAAGTTTAATTACCTCTAAAGAAGAGTGTCAGAGTCATCATTACTCTTGCAACAACTGGAAATTTAGCAACTCAAATATCTATCAGGAAATTACTCCAAGCCTATATATCAAATACACTGAAGAAACAGCTGCCATTCCATTTATGTCACCCAGACATGAGCATTGCAGGGATTGATATAACATAACTTATGTTATATCAATCCCTGCACATTGGCTTTTTCTAAATTTGACATGTTCTAGGCATTTTACATATTAGCCACACTGAGAGAAATGTATGTAATAGAGTAACATGTACCAAACAAAATAGCACAGATTTGGTTTTATGAATTTTTGGTACATTGTGTAAAATTTTATAGTGCTCTTACAAAATGTAAACTTTTATTTTGGCACATTTTTATTATAGAGATAAGACAATTCATATTTGTCTAGAATTACAAAGCAATTTTTAACTGAAAATAGTATGCTATGTAGGTTTTTATAAATAATTCCAAATAGTGGTATGTACTTTTACATATCACTAATGTTGACATGAAATCCTATTTCAGTATCAAAGCTGTATGGCAAGATGTAAGAAACTGTTAGAACAAACTACTCAACAAAGATTAAATTTTCAGAGTAAATATTCATTCCTGTGTACCACAGGAGAATATGTTCATAAAAAAATAATAAGAACATTTTAAAACCACTCTTAAAAACATTTACTACAATCTTATAGCTCACAGTGGCATCTTTCTATTTTCTGTTTATGCCAAGGTTCTGGTTAGGGTTCTTTGAGCCTCAGTTGCTTATTTCACATAAGGGTAAACTGTATATTTGAGAAAAGACAATGTAATAAAAAGGTATAAATGTGAGTGCATTGATATTTGGCAGAGTAAATTTTAAAAGTATAAGAAACAATACCAAGTACTGTGGAAGATATTAAGATGCTCATAGAATTATAAAATGATGTGTATCATTAATATCAATTTCTAATATTCATTATTATTTGCGGTTACTCAAACCCAAATATATATATACTGAGTCTCAACTTAACGAATGATAATTCATTTTTACCTCCCAAATATACATTTAAAATAGTCAAATCATACCACTACCTGGGAAGATAGTCACATATAAAGTAGTAGTAGCTAATAAATAATTGGTATCTTCCTGTAATTTGGGCATGTAAGAGGATCCCATAATCTAAAACTTTATATGCAAGAGAATATGCAGAAAATCATAAACTACTTTCAAAGGTAATTAAAGATCTTTAAGGTGCTATAATTATGAATTTCTTGAAAAACTTATGTCTTAAAACTTTAGCATTATCTAATGGAATTTTATCCCAAAGGGTCAAGAGACTTAGATTTGACTCATTCCTGCAATTAACAAACTTGAATTGGAGATTTACAAGGAATACATTGTGTTAAATATTCAGATCTAAGAGTGGCAAGTGAATAGAGACAGGATGCTAAGAAGATATAATGCCAATTAAACAAAGAACACAGATATAAAATCAATGGACATCCTGAAAGACCTATTCCTTGTCTGATCTCACAGCCTATCACTGACTCCTTTTTGCCTCACTCCACTTTGGACACCCTGGTCCACTCTTCCTCCAACACCCCAGAGGGATTCATGCCTCAAATCCTTTGTACATTCTGGTTCCTTCCCATGATCATATTCCCCAGTTATCTACACATTTTATTTCTACATGTCCTTCAGTTCTTGACCCTTACATCACCTTCTCAAAGAGGCCTTTCCTGGAGCAGGCATATAAATTTCTCCTCCTTGTCCTGATTCTTGCCAATTACTACTTAATTTGCTTGCTTTATTTTGTGTTGCCCTTATCATATAGTATCTAACATACTATACAATATGCAAACATGTTTACTTATTAGATTTTTTTGCCTGTTTTCCTCATTAGATTATAAATTTCTTGAAAGTAGGGATTTCTTTTGTTTTGCTTGCTACATTTTAGGTCCAGAATAGTACTTGTGCAATGAATAAATGAACGAACTGACTGTAATGCAAAGCAATATAATTAAGGTACTCAGCAGTGGATCAAAAAATTTGATCCATGGAATAAGCATTTAGATTTTCTCAAAAGGATAAAATGAGGGTGCATATCAGATAATGTTCGTCTTCAGCCTTAGAATTCTCTGATTCTGTAAGGTGTACATTTAATAAATCTATCTTATATACACACAATTTATATCATTTTACTGTAGTGGAATTAACATTCTCAATAACATAAAATGGAGGAAAGAAATAAGCACATGCATTTAGAAAGGAAAGAATCTAGTTTTTGATCTATTCCTCTCCTAATTACTGCTGAGATATTCCCAGGGAGAGAAAAAAGATAAGTTATCTTGTTTAAGATCTTTATAAGCACGCTGGTAAATGGACCTTCTTGTAATAGACTAATGCTATCTACTAGGAGGAGAGCACTTACATGTGCTTAGCATGATGTCCTTGGTTTAGAATTATTTATGGTAAACCAACCTAGAATGTATGGATTTGTGGGTTATGGCTCCCCAGACAATTTGTCATAAACTACACAAATATCTGGATTATAAATGGTGGTATCAGTAATGTAAGTGCTCATGCTATCTGACGTGACCACAAACTTCACTTAGAGATAGTATCTTTTACTTGGACCAGAGAATGTCAGATGCAGAAAGGAAGAACCTGGGGAGCCTATGCCCCCATTCTGACAGCTTCCCTTGGGCCTCTTGTTTTCTGGTATGCTTGAAATTATTAATAATGTCTGATAGCTCAGTATCAAACAGCTAAAATATTCTTCTGATATTGATGATGGAGCATAGTTCAAAAGGACTTTTTAAGTTTGAAGCATTTGAAATCTAGAGACCTGGAGTTCAAGTTTTCCTCCTTATCAAGAGATTGTGAGGAATTTACCTAATATTGCTCATCGTAGGATTCTTTATTTGTTAAATAAAGATAATACTTTAAAGGTTTCAGATGAGACACAAATAAGGCAGTGTGTATGCCATATCAGTCACCAAGTAAATAATGCACATATATTTTTTATGTGTGTATATCTTAGACTCCTGCCTTCTATATGACCAAAAAATAAACATGTCAGAGATCTCATCTCACATCTTGATGTCTTTATTATCATCTATGGGGAATAGTTATTGTTCAAATCTGATTCATAGTTGAAACAGAGAGGAACCTAGATGTCATGATTTAATTCCTTCATGATGGTTTGGTGAGAAAGACATTATCTTTATTAATCATTAACTTTGCATCTTGTAATGAGATATGTGTTTTCCATACATTATTTTATCTAATCCTCAGGACAACTGTCTGATATGCTGCAATCCTCATTCTATAGAAGGGGAAATAGAGGCTCAAAGAGGTGACACAATGGAAGTAGGGGATTTATATTTTCCATTTGTTCCTGTCTTCAGTGTCTAACAGAATGCCTCAAACTTAATAACTATATTAAATATATTCTGTATTCAAACCTTAAGAATGTGCTTTATGATAAGACAAAAAAGAAATTCATTCATAGGAAACTGGAGACAGAAGGAAGACATTAGAAGTGGTAAATCATCGCAAGAGGCTAAACTCCTAAAGGGAATGATTGATTCTAAGTTAGGATTTGGGGAAGATTTCAAAGAAAAACAAAAACCACAAATAACAATCCTAAGTATCAGTTAAAGCTGCACAGAAAATGTCAGCATTTTTAAATTTGTAACAGAAAGAAGACCACTCAAGGCATTTTCCAGTGAACAGAAACATTTTGCTCGGTTGTAATACAAAGCATAATGTTAAGCATATTATATGCTTAGATACCTTAAGCCGTATACATTGCATGCCTGTAAATTTAAACAGTAAATTAAAAACAGGTTTAAAAATAGTTCTAACAATTTTATTCCTAATTTAATTATTTGGAAAAGTTTCACATTTCTGCTATGTTTCACTGCTTCCGTATTTCAAATTGTTTAATGCTGAATAATACTATATTAAAAGGCAATTCTTTCTTTGAAGACTCCAGAAGATAAAATTATTTTTTCATTTCCAAATGAAAACGAGTAATGATAAATGATACCTATTGTCACTGTGCCTTCTACTGTTTTCACTGATAGTATTCACAATTTAAGTGTTCTTATTGAAGAGTTTACATTCAATGAAATACAGTTTTAAGGAAAAACCATTCTAAATGAACATCTCTACAGTTCACCTTCCTGAAATGATCGACTCTGCAGTTATGGAGCAAGTTAGACAGCAACTTTCTGCCTTAAATATTGTCAGTGAGGGAAAAAAAATGTCTTGAACAAATGTCTCTCCTCAAATAGGAGAAAGTGACATTGCCAGTGAATAGAGGTGCTGCGTCTTATCTGTGCTTAATAACCTCTCTTCAGGCACCCATTCAGCTGCCATTTAGCACAAAGACACGTCTGCATGTCATTTAACAGGTCTGCATTAATACACCTAACCAATCAATGGCTTCTACCCATTCCACAAGGACACCAGTCTGTTACCATTACTAGACACTGTCAACAGAAAATGACACCAGAGTCACAAAAGGCAAAATGATGTCAGTTTAATCAGAGAGCAGACAAAAAGGCAAACAATGCTACCCAGGATAGAAGTGTAACAAGGAGACTCAGAGGTTGGCATAAGCCACTCTTGGCAGGTCCCAGTGAAACTGGTTTGAAATTCAATGATATGAAATGCAATAAAATGACATCGACAATCAGAACTGTTTTCCCCCCATTCAATTAAAACTGGTGACTGCTCTTGGCACAGGAAAATCTGTATAAAATTATTGGAAGAGAGTGTAACTTGAATAGATGTTATAGGAAATCAAACTATTTTATCCATTCTAAGAAAAGCACCAGCATCTAAAATTATATTATTTTAAAATTTGCTTAATCAGTTACTTCAGTTTTCTTTCCATGAAAATTTAAGTAGACATTTTAAAAAGTCATATTATATTAAGCCAACAGCTTTGAGTTGGTATGTGTATACACTGACAAGATAGCTGTTCACATTAAGTAGTGATAATAATGATGGATTTGTACAATTATGGATATGGAATAGGCCTCAGAGATTATCTGGCCCAACCTGCTCATTTTACAGTTGAGAGAACTGAATCTAAGAAAGAATGAGGGAAATGCCCAGGAGCACAATGGCAAAGCCAGTGTTCCTGGCTCTCAGTCCAACTTTTTTTCCAAAACACTGCTTAAGATTCATGTCTTGCAATAATAATGCAATTTGCATCTAGCCAAAAGATAGCATTTCATTAATTTTCAATATATGTAATACATGTTATCATAAAACTGTGAAAAAGGAATTATTTTAATTAAGTTACTTCAAATAGGACATTTGTAAACAATGGAGTATCATTTTACTGACCCTGTAACCTCTGTAAGACTCCTCTTTTACTCTCCTCCAAATACTTGAGGAAGTGCAGTGGCTTTAAAATAATACTCTAGAGATGAACACCACAATCAGGCCAATAAGAGCTGGCTGAAAGCAGCAAATACCTTGGCAAAGTGTCAGAGATGCCATGTCCTGGTTCCCCAATGTACTGATCTGAGATATTTGGCTGGTTAATCATTCAATTTTCACAGGGGTCAATATTTTGGACTCACCTCTGGCATTGTATCAGGACCTCTTTTTGTAGAAGTCCAATGCTGGCTATGCTGCCCAGTTGAGATGCTTGCTTTAGCCAAGTCAGCCTCATACTTTCTTCCAACACAATTTCCCCCAGCTCAATTTCTGCTAAGTCCTGTAGCTCTGGGATAGGATATACATATGGAGAGCCAGGTGGATAGGCCTTCTTCCCCGGACACATTCCAGCTCCCTGCCTTGGGCTGACAGCTTTTCCTGGTGGCTAAAATTAAAATTTGGTTTCACTTCTTACTCCATCTACCTTTACTATCTAAAGAAGTCTATCTTAACCATTTAACATCCGTTTTTAAAAATATCTCATAGATCCTCTGCCCCGGCCTCCAGTGTTGATATGAGAATTTAAGGGGTTTCTTATTTTCCTCTGCACCCCTCTTACCATCCTGTACAAGGGAAGGAAGGTGATCATTCATTTCTGGATATACAAAAGACGCGTCAGTTATCTGATTCCTTTACTGGTAAGACAATGATACTTTCAACTGCTACAGACAATTACAGTCATTCTGTGGCACTGATTAAGATTTAGTTTTACTACCACCTATGAAGAATGTGTTGGGGGCCTCACTATGTGGAGTTGTGTCACAGAAATTTATTTATTTATATAAATATATAGATAAAATTATAAAATGCCCAATATGCATATTCAAGTTACACATACCTTCCCTTAAGATTCTAATATTGACTGTCCTCAATTCCTTCTCCCTGTGCCTCAACATAGGTATTCCTGGTTTAGAGGGGACCTGTATACACAGTACTATATAACCTCTTCCTCCCTTTTCTTATCCCTCTTCCTTTTGTCTTTTCCAGCTCAAGCAATTTCACCTTAAAGCAGTTTCTTTCTCATGTATTTACTTATATTCTTCCTCCCAATTTCCTTCATCAATACTCACCCTTTGCACCTTTACCTCAGGGAATTCTGGTTTTTATGTATCTTCGTAATTTCATGATTAAACAGACACATATACACACAGAATTATAGTTATTATGGATAATTAGTGCAAGGATAGTTCTAGTAAATATATATATATATATTTTTTTCTTATATAAGGAACTTTAAAAAATTTCAAAAACAAGACAGAAAATGGCAAATCATGATGCATACTATTAAACAGGCTGTGGCAAGTCATTATGAATCAATTTTTTATCAGCAAATAAAATTAACAAAAATTAGTGACTTTCCTATGTGTACCAAAATAGAATGGAGGTTAAGACAGGGGGGTCTAAAATTATGCTGGGTTCAAAACCTGGCCCTACTAGTTAACTACTATGAACAAATAGTTTTAATTTTCTTTTCCCTTCTTTTTAAATCTATAAAATAAAGACAATAGTAATACCTCCCTCTCAGGGTTGTTAGAAAGGATAAATGCGATAATATGCAGTATGCATTTGGAACTGTGGCTGGCCTCCACTAAGGGTTAGTGATCCTTATAATAGTAAACAGAAATAATCTCTTGCCCCTGAAGGCTACTCTGACTTCAGTGATGTCTCCTGCTTTCCTCTGTACTCTTTTTGCTGTTCTGTACAAGGGAGTGGTCATTCATTTTTTTAATTGGCTAACACAATAATACCTTCAACTTCCTCAGACAATTATAGTCTTCTCAAATCAGTTACTCATTTGGGTCTAAAACAATATATACTTACCATAGAGTATGTAACAAATTACATCTATTAAAACTTCATTAATAATTTAAATCTTCCAGACTTAGTTTTGTAGTTCTCCTTATCTCTAGATCATTCTGTAATCTCAAATCTTTCATCTATTACAAGTGTATTTCATACTTATGTTTGAATATCATGCAATGCCTAATGGCCACAGAATAACAGTATTCTTTCAAAAATACAGTAAATTTTAATTTTATAAATAAGTACATTGGATTTCATCTACGGCAGCACATTTCAAAATTTATTGTGCTTGTCAAGGAACTGGCTTTTTTTTTAGTATGGGAAAAAGATTACAAATTTATTTACCATGTATAGGAGGAGACTCACAGAGTAATTACCAATATCCTAATGGTGACCTGGTTTCTTATTGATATGTGTATTCTGGTTCAGTTCATCCTGGGGGTGGCTCAAGAGTCTTTATTTCTAATAAGCTCCCAGATATACTAATTCTGCTAATCAGTTTCACCACACATTGCTCCAGACAAGGATCTATAGAGCATCAGTGTGATCTTGAATAAGTAAAGTAAATTAAAAAATCTAATTTCAAATGTTAAACTCTAACATTTGGGTTTGGGGGTTAATAGTAACTTAAATTCTAGTTTGCAGTTATTTGATGGCATAATAATTTAAACTAATGTTGTGTTGGCATGTATATTGAATCTGTCAAATAATTATATTTTATTCTGATTACTGTCATGTTTTGGTTGAATTTATACATCTAGAAGATATTTTCCAAAAGAGAATAATAGAAATGACATGACAATAAAAGCCAAACATGAAATTTAAGCTAATATTGCCAAGTCTTATCTTTCTATGACAAGCCTTAAGATTTAAAGAATGGCAAGGTTTAAAAAAATACCTTTGGTTCTTCTAGAGGTATAGTTCAGGAGCAATCAAACTAGTACTTCACTGCAAATCTTTTGCTTTAAATAGCACTAGTATAGAGGCTGTGGGAAAAAAGCATGCAATATTAAAAATATGACAAGAAGAGAAGAGTAGACAGGAAAGAGAAATGTCAAATTGTAAAAATACATTTGAGTGGAAGAGAAACATGTTCTTGGTTAGGATACATCATGTTGGACTCATATACTGCAATATAGATGAATAAGGTATGAAAAAGAAAGATCTTTTTCATAATTAATTGAGCTTATGAGCTCCTGTTTTTGTCTGATTCAGCACATTGATACATTTTTAAAATATAAAAGTCTTGAAGGGGGAAAAAGGCACCCACACATACCATCGTTCTTTCTATCTATAATTCTAAACAAGATATGAGAGAAAAAGAAATATGAGTCTCATAGGATTCCATTGATTATGACAGTGAGGGGATTAAGTGATTATCTTTCTTCTTTGAATTTTTTTAATTTTGAAATAATTTTAGATTTTCAGAAGAATTGCAAGGATAATACAGAGAGTTTTTGTACATTTTTACTCAGCTTTCCCTAACGTTAAAAAAACATCTTACATAACTATGATGTGTTTATCAAAACTAAGAAACTAACATTGGTATAATACTGTGAACTAAATTACAGGCTTTATTAAGTGTTCACTATTTTTTTCAGGAATGTCCTTTTTCTTTTCTAGAATTCAATTTAGTTTACCTACAACATTGCATTCAATCATTGTTTCCTTAGTATCTTCTAACCTGTGAGAGTTTCTTAAGTCTTTCTTTGTTTTTAATGTCATTGACAATTTTGAAAAGTATTGGTAAAATATTTTACAGAATGTCGATCAGTGAGGGTTTTCCTATTGTTAGACTTGAGTTATGAAACTTTGAAAAAAATAACAGCCACGTGAAGTCACCTTCTTGTTTCATTATATCAGGGAACATGATATCAACAGAATTTATTACTGGTGCTATTAAACTTGATCACTTGGTCAAGATGACTTTTGTCCATTTCTCTACCATGAAGTTACTCTTTTGTCATGTTTACATTATAAACATAAATGAGTCACTGAATCTGAACCACACATAAAAAAGAGAAAATTAAGTCCCACTTACTAGAGAAGGAATATTGTGACAGATAGAATAATACCCTATTCACTCCCTCCCAAAGATGTCCATATTCCAATCTTCAGAATCTGTGAATATGTTTTCTCTGGCTGTCATCAAGTCTTTCTTTTTGTCTTTGTTTTTAGCAGCTTGAATTACCTACATGTGCATTTTGTATTTATTCTGCTTGGTTTTATATGAGCTTCTTGGATCTGTGGTTTGACATAATAACTAATTTTGGAAATCATTCTCTCCATAAATAATTTGTTGGCTTTATTCTTTCTTTTTTCTCCTTCTGGAATCCAATTAGATGCATTTGAGATTAATTGATATTTCCCCATAGTTCTTAGATGCTCTGTTGTGTTTCCTCCCCCCCCCCCAACTAATTTTTCTGTTTGGTTCTCCATTTGGGTAATAGCTACTGAATTTTCTTCTGTTTCCCTCATTTTTCCTTTGTTGTGTCTAATCTTCAGAGAAGCCCCTCAAAACCATCCTTTATCACTTTTACTGTGTTTTTGATTTCTAGCATTTCCAATTTTTTTCAAATTGTTCCAACTCAGCTGAAATTATCTACCTGATTTTCCACGTTCAAATGTTCCACTGAAGTCTTTAACTACAAATTGTGGCAATTTTAACTTCCCTATCTGAAAGTTTCAAGATTTGAATCTCATATGAATCCTGATCCAACGGTTTCTTTGTTTCTTCAGGCTGTGTTTTTTCTTGCCTTTATTTTTTAGGGTATATATCATATTTGGGGGAGGGGCAAACCTCAAGTGTTGTTTAATACTAATGTATGTCACTTTTTATGTTTGGGGATGAATGTGCATTTTTTCCTCTAGTAGGCTTTTAATTGAGGGGGGTTGTGCTAATCTACTAAGGAGTCCACCAGATTTTGAAGTTTGTTGTTCTACTTAAGCTCAGTAGACTAGAAACTTCAAATTCTACTAGTAATGCCTTGTGTTTGTGACTTATCTGGTTTATTTGCCAGATATTTTCTTCTCTGTTTGTGTCCTACTTTATTTTCACTTTTCCTTCACTCCTCAGAGAGATTCTACGCTGTGCAGCCTTTTCTGTTGTAATCTACTGTCGTTATTATAATAGCTGTGGAAGTATTATTAGTAGCCTGGAGATGGGGCATAAGGAGTGTATTCTCTTGTTCCAATCAATATTAGGTACTCTAATTGAAGCAATTAGCCTTGATCTGAGTAGAGCCTATACTGCTTTCTTTGCTTCTCTTCCTTTGAAAGGATGGCCCTAGCAGATATCACTGCCCCTCTCCCCAGGTAGAGCTTATTTTGTTCATAATTTTCTGCTTTAGCAGCAGTGAGTGTCCACAAGGACCTTCAGTTTGTATTTTCCTCCCTTCTCCAGATTAAGGCTTTTGTTCTTTAGGACATGTAAGGGAGTTGGCTATGAGCAGGGGTTTCCCTCCCCTCTTCCAGCTATAAAAGGCTTCTACCAGGGCACTCAGGCTACACAGTTTTTATTTTCTTTCTAAGGTTTACCCACTCCCTCCCTTAGGGAAGATAATGAGTCAGAGACAGAGATTCTGCAGTGTCTGCTGTTCCCCTCACCCAGCCTCAACAGCAAGCAAAGCTTTCTCAGGATCTCCCCTGATTTTCTCATTAAGTAACTGGTGGAGTTTGAGGGAGGAAAAGCCTGAAAGTGGATGGGAACACCACCTATGTCTACAGCCTGCAGGTGCTTTGCACTCTCATGAGATCCCACTTCACAGATTAGCAATTTAAGAAAATTTGTCCCTGAATCTTCTTTCCAATTTATATATAACCCAGTGGCATCATCCTTATTTAAGCAAGCATCTGGGTTTATTTCTACCTTTTCAGATTCCAGGTTAGTTTATTGTGTAACCTCAGGTCTTTGATGGATTTCAGAAAATCATTAATTTGAAGTTTGTCCAGCATTTTCACTTGTGAAGATGAAGAGATACTCTTTCCAGTTCTTTATATCTCTGAGCTAAAATTGCAAATGAATTATCTCTTTTGCATTTAAGAAAGCATTAGTTTGCAAGTGTTCTTTGATATAGTTTGGTCACTTTGTAGTAAATGGTGGCGATGGCACGATCCCAAAATTCAGGCATGTGTCAGGAATAATCTTTTCCAATCATCACCAGCTCCTGCCCCATGAGACATGGGGATGCACATAATACTGTTTGAAAATGTAAAAGACATGCATTTTATAAGTACATTTGGAAAATGTACTATATAACCTTATTATATAACTTCTTATTTTGAATTTACCAAGGTCTTTAATACATAAATGTGACTGGTAAATCCACAAGAGTATGTTTTTCAAACTTTTTTCAAGGAACTATGCCTCTCTCCTCTCTGGAAATCTCTGGAAAATTATCTGTAGGCACAGTATACTTTGTAAAGGCTGCACAATGAAATTGAGTAACATGTAAAGTACTCTAGGCTCTTCTGTTTCCACTTTGTTAAACTTCATATCCACTTTTGTTTGATGGGCCTTCCTCCTCTTACTGGACAGCTGAGGTTCCAGGGCTGGGTGACCTGTGACATTTGGCACAGCATCTCTTTCGATTGAGTTAAGGATAGGAGCTATCCTGTAAACCCAGTGGTTAGACAACATAGTCCTTTATTATCCTGGCTATGCCTAAATTTGCCCCAGAAGAGAATGGCCAAGTTATTATGTACTATGTGAAAAATGGGTAGAAAATTATGACAATGAAAATTGGAAGGGAGTAAGTTTTTCTTCCTTGAATTGAACCATTTCATTTTCCTAGCCAGAGCATCTGGGATTAGGCATAAATGCTGTGTCTCTCTTTTGACAAAACTCAGTAACAGTACATTTTTATATTGACTATTTTCCTTAACCTTTCTTAGCCACTTAGGTATGGTAAAGTCAATTCTTCCTAGGTTTTGGTATTTGGAATATGAGAAGAAACAATTTTTTGTAGATATAAAGGTCAGAGACACCTTCATTTCACTTTCATAAGAAATTCACAGGTAAAATTGAATTTAAGAGCTGGCCAACCACTGTTAAGAAATACACCGATGTTATGATAGTTTAAAGAATCATTTCAAAAGGCAATACTCTTTTTTTTTTCCTGGCAGTTGAGAAGGCTTACAGTCAAGTTCCTATATCACGGATCCTGAGACTTAGAGAGATGTATAAATAATGGCTAAATTCTAGTTGCTCACAGTTATAAATTGTCCTTTTATAGTCAATTCACTTTCAAATGGATTCCTGCAAAATGTCAGTTAAATTAGCTGACCAGGACAAAGAATAAAAATCCAAATGGTCAGACTTTGTTTTATTCAATCAGATGTTTTTTTGGTTTTTTTTTGTTGTTTTTTTGTAGGGGAAAAAATATCATGGGTTGTATTTTATGGTCACTTCTGAAACATTTTGGAGATGTCACGTAGACATGATCTCTGGAGAATTTCTTTCCTGGTTCAAGCAACCTCTGTACTTGCCTGTGCCGTCTTATATTACTTTAAGACTGTGTAACTTTTGAGTCAGAGGTGCCTGTGGCATGAAAAGCCTGGGTTGCCCTCAGGGGATTTGTCACACTTTATTTAGCTCAAGCATGGACTCAGAAACCCGGAAAATGTACTCTACTTGGCAGCCCAGCACTTTTTACAGGTAGTAAAGTTCAAGCTATCAAAGAACTTTTCAAGCTGACAATTATATAACACAATATGTGACCTTTACAACAAGATTTAGGCTGGGAAATCTATGCTGAGGGGTTTCCCTCCTGCTGGTATATACCTTGATTATTCACTGCCTCCTCTCTTAAGAAAAACACTCTGGCTATATGTCAACCACTTGTTCTATGCCATACTAGCATAGTGAATGGTTTTAACATTTCAAATAGAGTAAAACACGTTACCTTCCTGCTACCTTACCTGACAATTTGAAACAAGTTAAGACTTCCAACTCCCCCACTTCTTGTTTGTAAGAGATGATAGTGACCAAAGATGCAATTAAAAAGAGTCTCCTGAAAGGATTAGACTGACAACTATTACAATGGGACTATAACAGAGGCAATAAACTGGCTTGACCTATAACTTACATGAATCTAAGATGAAATAAAAGAGATGCAGTCTCTACTTAATGGAGGAGGACAGAGTTTGGGGAATAATATAAAGTCATGATTAAGCAGAGCTGACAAAATCTTTTGTAGATAACTTTTTTCAGTAAGATTTCATACATTAAAATGAAATATATCAAATAGTATGAAAAATATTTCATAGGTAAAAATGTGCTTATTTTTTGCTTATGTATTTACTTTTTAATATCTTCTTTGATATTAAAGCATTATCAGGATTGGAGAGTCAATCATTTGTTACCTTTTAGTGACTGGAAGGCTGACAGAGCCATGCATGTCTATTCTTTCCCTTACTATATATTTACTAGGCATCTTCCATGTTGAAGAAATGTTTCTAAGATCACAATACAACAATGGGGGAGGAAAAGCTTAGAAACTTCTTTACTTTCTCTTTGCCCTTGTCTTTTTCAGGTAATATTATATACCAGTTTCCTTCTTTTCTTTTAGTGAAACCCATAGAAACTTCACACTCTTGCCAAGAAACTACAGCAGCATCTGCAAACTACAACCGGGAGTGGCAAGATAGAAAGGAGAGGCCAGGCGAGTTGACAGTAGTATAAAAGGAGTTATACAGAGTGCCTCTAGAGCTCTTCTCTTCAGTGCAGTCAAAGGTGACCCCAAGAAGTAGAAAGGGAAAAGGTAGAGAGTTACTTTCTGTTAAATAACCCATGGAGTCAGTGGTTCAATCCTACAATTTGAGGTCCATTTGTATTGCATGTGGTAGTATTTTACAGAATCAGAGGTTAGAACAGAGTCATTTTGCAACAGAAAACACTTTATTTCTGAAGAAAGTACTATTTTTGTCTCTTTTCTATTCTTTTTTTCCTACTATCAACTAGCATAGCCTCTTTCCTTGCAAAGATATTTTGATTTTGTTATACAATAAAACTAAACTAGAAAACAAACAAAAAAATAGCAAAACTATTCTTAAGAACTATTTTAATAAATTATATGGAGTTTCTATTTTAATTTTTGACATGACTATGTCATTAAAAATTAATGAGCCAAGAGGCACATTGAAGGTTTTGATGTGACAGCCTATTTAATTGAATTATTATATTGATATATTTTCATTCCATTCTTAACAAAATGGAGGCATCCATCCCTGCTTCAATTAACATGTGTCATCTGTTCAGAATTTATATGTTTCAGTATGAATCAACATCCTACAAAAAACCTTTTTTTGTTGTTTCTAACATAAATGTCTGCTTCCTAGCTCAACTTTAAAATTTGTGGTATTTTTTAAATGATAAATGCCATAGAGCTGTTGTGTGTAGAGTTCATAATGAAATCTGGTTAATATGACTCTTGAAAGAATAAAAATATGACACTTTATAGGTCCAAGGAAAAGTTCTACATGTTGAAAAGTAAAATTAAAGGAACTTATTTTAATATTAATATTTTTGAAGCATGAAAGGAACACTAGCCATTATCATACTCCGATAATGTAAAAAAATACATACACTCTAGATTAGTTTAGACATCTGAACCTCCAGTCAGGCCACACAGGCTTTCCTTTCTTGGAAATTCATTGACCAGCTAAAAACTTTTCAAGGTTTAATACCTAGAAAAAAATAAAATAAATCCTATGAATTAGTGTAACTCTTCATATCCCTCAAAATCTGGGATATGACAGGAAATGAGTGTATTCATGAGATTTGACATACTGACATTTGGGAATATAAACCTGAGAAAATTTGCCCTGAGCCCATACAACAATTAAACCAAAATAGGTACCTCAAAAATGATGCTAATTAAGATCTACCTTTTCCATTCTTAGTTCACTCTAGGTGGATTATTAGAGGAACATTACAGAGTTGTATGAAGAGGAGAATAATAGTCTCTGGCTAGAAGAAAATGGACTATGCCAAAAAACTGAAGGTTCTGGATAATAAGCATCAGTGGAAATCGTGAGAACAAGTGTGGGAGTGGATTTCAGTGTATAATGATAATTCAATTATATAGAAGTACTTATCTTTTACATAGGATTCACTGTTCTAGCCAGAATTCCTGGAGCTGGTTCTAATAATTGCTCTGTTTGCTTTTATTAAGTCATATAAATGATTATGGATTTATAGAAATACGATGGAGTTCCTGGAACTTCTTTGGCATCTTATTGAAGAAAGGGGCAGAGGATTAAGGGAGATGGAAATACAAAATAGATTAATATATGAGATCTGAGAAAGCATCATTTGCCTATGTGCTGCTAAAGGTCACAAAGATAATTCCATCTCTAAGATAGTAAGTTATATACTGCTGAGGAGAACACCAGTCTCTTTATTTGATAAAAATCAGCCCAGACTCTGGGAATTGGCATGAACCTATCAATTTGGTATATGTATTCTTTTGTCCTCACTGGAATTGACAAGTACTCAAGATATCCATTTAAGGGCTTATAAAACACAATGTGTATATTTTTCCCTAAAATTATATGAAATTATCACTGTTTTAAAAATAAATCTGGATACCTACTACTACCGAAAAATGTGAGGAACATAAAAATGCTTCTTTGGTATAGCACCTCTTGAACTTAAAGTTAACACCCAATCAGGGTTGAGAACAATTACCTTGGTATGGCAATAACCAAATCTCCCTGACAATAAAAATTAGGTGAGGTATGTGTTAAATTATAGAATCACAAGCCCTTTAGCTGAATATAAATATTTATTTAGTTATCTGCGGTGAAGCTAAGGATTTTACCTTTGTAAGTAAACCAAGGTTGTTCATAACATCAGATCAATTGGAAGATACTACATTATTTTTTATTTTTATTTATTTATTTTTATTTCAGCATATTACGGGGGTATAAATGTTTAGGTTACTTATAATTCCTTTGCCCCACCTGAGTCAGAGCTTCAAGTATGTCCATCCCCCAGATGGTGCATACCGCACCCATTAGGTATGAATATATCCATCCTCTCCTCTCCCCTCCCATCTGCCTGACACCTGATGAATGTTACTACTATATGTGCACTTAAGTGTTGATCAGTTAAGTCAGTTAATACCAATTTGCTGGTGAGTACATGTGGTGCTTGCTTTTCCATTCTTGTGATACTTCACTTAGTAGAATGGGCTCTAGCTCTATCCAGGATAATACAAGAGGTGCTAGAGTAGCATTATTTTATGTAGCTCAGTAGAACTCCATGGTATACGTATACCACATTTTATTAATCCACTAATGTATTCATGGGCACTTGGGTTGATTTCATATCTTTGCAATTGTGACTTGTGCTGCTATAAACATTCTAGTGTAGATATCTTTTTTATAGAATGTCTTTTTTTTTCCCCCTTTGGGTAGATGCCCAGTAATGGGATTACTGGATCAAATGATAATTTTACTTGTAGCTCTTTGAGGTACAACCATAGAATTGTACTAGACTACAGTACCATCAGCAGTGTATCAGTGTTCCTATCTCTCCACATCCATGCCAACATTTATTGTTTTGGGACTTTTTGGTAAAGGCCATTCTCATTGGAGTTAGGCGATATCTCATTGTGGTTTTGCTTTGTATTTCTCTGATGATTAGAGACGTTGAGCATTTTTTCATGTGCTTTTTGGCCATTAGTCTATCTTCTTTTGAAAGGTTTCTGTTTATGTCTTTTGCTCACTTTTTGATAGGGTAGTTTTATTTTTATTTTATTTATTTATTTATTTATTTATTTATTTATTTATTTATTTATTTATTTATTTTGCTGATTTTCCTGAGTTCTATACAGATTCTAGTTATCGTCCCTTTATTGGATATGTAGCATGTGAATATTTTCTCCCATTCTATAGATTGTCTGTTCTCATGATAGTTTCCTTGGCTGTCCAGAAGCTTTTTAATTTGATCAGGTCTCATTTGTTTATTTTTGTTGTTGCTGTGATTGCCTTTGGGTCTTCTTCATAAATTCTTTGCCTAGGCCAATAGCTTTAAGAGTTTCTCCAACATTATCTTCTAGAATTCTTATAGTTTTGTGCCTTAGGTTTAAGTCTATTATCAGCCATGAGTTTATTTCTGTGAGAGGTGAAAGGTGCAGATCCTATTTCAGTCTTCTACATATGGCTATCCAATTGTCCCAACATCATTTATTGAATAAGTATTCTTTTCCCCAGTGTATGCTTTGTTAAAATTAGATGGCTATATTAAGGCAGTCTTAGCAATAAACTTATGGCAGTAATCTAAGAATTTAAGAAGGGAATTGAAATTCTGATGAAAAATATATTTTATTGCAATATTTACTACATTGTTTTTTGATTTTCTTGGTTCCCATATTTTATAATTTGGCTTTATGATTAAACTGTGAGGTCAGTTTTTGTTTGGTTTCTTCACAATTAATCACTGTCTTATATATAATTTGAATGATAAATGCCTATTTATTTCTAAACTCTAACATGTGCTATGCAGATAATAGGAGTGTCATTAAATGACTCATCAAGGTAAAAAGAATATATGAAAGTTGAATGTTTTGTTTAGATATTTAAAATAATTTTAATTATAGACAAATCACTTTATCTTTTCTTATCATTAACAGTAGAAACAGTTATTGTGAAAATTGGAAAATATGGCTGACCTATAATACTCCATTTCTTAGGACTCCAAATGAAATGGAGAGAATAGAAATAGTCCTGTTGACTTCAATATTTTCAAAACAAAATAATTTCTATGAATACATGGTAACAGACAGTAGTTAGCACTAAATTTAAGTGATAAATCAGATATATTGCTGTGCTATGAAGTAATATATTGTGCCATATAAACACAGGGAAAAATAGTCATTAGATGCTCATTTGTCCTTCAGATGCAACTGCAGTGTTCTGGCTTTTGAGAAATCTATATATTTTAACACTATTTCTTTTTAGGGTATGCAATTTAATATCTCTTGTCAATTCAACATATATGATATACTATAATACACAAACTTCTAAACTGACAAGGTCTCTTCTATCTTATTACAAAAAAAAGACTTGAATTTTTCTTTTTTCTTTCTTGCATATTATTTTATACTTCTGAGATATTATCTGTTTAGGGGTATAAAGAACCCATTGTTTTATATTATATTAAAGAATTTTGCAATTCTATAATACCCATATATAACTTGGGAATCTTTCATCAACTCTTAATGGAACTTTTGGTACACAGAAATAGAAAACTAGTCATTTGAGTGGAAAAAGATAAAACTGAATCTCTGCTTCAGATTTTATATAGATCCAGATAGGTAACAGACTAAATGTCATAATACAGAACATTTATGCTTTTTAGTAAAAATAAAAATTTGAAAATATCTCTTAGATTGTATGGGGAAATATTTGGTGAATAAGATAAAAACAGTGTTGACTCTATAAAAAGCTTAACAAATTTGACTGTATTAAAATTAAGAACATTATTAAAAGATACACTAAAAGAATATGAAAAAGCATTTTATACACTGATAGAATACATCTATATTTGTTTGCTATTAAATTACATAAGGAAAACCTACAAATTAGTAAGAAAAGTACAATAAAACAATAAAAATGGACAAGAGACATTAGCGAGCATTTTGCATAGGTGAATAAACAAAATGAGATATTTAACTTTATTGTAATCAGTTAAATGCACAACAAAACCACTATAGCATCTTGTCTTATTCCTGTTACATTGGCAAAATTTATATCTGACTATACCAAGTGTTATAGATAATGAAAATCTGTAGAATCTGCTAAATATTAACAGTTGGAGAGTTAGTTGATTTACCACTTAAACAGTTTGGCATTTTTTAAATTTGATTATTATGATATGTTGTGACATGGAAAATCCATTTCTATATCTATCTGGGAGAGTCTCTTGCACCTGTGCAATCAAAGACAGGTTTAGAAATGTTATATCACTGCTCTTCACAATAACAAAAGCTTGCAAACAGTTAAAATGCTCATCAATGGATGCAATATCCAAGGAACACCTTGTAATAGTGTATTCTGACAGTGGCATATTTCAGACAATGTCATATTACACAACAGTTAAATTGAAGACTATGGTTTATCTGAGCAATGAAATAGCAAATGAAAAACTAAGTTTCAAAAGGTTACATATGCTTGAGGTCTTTTGTTAAGTGAAAGGAAATGAAAAATAAGGCATACCTCAGAGATATTGAAGGTTCCACTCAAACCACTGGAATAAAGCAAATATCACAATAAAGTGACTCACAAAAGATTTTTGATTTCCAAATTTATATAAAAGGTATTATTTAAAATGGTTATATTGCACACTATTCACTGCACTACAATACTCTGTGCTCTGCCTAATCATCCCTCCCTCACCGCAACCCATGGAAACCACTGATCTTTATTCTGTCTTCATAGTTTTGCCTTTTCTAGAACATCATATAGTTGGAATCATCCAGCATGTAGTCTTTTAAGATTGGCTTTCTTCATTTAGTGATACGCATTTGAGGTTCTTCCATATCTTTCATGGCTTGATAGCTCAAATCTTTTTAACACTGGATAATATTCCATTGTCTGGGAGTATCATAGTTGATTTACCTATTCTCTTACTGAAGGACATCTTGTTTGCTTCTAAGTTTAGGCCATTATGAATAAAGATATTATACCCATCTGTGTGCAAGTTTTTGTGTGGGTATATGTTTTCAACTCATTTGAGTAAATACCAATCATTCCATGATTGCTGGATCCCATGGAAGTGCATGTTTAGTTTCTTTACAAACTGCCAAAATATATTCCAAAATAGCTGTTCTATTTTGCTTTCCCACCAGCAGGAATGAGAGTTCCTATTGCTCCACATCCTCACTAGCATTTTGTGTGGTTAGTGTTCTAGATTTTGGCCATTCTAATGGGTATATAGTAGTATTTCATTGAGGTTTTAATTTGCATTTATCTCATGACATATGATATTGAGCATCTTTTTATATAGTTATCATATTTGCCATCTGTATATCTTCTTTAGTAAGATGTCTGTTCAGATCTTTTTTCAATTTTTTTTTAATTGGGCTGTTCTTTATTTTTTCTTGTTGAGTTTTATGAGTTTTTTATGTATTTTACATAATAATCCTTTAACAGTTATACAGTTTGCAAATATTTTCTCTCATTCTGTAGCTCTGCTTCTTATTCTTTTGGCAATGCCTTTCACATAGCAGAAGTTGTTAATTTTTATGAAATTCAGCTTATCAATTATTACTTTCATGGATTATGCCTTTGGTGTTATATCTAAAAAGGCATGCCAAACCCGTGGTTATCTAGGTTTTTCCTTATGTTACCTTCTAGGAGTTTTATAGTTCTGCATTTACATCTAGGTCTATCCGTTTTGAGTTAATTTTTCTGAAGGGTGCCATATCATTGTGCAGATTCATTATTGGGTTTTATATGTGGATGTTCAGTTGTTTTAAGACCATTTGTTAAAAAGAGTATATTTTCTCCATTGTATTAACTTTGTGGTTTAGTGGTTTGGTGTACCATTTTCTACTGGCTTCTATATTCTTTCCAATATTACTTCTAATAATTTTAAAACTAGGCCATCTTCTGTGAGAGTTGTAGCCCTTTGGTGTCTTGGGGTCACCTATAGAACTCAGAACCTAATTTTTAGAGAATGTTATTGATGACAGGAGGAGTTCATGGACATTCTGAGAGAAAAGCAATTGACATCTTTCTAAATTGTGAATTGAAGTTTCCCATGGAAACTTTTAAAAGTCCTTTTCCATGACAATAAGAAACAAGGTTGACTATAACCTTGTTTTTCTTAATTCTGAAATGTTTTGTTATTGGATCAGCTTATGAGCTCTTAGCTTCCTGTGACTTTCTGCTCACTATCTCACATTTTCATCAGTAAGAGATCAAACAAAGACCCAGATTATACAAGGGCTACCAAACAACTTGGGAAGAAAAATATAGGGACTTTGAGTTATCTTGGAATTTTTCAGTTTAATTAATAAGGAAATATCAAATTATACAGGAAAATAAATTAATGGATCTTAAAAAAGGTGAACTTAACATTAATTGAGATAATTAACTTGAGGGCATTCTGAATATAGACACCAAAGTTGTTATTTAGGCCACCTTCAACCTCAGTCAATTTTACTCTATAAAAGGGGAAATATTATGTTATAATATTTTATAATAATATTTATAATCATTACAAATAATTATAGATTTTTCTTCTCTTTTTTAAAGAGAAGAACCCAAAAACAATGATGGTTGGTGACCTTTACCTTCAATTTGTTGCCATCATTCTTTACTTTCTAAGTGCATCTGTTTTTCTCAGTTTTCTCAGGTATCTGGAAAATGATAATAATAATTCCTACCAATGTGCCTTTACCTCAATTATTCATTTCTTATTTAAAAAAAAAAGACTCTTGACTTAAAGGTAGATTTTGTGGAAACTTCTTGGAGTCTGATCAGAGGACTCATATTTAGTAAGAGAGACTCCAGGCAAGGAGGCAAGCCACCTAACTTTTCTGAAAATTACTGATACCTGTTTTACCAAAACTTTAGCTTTGTAATATGAGTCAAAATGTTGAAAAATTGAGAAACTGTACAAAATTCTTCATGTACTACATGTGAAGTTCATTATTATTATTAATCTCATGGGTTATTAGGAGGATTAATGCATTTGTGCATATAAAGGACTTAACATACTGCCTGGCACTCAGAAAGACCTAAAAAAGCAGATCTTATTAACACTTATTTAATATAGCAGGTGTGAATATTTAACAATCTCTTTTCACTCATTCCATCTTCCTTAACATCATTTACATAAAACTATTCTGCTTATTTACAGAATAAGATTGTCTGTGACTCTCCTCTGCAGTCTTAATTTTAATGTTAACTCCATCTCTAAAAATTAATTAATTTCTTCTATTTATCTTAGTGGCATCCCATTGGTTTAAGCTACCAGTATATTTTTCCTGAATTTCTATAACATATTTATATTTGCTTTACTTTTTTCCACTCTTTACTCTTACCAAAGAGTCATCCTTAAATATACGGTTGGATCTTGTTGGTAACTGCTGTGTACAACTGTACAGTTTAAACACAGAGATAAAATATACCCTCTCCAATGGCAGTGTGACTGAAATCCAGCCAACTCTCATCTAGCCAATGCACATGATTTCCTTTCCCCTGAAGAAGGTGTACCTTTTCCATGCAGAGAGACTCTATGTAGTCCCAAGCCTTATGCCCATGGCACTGTGTCCCACCAAAATATGAAACTTAAAAATTTACACAAAAGCCCATATGGGGTTGTTGCTCTGCATATTACTTTTTGCTGAAAACCTTCTACTGTTCTTCCTTATGCTTAATATAGAACTTGGGGACTTAACACTGCCAGCCACAGCCTACATAGGTAGCCTCTAAGCCCCAACCTCATCTCAGGCCCCTTTCTCCCTCACACCTGCAGCTCCAGCCATGCTTCCTGCTTCCTTTCAGTTCTCTTAAAAGCTGAGTCATTACTAATAGCTTTTGTGTGTATATTTTCCTCTGATTATAATGTTGTTCCCTATGCCCTGCCTGTCTAACTTTCATTCATCCTCTAGGCTACAGTTTAAATGTTACTCCAAACGGCTTTTCCTAAACACCACTACCTCTCCAAGATAACTTAGATTTCCCTGTTAGGTTCCTGCATTTTGTGGCACTTATGACTGTCCCAATATTGGTCATCAGATCTGTCTTTCTTGCCAGAACATATACTCAAAGAGGGTAGGGAATGCATTTCTTCAACTCATGACTATACCTTTACCACCTTGATATTTTTAAATGAATAAATAAAACATGAATGATTGAATGAATTTCATAATACCTTTTAGCTCATATTGAAATTCATTATTTTCTTATTCTGCTATTTTAGGAGTCTTGTTATAAATCAAAATATTAAAAATGACATTAAAATAATATTGCTGCAAGCAGCATTGATACTTGGTTCGCTAACAGTGTTGCTTTTACAGACCACTATGGCCTCCAGGCATTTAAGAGAGAGATTTATAGGGGCCCTAAATCATTTTCTTCTTGCCTTCTTGGCAGGCAAATATGTGCTGCCAAAACTGCTTCCCCAGAGTGTCTGTGCTATCTAAGGAGCACAAGGCAGCTGCAAGTGTTATAAATGATACTTGGTCCCTGCAACCTGCCTGTGGTATAGCTTCCTCTTCACTGGCCATCATAGCAATGTCAAACCAAAGCTTCATGCTGGTGCATTTGCCCTCTATAACACTGTTAGGTACATAGGATAAAATAATGAATAATAATAATAGTTACTAAAAATGATTCAAGAAGATAGAACAACTAAAATGCTCAATGGCTATAAGAGGTACAATCAATAATGTACCATAGGATACTGTCTAGGAAAATGGACACATGTTAGATTTGTTATGTTTTCATAGAGCATTTTTTTCTACCTCCTCTCATTCTTTTATTCTTTCTCTTCTCCTAACAGATTTCTTTCCTTTCTCTATATTTTTTTCACTCATTCCCTAGGTGATTATTTCTGATTCTTTTTGTTGTTGTTGTTGCCTTTGTTAAATGATATTTCACATACAAATTCAAATGTATGAGAGAAAAGATCAGAGCTACATTGGTCTACACAAAGTAGGGACCTGGAATTGCTCAGTGTTTCCATTTTTTTTTTTTTTTTTTTTTTGAGACAGAGTCTCACTTTGTTGCCCAGGCTAGAGTGAGTGCCGTGGCGTCAGCCTAGCTCACAGCAACCTCAAACTCCTGGGCTCGAGCAATCCTTCTGCCTCAGCCTCCCGAGTAGCTGGGACTACAGGCATGAGCCACCATGCCCGGCTAATTTTTTTTTATATATATATCAGTTAGCCAATTAATTTCTTTCTATTTTTAGTAGAGACGGGGTCTCGCTCTTGCTCAGGCTGGTTTTGAACTCCTGACCTTGAGCAATCCGCCCGCCTCGGCCTCCCAAGAGCTAGGATTACAGGCGTGAGCCACAGCGCCCGGCCCATTTTTTTTTTTTTTTTTTATGTGGACTTTGGGTGAAGTCTGTTGGACTCCGAAATCTGAAAAGCATAATTTGAAAACAGTGTCAAGGACCAAAAAAATATTTGAAGGTTTGTTTGTTTGTTTGTTTGTTTCAATCTAGCATATAATACATGTGTGAAATGAATAAACATAGGAGTGGACTTGAACAACAGGCTTGCTCGTGGTAAGAGTAGCCAAGTTTCCACACACTGGCTTTTGGATTATTTGTATATCTTTTTTAATGCTGGTCTCTTTGAGGTCCTTGGCAGAAAGAAGATAACTTTTCAAAATGCCATTTGAATCAAAACAAACATCTGAAAATTTCATTTGTAATATAAATTTAGTATTTCGTCTCCTCTCATGTTAGAACCTGTCCCTTATTTTGTTTTAACTTTTTTTTAGCTTTTATGTTTTGTACTATTCTCAATTACTTAGGTTAGTCTTACATTTGATTATTTTAGGGTTAACTTGTGATTAGTTCCTGTTTTACATCTGGGCAGTTTTAGAGAATCATAAAACAAAACACACAAAAAATGTATTGCCATACAATGAACTAGAAGAGAAAAATATTCTCTACAGCCAGTTTTCAATAATTCACAGGTATGAAAAACATACAGATTTATAGAACTTAGGTTTCATATTATCCATTTATATAAAACTGAATGAAAAATGAAAACTGATTAAGGTCAATACAAAGTAGGTAGTAAAATAGTAGCAAAGCACCAACTGATCAATTTAACTAAATGGTGAAAGGCAAAATTAATATCTATTTTTCTAAATGATTGTATTGCTTACTATTCCCCAAACTTGTAAACTTGGTCACTTTCATTTGCATTTTGCATACATTTTTGTTTTTCTTTAAGCCTGAAATGTCCTTACTACATTTTATTGTAGGCAAAAATTTTTTTAAATAGAGTTTATTTCTTAGAGAATTTTTAGGTTTATAGCAAAATTGAACAGAAGGTACAGAGATTTTTCATATACCTCCTGCCCCAACATACCCACAGCCTCCTGCACGATCAATATACCCATACCAGAATGGTACCTTTGTTATAATCTATAAACCTATTTTGGCACCTCCATAGTTTAGGTGACACTATATTCTCACCTCCATAATTTACATTAGGGTTCATGTTGTACATTCTGTGGATTTTGACAAATGTATAAAAAAGTCATCTGGATTCTACCAGGAAAGTTACTCTCTCAACTCTCAGAATTTAAACAACATTATCTCATGGGTTTGAAAAATTTTTGTTATAGATTTATCTTCTCTATTAGGGTGTCAATAAATCCAGGGAATACTTTATATATCTTATAGCCCCAGCATTTATTATAATGTCTTAAAAAAATAGAAACTGTACTAATATTTATTGAATGAATGAAACCTTGCTACACAATACATATTCTGTCCATCTTTTTTGATACATTTTATCAGAGCTTTTTGATGAGCCCTTCTTAAAAAAAAACAACAACTTCAGGCCAGGCCAAGGTCATCATTAATCTGTCTTGGCTTTAATATCAAAACGGAAATGATTTTTCTCATAACAATGAAATAAAGACACCCATATGGAAAAACTGGCTTGGAAAAGAAAAAAAAATCACACGTAAGTGTTAAGATTATTGAGAACAACTTGTTCCACAACTGTAAGATGGCAGGTGAAGAAAAGTAGAAGAAGGCAACATAAAAATATGCAGTAAAAAAGTTTCTAATAATCTCTCATGAGAGTGTATTTTCAGAAAACTGTAGCCAGAACAGGCTTGTTGCAATCAAGAACTGTGGGATTTTCAGAGTAGAGGTTTCGGGCTTAAGGTGAGCAAGAGAAACAGAATTGTGAACAGTGATGAGCTCTACAAATAGCAGCTGCAAATCAAAGAACAATCTTCATGTGTGCACAGTGTGGAAGGGACTGGAAGTTACAGATTGGTCTTTTCCGCTTCACCCACACACACAAATATAATAACAACCATGACAGTAGCTTCATCTTTGGATAGGAAGGGTACAAGAAAGATCTATTTATTTATTTATTTATTTATTTATTTATTTATTTATTTATTTATTTATTCATTTCTATCGTGTGTACTTACCATGAGGCAGATTTATCACAAAGGATACAATTTAATAAATATAATACCTTAAAGTCTAAAGGAGGTAATTTATTCTATAAAAATAAATTTCTGTAGCTGATTTTGACCTCTCGAAAAGACATTTTAATCTGATCCTTTTCAAAGTGGTAACCACCACCAGTATATAGGCCCAATAGCATATTACAATTATATCCCTGTATTTTTGAAACTGTAGGATGCCGTTATCTCTGGGGAATGCTACTGACATGTAACCTGCGTTATGCATTACCTTCTCTGACTGAGTGTGTGAGGAGAACTAATTCCATTCTTGGAAAAATAGACCAACTCAGATGCAAATCACATTCAGAGTGCCTCTAAAAAGAAGATAATGAAACTATCTATATGATATCCAAGCATTTTCAGTGTCTGAAAAATAAAAGTAATTAGATATTCTTAACAAGTTAGCACTCTTCATTCTTTACAGAAATAACAGAGGAAAAGAAAAGAAATTGAAGGATCGATTTCAGGCAAGTGATTACTCAGAATTGAAATTATTTTTACTCAGATTCAGTAGAAAATTTCCCTTAGGAACTTCCCCTTTATGGGGGGTGGGTGGGCTGTAAAGGAGGAAAGAGTATGACTAACTTTAAATAATTTGTTTCTGCCTTCCGTTTTTGTGCAAGTGAATTTAATGGTTAAATATTTTATTTTGTATAAGCAGAACATGTAGCAGGGGAACAATTCATTTAGTCATCATCAGACACTATGTACTGTTCCTTTTGTTAGTCACTAAAGACAAAGAGATGTGAATAAGCCAATATAACTGTCTTTGTAAAGGTCACAGCCTCTGTGACCTGCAGAAGTCACAAAAGACTGATGTACTAACAAATAAGTATTAATACAATGAATTAAGAAATGCTGTCATGCATAATAAATGTACTGTGTTCTGGGGCCACAAAAGACGCAGCTAGTGTTTTGTGTAAGTTAGGAAGAGATAGGGGTTGAATAAATGTGGCTTTGGACAGGAAGCAATATTAGACTTCATTTTGAAAGATGAATAGGAATTTTCATGGTTGAAAAGGAGGCCAAGAGGAAGGGCATGAAAACTTCAGATGATGGGGACATGACTCAAAAGCAAAAGGGAACATTACTCATGCTGAATGTGTGCATTTCCTTGAGACTAAAGCTTAGATCATAAGAATGAACTTTGCCAGTAAGTATGCTTTTGAAACACGTGAAACTTTTTTTTAAATAATGTATTGCCCCTTCAGGGTTGTGAAAATATAACCTTCCTTGCTCTTTGAACATAAAAGCATAATGAATAGTGGAAAGAGAATCAGCTTTGAGGTAAACTTGATGGTAAGCTTGAGTTGAGATATTACCTCAACCAATTATGAGCTAATTTACCTTTGACATGAACCTTAACTCTGAGCCTGAATTTCTGCAGGTATAAAGCATTCTTGAAAGTTCTACTTCACAAGGTTTTGTATATAGTAAAGGAGATATTCATCTTAGATTTAGGGGCATAGAACACAAGTAAAAAGATACACTAGAGTATGACCACTTGCTTTTACCCATCTGTTTCCTATTTGCTACAAACATTTATTGTGGTTATGTAATTTTTCTTTAAAGATTTAAGTCTACTTAAAATGTCTTTTTTATTGAATTTTTATCCAAGGTATCCAGTCATTATCATTTTACCTGAAATACATTATATCAACTTACTTGAAAGCAAGTTTATATGGGAAAAATACAATAGAATATATAGGAAAGTAAAGACTAAAAACTATGATTTCTTTGAAAGTCAGAGGCAAGAGCTCCCTGTTTTTCAATCTTATTTGTCTCATTCTAGGTTTGTCAGCTTTGACTACTGCATGTTATTCTCTTTTCTCAACTCAAGTTATTTGTAGAAGCTCTTTAAAGGAATTTGTGAGCAAGACCAAGGAATTTGATAAATTGCCTGTCACTTGCTGTATTTTATTAATACTTAAATTATCAATTATTAATTTACAAGCTGAGGAATAAAAAAATACTTCCATAAACTAATCATATTAATTATCCTAGCAAATGTGCATGTATTTAATTAATATTTTTATTGATCTAAAAACTTAAGGTAAGTATTACTATTATGAGAGAAAAGGCTTTAAGATGAATCTTACTGAATAGACCATGGAGAAATTTTATGGCGTTCAAAGAATTTAGATGTTCTCTGAAATATGATGTTCTTGATTAAGATTTGGAAACTGTTTTGCTTCTCATTTAACTGAATGAAATGACAGCAGTGATATTAGCAGCAATAGCAGTCATTGAATATTTTGTGCTTATCTCATTTAATCATCACAAAAACATTCTGAGGTTAGCTGTCGACATCTCTATTTTGCAAGTTAAGGAACTGAAAGGTGAGTTTTTGAGATCACATAGTGAGTAACTGGTGGAACCAGTGCTAGAAAGCAGAACTGTTTGACTACAGTGCAGAGAAGTCTTCGATACATATAACCTATTACTGTTCCTGGGTTGTTACTAGAATGAAAGGAAATGTGTTCCTAAAACCTTTTTTTCCTAGTACTCACTATTGTGCAATACATTAAAGTTTTCTTGAAATACCATGATGCTTTTCTCCCCACTGGCTCTATTTTCATTTTCTCCTGAGAATCTCATTGCATATTTCCCAGACCCTAAGTTTCTATGCTTTCTCTTGACCATAGACTATTCTATTATTGTGGTCTTTTCTCTTCTTCTTCCCCAAGTCTATGTTGGAATGCTCCAAGTCTTTCTCTGCTCCAGTAGTTACCCTAGACTAGTGGATAATGTGACCTTGTTTAGCCAGTGGTGAGCACAACTTGGCTTGGTGTTCCCATGTTGTTACATGAGATACAGCTCTTTCACTAGATCTTTACTTTAGTATGTTTTTTCCTCTATGAGTAACTGACAGGTTCACTTGAAGACTATTGTAGATAAGATCTACACCATTTCACTTTCTTCAGTCTCCAACTCCCAGGTCCATGACTGGTCCAAGGCCTGTTAGGAACTGGGCTGCACATCACCAATGAGCTCTGCCCTCGCCCAAAGGAAAATTGTCTTCCATGAAATTTAGGGCCCAGACCTCACAGCATGAGGCAAATGGTGGCCAAGCAAGCTAAGAAGCTTGATCTGTATGTATTTAATCCTTAAGAACTGGATGAAAACGAAAGAAGTACTACTTTACTTAGTACCATTTGCAACACTTTTAATGTAAGTTCTGCAATTCTAATGTAAAGACAGTAAAACAGCTTTTGATGGAGATACAATGAACAGAATCGGCGGATATCTGTACAAATAATAAGATTAATGATGGGTTGATTCTTGGAGAAGGTTGTACTTTTTATGCTTTATTTTTAGGAAGTTTTAGGAAAAATCTAAGCAAAGAATTTTTCACCAAGATTACTCTGCTTTGGAGTTTTCCATGCCAACGTTTTCAACTGTGTTTCTAGTTGTAGTATTATAATCATTTGCTTCTTGACTATTGTAGTGTCAATGGCAATTATCATATGCTTTTTTAACAGCACTAATTTCAATTTAACATAAATTCTCTATACATGGCAAGATGGGCATCATGTATAAAATGGAAAATATGGCCTCTGCATTATATATTTGCACTTAATAATGTATAAAGGCAGAAATGTTCTTTAACAATTAAAATTGCAAACTGTTAATATTTCTATAAATTGTGTCATAAAGACTATGATAATAGAAATAGAAACAATACTAATTGTTTAGGATTGTTTATTCTAGTTATTTTTGGAATGGGAAAAACAAATGTAACATATAGACAAGGGACTAAAGATTTTTAAAATATCTTTAAGCTGCATTTTCAGTGGAACTTTTTACTAAAACTAGGAATAATTTTCACTTATCTTTGTTAACCTATGAAATTTAGCCATATATGAAAGCTAAAATTACTTTTTTAGCTTACCTTGGTTTTTTGGATAGTAGTAAATTTAATGTGACCGATTTTCTGCTCCAGTTTCTTTATTTGTTTTATAAGCAGAAAATACAGCAAACTAACTTAAACATGATTCTATTTTAGAACTGTCTTTTAAGTTACCATATTGAATTTTACTTAATTCTAGGTAGCCTTCTCAACTGTATATTTCAAAACTCTCAATAATTTGATAAACTTAAATCCATTAACTAAATCAAGTTTAGTTTCAGACAATGTCATTTCAAATATCATGCATTAATGCAGCTCTCAAAAAATATATCATATAAAAGAAATTCTATTACCTGAATTGGATTTATTTTCCCATTGGGTTTGGAAAAATGATTAAAATAAATTGTGTGATTATATATTCTATATAAATATATTGTTGCACACAAATTCTCATGAAGGCATTAATACATATGTATATAATAAGTATAATTAAAAATTAGTATATACAATATTGTTTATCACTTGAAGACCATATATGTAATATGTCTTTAATGTATGAACCTGTGAGTGCTATGTAAATACTCGACCATCTATTGATAAATTTTATTATTATTTTCTCTAAAATAAGACAATGTAAATCAAACTCAAAAGATATTTATTCAACAACTACTATTTGCAAAGCACTCTTCAAATTTATAAGACATTCTTTAAACATGTAGTTCCACACAGACACAAATTTAGATACAGCTATATAGTCAATACATATTTAGAATCTTCTATGTGTCAAGGCCAATGTTTAGTATTGGAAATAATATAATATTAAAAACAAGAACAATATGATCCTCGATCTTATGGATTTATAATCTGGAAAATTATCATCTTTCAAAATCTTTCCATTGTAAAAGTAAAGTTAGCTGAAATAAATTTGACAGATTAGAAAATATTAAATATTTAACCATGAAATAATACAATTATTATCATGTTTTTACTTTTGAATCCTAGTAAATATTCTCATCTGATATATCTTTATCAGTTAATATAATTGCATTTATTATAATGAAAAATCTTTTTTTTACTTTCAGTTTAGATGATAGCATACAAATGCAACAAATCATTGATTACAAATTACACAAGATTTATTTGAATTTTGCCCTTGATATGTCAACTAAAATGTTATTAGTCACTTGAATAACAGTTGTAAGGTTTAGATGAACAGATTTAAACCACTAACATCTTTCTTTCTTTTCTTATTACCTTAGAAAGTTACATTCATGTTAATACAATGTTTTATTTCTTAAATTTAGAACAGTATGCATTTTCTACAAATTTATTTATAACTAACAAAGTGTGTTTAATCATTCCTGTTATAAAAATTCATTTCCTTCTTACTAACAATTCAGTCAGAACCTATATTTTGGGAGTTGAGAAAGTAAAAGACTAGGGGCGGGTGCAGTGGCGCATGCCTATAATCCTAGCACTCTGGGAGGCCGGGACGGGAGGATTGCTCA
The DNA here is from genome assembly GCF_040939455.1 of Microcebus murinus. Classification (NCBI taxonomy): domain Eukaryota; kingdom Metazoa; phylum Chordata; class Mammalia; order Primates; family Cheirogaleidae; genus Microcebus; species Microcebus murinus. The sequence continues at coordinate 46,138,623 of NC_134116.1, forward strand.
AGGTCAGGAGTTCAAAACCAGCTTGAGCAAGAATGAGACCCTGTCTCTGCTAAAAACAGAAAGAAATTAATTGGCCAACTAAAAATATAGAAAAAATTATCCGGGCATGGTGGTGCATGGCTGTAGTCCCAGTACTTGGGAGCCTGAGGCAGTAGGATTGCTTGAGCCCAGGAGTTTGAGGTTGCTGTGAGTTAGGCTGACACCACAGCACTCCAGCCCAGGCAACAGATTGAGACTCTGTCTCAAAAAAAAAATAATAATAATAAAGTAAAACTTCTGAGAAACTAACAGTGTTCTTGTCTATTTGGCTTATACTCAAGTGCTATACTTCACTTTTGCACTAATTTGTTGCTCAAAAATAATCCTTGAAGTATTTAGACTTCTTCAAATGAGTTCTATAAAACTTTATTTTTTATGTAGAAAAAAATTGACAGATAAAATTGTTTGTGTTTACTGTGTGCAACATACTCTTTTGAAGCATATATATATATATATGCTTCAAAAGAGTATGTTGCACTATATATATATATATATATATATATATATATATATAGTGGAAAGACTAAATCTAGCTAATTAACATATGCTTTACTTCACGTGGTTATCATTTTTGTGGTGAGAACACTTTACATCCACTATCTTAGCATTTTTCAAGAATACATGAAATGTTAACTATAGTCACAATGTTGTCCAATAGATCTCTTGAACTTATTCTTCCTAAATTTGCATCCTTTGATCAACATTTTCCCAACCCCCAACCCTCAACGACCCCAGCCCTTGGTAACCACCATTCTACTCCCTACATATATGAGATCAACTTTTTGAGATCTTTGTCTTCCTGTGCCTGTCTTATTTCACCCAGCATAATGTTCTCCAGGTTCATCCATGTTGTAGCAAATGAAACAGTTTCCTTATTTTTATGACTGAATAGAATTGAATTGTGTATATATACCACATTTTCTTTATCCATTTATCCACTAATGAACATGTAAGTTGAACCCATATCTTTGCTATTGTGAGTAATGCGACAGTTAACACGAAATGCGGGTCTCTCTTCCACATACTCGTTTTTTTCTATGGATAGATAAGGAATTGGTTGAACATATGGGAGTTATATTTTTAATTTCTTTGAGGGACCACCATACTGTTTTTCAGAAGGGCTAAATTAATTTACATTACCCTTAGCAGTGTGCAAGAGTTCCTTTTTCTCCACATCCTAGCCAACATTTATCTTTTTTCTTTTTGATAATAGCCATTCTAAAAGGTATGAGGCAATATCTCATTGTGTTTTTAATTTGCATTTCCCTGATTTGATTATTTGATAAATAGTGTTGAGTATTTTTTCATATACCTATTGGCCATATACCTTTAAGAAATGTCTATTCAGATTCTTCGCCAATTTTACAATTAATTGAGTTATTTGTTTTCTTGCTAAGGAATTAGTTCATTATATATTTTAGATATTAACCCCTTATCAGAGGTATAGTTTGAAAATATTTTCTCCCATTCTGTAGGATAATACTTAGCACTGTTAATTGTTTCCTTTATTGATCATAAGTTTTTTTAGCTTGATGTAATCACATCTGTCTATGTCTGCTTTTGTTGCCTGTGGTTTCAAGGTTATATGTGAGAGTGATTTCAGACATTCTTGGTATGCCTTTCCAACACCAAAATGTTTTAGAAGTCTTTGTGGTATTATTTTGAATTTTGTTTGGTAGGCTTCTACATTACGATTATTAATATGATTAGGACTTCAAGATCCAAAGTGAACAAATCCAGTTAAAAACACATCATCTAGGCCAGGTGCGGTGGCTTATGCCTATAATCCTAGCACTCTGGGAGGCCAAGGTGGGAGGATGGCTCAAGGTCAGGAGTTTGAACCCAGCATGAGCAAGAGTGAGACCCTGTCTCTACTAAAAAAATAGAGAAAAATTTATAGAAATTAAACTATAAATATATAGAAACTAAAAATACATAGAAAAAATTAGCTGGGCATGGTGGTGCATGCCTGTAGTCCCAGCTACTTAGGAGGCTGAGACAGAAGGATCAATCACTTGAGCCCAGGAGTTTGAGGTTGCTGTGAGCTAGGTTGCCAAGTTGCCTGGCTGTGAAAGAAGGAAAGAAAGAAAGAAAGAAAGAAAGAAAGAAAGAAAGAAAGAAAGAAAGAAAGAAAGAAAGAAAGAAAGAAAGAAAGAAAGAAAGAAAGAAGGAGGGAGGGAGGGAGGGAGGGAGGGAGGGAGGGAGGGAGGGAGGGAGGGAGGGAGGGAAGGAAGGAGGGAGGGAGGGAGGGAAGGAAGGAAAAAACATCATCTAGAATTCTGTTAGCAAGACTTATTTCTTTGCGTATGTTATAACTTATGAATCACTGTGAATTCATGATTCTTTTGCCCCTTTTCCTTTGGCAGTTGCCCAAAACAGCAAATTCTGAGCACAAAAATCATCTTAGTAATGTATACTGTGCTGTTCTACTCTTATATGCTTTGTCCTTTTAATTAAAAAAGAGAGGCTGAAACAAAACAATTGTAATAATCAGCAGATCCTATTCTCTATTACCATTGATGACTTACTCAGTTTCTTTTACAATTGAACATGAGGATTTTTATAAGATGAAACTATATCATAACAAAATAATGTTTCATTTAATAGATGTCTAAGTGTTTCCATTTCCTAGTATTTCTGACAACCAGTGTTGAAAGAGTATAAAATCAAAGTGACTTTAAGCCTGATGTCCACTCTGAAGTCTATTTAATGATACATTCTACTGAAAAACCAAACCATTAGTGTTTTTGAACGATTTCTCAGTGGGTTTTATCTTAAAAAATGAAATGGTTATTAGAAAAGCATGTTTAAGTAAATAGGAAAAAGGGTATTATCATATATCAAATGTATCTGTATTATCACAGTCTTGGATGGGATGCAGAAGTACAATTTAATGTTTATACCTATGGGGGAATCATTCAGGAAGCCCTGGAAAATTATCCAGTTCATGTTAGTCATATACCATGCAGGAATGTGTCTAAGCAATATCCAACTACCTAGAAGCCTGCACCTGATTATAGGGTGAGCTGATTTCATTCCTCACAACTTTTGATGGGTTTATATCCTCCCAGAGTCAGAAATATTTTTTTGCTGTAAATCCACTGAGTCATTTCAAAATCCTCTGGGGAAAAGCTACATATGTTCCACATATAAATTGTCTGGTAGAGTTGTAAAGTTAATATGTAAGCTATACATAATCAAAATAAATTTTCTTGTTATGATATCAGAATATCGTGGTGCTAGCCATGATCCATGATACCCTTTCTTCAATTCTGGCAAAGGGAAAATTGAAGACTATCAAACCAGTTAAGAGGAGAGCAAGAGTTCAGTTAGCACTCTTAAAATATTCACACACCAACGGATCCCAGACATTATTTGGATAGAAAAAATTTTATAGAGGGCAGAGAAAAAAGAGAGGTGTCGATTTTGAACACCAATGTCATCTTTTCTCTCCTTCAACAGCTAATATTAATTTTCTAGTACTTTTTGAATAGTTCTCTCCTCTAAGTATAATAGATTATTTTCTATGTTTATTCTCTCCCCAACCCCACGGTCCACTGTGTATTGAAAGCTCAGACTTATCAATGATCAATGTCCAGACTTTGACACTATGTATTGACTGGGTCAAATGATTATTTAAAATTATTTGAAGACTTACAGCTACTCTAGTCACTTTTCTAGTAACCTTTAATTTTAGAGGTAAAGAGACAGGCTATGAGTTAGTTTTTATTTTCTCTTTTTATTTTGTTATATAGCATATATAGCACATATGTATACACACAAATATATATGCACAAACACACATATTGCTGCCTTCAGAGAGAGTGCAAAAAGAAATATATATAAGTATATCCCTCCTTATTATATAAGTATATCCCTCTTTAATTATCCAAGCATTGGATAAGACTTATGTCACTTGTTCTATGATAATTTTGTAAACCATTAAGAATTATACAATTTGAAGATTACTATATCCAAAATTCTTGGGACCAAAATGTTTCTAATTTTTTTGGAATTTGAAATATCTGCATTATATTGCTGATCCAGCATCTCTAATCCAAAAATCCCAAATCTGAAATGCTGCAATGAGCATTTTTGTCTTAGCATCATGTTGATACTAAAATTTTTCATATTTAGAACATTTCGGATTTGAGATTTTCAGATTATGGATACTCAACCTGTATGCTTTTTTTTACACCTAACAAATCATATTTTATTTATAAATTTTATTTCTCAAATTTCGATTCCCTTCAATCAAGCTAACTAACCTACACATCACCTCACCAATTTACATTTTTTGTGTGAGAATGCTTAAGTTCTACTATCTCAGCAAATTTTAAGTATACAATACATTATTAACAACAGTCATAATGCTGTAACATAGTTAATTTAAAAATAAAATGAAACATAGTACAACTCTGTACATTTTTGATATGGTCTCAGGGACCAGGTAGATCAGGAATATTTCACATTTACTTCAATTTTAGGAGCAAGCTCAAAAAAATTTTTTGAAAGCTATTTGCGGTGGTTTTAAAATAGAAAGTTTAAGAAGAACAGAAAATATAGTTAGCATTTCAATTTTAAGGCATCTAATTTTTGTTGTTTCCTTGTTAAGCCCATAGGTTTTAATCAAATCCATTATTTAATGAAGTGCCAAAAAATTCTGTTAATTTGAAATAACAGCTGTATATAAGAAGGTGTTGTCTCAGAGTATTTACTCCAAAGGTAATCCTTTTCAACTGAGAAGGTCATTGGGGAATTAGGATCTGAGCTCCTATTAGACTAAACACTTTATCTCTTTTTGCAGTATGTTTTATTTGTTGTGATTACTGTGACTGCTCAGATAACATGTCTCCATTTTTATGCTCTGCTTAAACATCTATGTGTCACCTTCTCCATAGAATGTCAGTAGCTGAGCAATCAGAAATGGAGGAATAAAAAATTTCAGAACATTCTGATATAGTATTAGTGACTGTAAAAGATTATATTTGAACTTAGTGATATAAATTCAGAATAAGCAATAGAACGCAGAAGCTGCATTAGCTAGTGCTTATCTAGCCTAAGATTTACACACATGGGTGGTCAAGCTGAATGTTAATATCACACAATCCTAGATTCAGTAGTAAGGACACAGGAAGTGCTTAGGCTGGTCCCATTAGATAAGAAAAAAGAATGATGAGAGCAAGCATCTGCTCTGTTTTTCTCCAAGTAGGTTTTTTTTTGTCAATATTTTTGTGAAACTTGAAGGGAACAGTTTAGTATCTCCTGTAACACTTTGATTTCATGAGTGAGCTTCCATTATCATGAAAGAGAGTGATTATCATTTTTCATGCTCCTAACTTTGTCATCATGGGGCCTTATTTTGAAAACTCAAAATGAACTATCCAAGCCTAAATATATTCATCACCAGAAGAAATATTTTCTTTAAAAATAAGACTCTAATTTAAAACAATTGCAAACAAAAATGTTTTTCTTGCTCTGTCAATGACAGTTGAGAAATGTTTGTGTAGAAATAGTATACAATTAAATCTGCACCACCCCCAGCTTCACCTTGTTGTTAACAATCCTGGGTTTCTTTGCTATGTGCTATTTCCATGTGTTTTTAGCATTATTTCATTACTCTTCACAAATGGCCATTTTGAATGCTTTCTTTCAATGAACAATGAACTAAGAAAGTTTTCTTCCTTCTTTGAGCAATGAAAATATTGATCAATATGATATGTAAAAACATGATTAGTATGATATATAGCACCAATTCTAGACAGTGAAATATGTGAACTAATTTAATGAAAAACAATGGTTATTTTTTTCCTTTATAACCAAAACCATTTTTATGATATAGTATCTTTAGTAGCTAGTTTGAGAGCATATCTCTACTTACTTTCTTTTTCTTTTCCTACTTGCAGCAATGGGAAAATTGTATGTAGTGCAACCACGATTACTTTCAACTTCATGTTAAACCAGTCAATCCATTAAAAATGTATAAACTACATCTTTCCCTTGAGGAAGTGATTGTAGATTAAGGTTTTGTTCTTTGTGGCACTTTAAGTTCCTCAAGAAATCATTATTACTAGATTTCCTTGAAATTTCTGGGCTTCTGAATCTGCAGGGTAGAGGAGCCAGCTGCCTCCCTCTTCATATTTTGCTGTTTCAGCTCCCCCATACTGTGTATGTCTGTCACATTGTGAAAAGAGACAGCCCCATGATGTGCTCACCTAGCCAGCTGCTTCCAAAGAAGACTGCCCTTCTCCTAACTCCAAATCTCCCTTCTCCTTTACTCCTTTACTTATTAGTGTATATATATGGAGAGAGAGACAGAGAGAGAGAGAGAGAGACAGAGAAAGAGACAGAGAGACAGAGAGAGAGAGAGAGAGAGAGAGAGAAGAGATGTCCTCCCAGAGTTCAGAAAATTGATTTCTTAGGGAGAGACACAGAAATAAAAAGTAGCCCTGAACTTTTGTTTTTGTTACTATGTCAAATAAATAAGCATTATTAGCATAAGTATTTGTGGAGGGTTTTTAGTGCAGATATGTGTTTTTTTATTAAATTAAAATAAATTTTCCTATTCTCAGGTAGTTTATCACTAATAAGTAAATATTGTTGAATATCGTCATAGACAGAACTATTAGAAGGAAGTAGAGAAGAAAATATTGGTATAGAAGACATATCATGCCAATACAGAAAGATAAAAGTAAGGAGATTCTGAAAAAAGGAGAAAAGTTATTGAACAAATTATAGCCACATTTTCATCTTCTGTTCTAGTACTCATTATCTTTTGTTATCCTTGGCAGATTTTTTCTCGGCTTAGCTCCTCCAAAATTCTTGGGGTACACTTAAACATGATGAATTTTGAATTATATAAAAGCCAAACTATGTAGGTTAGCATTTATTATCCTCCACAGTATGCCTCTGAGTTTGTTATGTCTCTTTCTTTATACTGAATTCTCCACCTGAAATGATTTTCATTTCTATCTTTGCAAATACAAAGTCTATATGATTTTCAAAGGTCAGATAAAATGCTTCCTCAACACTGAGATTTTCTTGATTCTTAAAATTTTCTTGGTATTCTCTCTGCCATACGCATTCTCATCCAACAGAAGGGAAATAGAGAGAGACAGAGAGGAGAAAGGCAAGTTTTTACTTCTCTGAATATTTACAACACCTTTACATATCCTTTTTTATTCATTTAATTTTTTTTATTTCAGCATATTAGGGGGATACAAATGTTTAGGTTTTGAATGTTGCCCTTACCCCCTCCCCCACCCTGAGTCAGAGCTTCAAGTGTGTCCATCCCTCAGATGGGGTGCATCCCTTTTACATATTCTGGAATTGAACTGAACTGTTCAATAACCATTATGATGTTCTTGTCTGATTATTCTTTATATTACGCGATGACGTTATATTGTATTGTTCATAGTTCATGTCCATTCAGTGTATAACAGTTGTGCAACATATTTTTGAAAAATAACAAGTAAACCTTGACATTTTCATTTAAATCTCCTCTCAAAAATATTCAAAATAGTTTATTCCTTCAGTATTTCTTTTGAACTATTATGGTAAACTCTCAATTTTCCTGAAGACAGTGAATGAAATTCACTTTACCTATCTGTGTAGTTTCTTCCCTTTCTCATCAACTTGAGAAGTATTGTGATCAATGATAAGAATGTAATCATAACAACTATGGTTATGTTGAGTGCAAGAAAGCAGAGAATCTTTGCACTTAACTATGATTGTGGAAACGATCTTGGGAACTTGGAATACTTGATTTAAAAATCATTGCTGTATTTAGACATTAATGGGAAGGAATATTTATTATGAAATTATGGCTATCAAAGAGAATCTGATATGTATGTTCTCATATTTAAAATAAATGTCAACTTAGTGCCCAAGTCTTCCATCATCAAAAGGGGAGGTTGAAATGGAGATATGACTGCACTAATTCAAGGTTATGTGTAGTGGCATTGAATGAGAAAATTGATGTAAAATATATATCTGATGTAAAAGATATATCTGTAGATTATAACACAAAAATTGTAATACATTCTAACCTTGAATATGTACTAAATAGTGGTGTTTGAATGGAACTTCCACCTATTCCAATAAAACTAATGCATTTTCTACACATGATTTCTGTTATATTTATTAAGTTACACTGGATTTTATTAGGATTCATAATTCTCCTCCAGTTCTATCTTTTCATGGTTTGGTGGACACTGGCCTATCTCTTCTTTCTAGATAAAAGAGTTTATTCTGGAGTTTGCTCAGATTTTAGACAATGAACTCTAGAGATTGAACACATTAACTTTTACTAATGATTGATTTAGGGATGGTTATATGTCCAGAGCTGGCAAAGACATAGAATTCAAAGTTTTAATGGCAGAGAGAACTTCTTCAAAATACTTACATACTTGATCAAAAGAGGAGATGCTGGGCAAGCTGTCTAACCACCCCTTCATATCACACCTTCTTCCTTGGTGTTGGACATTTTTATGATGGTTAGCAATGCTATAAGTTATCTTATAACCATTAGAAGGTGAAAACCTTTGCAGAGAAGGTGACTTAGATCTCTGACATTATCGAGCCATCTAACAAACCTTAGAGTTTTCAACCTGTGTACGTGTGTATATGTAATTCTATAACAACAAATATTTATATATAATGCTAGAATAATAAAGCTTTAGATTTAAATTGGATACTTAGTTAATAGTAGATAAAATGCAACTGACATAAGCAGTAATTTTAGTACAGCTACTTTGCCATATAAATCATCATCACATTTAAAGAATACTTGATACTACTTGAGCTAATCTGCAGCCTCCTGGATGAATAGCCTTTAAAAGTAATCATCACCACTATAGTACAAAAAATGTGATGTCTTTAAAATATAAAGCCAATTTCCTAAAAAATTGCTAGTTGGTACTTAAGGCAGCAGATCACTCAACCAAGAGCAGCCACCTCATACTAACTCTTGTTCGTTCTCACCATTTTCAATAGAATTTCAAGCTTGATAGGCATGCAGTCTACCTTCTGAGTTATTACTGATAATGAAGTACCAAATAATTTGTCCTTACATGATGAATATCATTAGCTTTCTAATCACTGATACCATTGTTCTCCTATGCCTGCTCATTTTGCTAGTGCCACATTTTAGTTTTAAATTGTAGAATCACTCCATTGTGTTTCCAATATCAACGACCAAAGACTGAACAGGTTTTGAGTCACAAAGATCCTGTAAGATTTTTCATTTAAGCAAATGAATCAGCATCACAGAAAAGAGTAAAGCTATTCTTTCAGAGTAGGCTTTATTGCTAAATATTTCAACCTTTTTTTTCCAGATTGCATAAGGTAGCCATCAGAAAATTAAGAAAGGTGGGCAACATGGAAGTAAAACAAGTAAAAAATAAGGAAGTGATTTTAAAAACTATGTACAGGAAAGGAATTTGAGTAAGGTAATATTATATGGAACAAACTTGAAGAAAAAAATCATATATATTATTTTTTTAAATCTTTAATTTTTGAAATTATTGTAGATATACAAGAAGTTGCAAAGATAATACAAATAGGTCGTATCCATTCTTCACCCAGCTTCTCCCAATGGTAATGTCTTCCATAATTATAGATGTTTCACTAGCAAAATGTGTTTGTATACTTCTATATCACTTTATCATAAATGTAGATATAGGTAGCTGCCACAATCAAGATAATAAGCTATTCCATCATTATAAAGATATTCCTCATGCTACTCCTTTATAGGCACACCTAACCCTACACCCTCATCATTAACATTTGGCAAGCAATGACCTATTTCCATCTTATAGTTTTTTTTTTTTGTTTTTTTTTTTTTTTTTTTTTTTTTTTTGAGACAGAGTCTTGCTTTGTTGCCCAGGCTAGAGTGAGTGCCGTGGCGTCAGCCTAGCTCACAGCAACCTCAGACTCCTGGGCTCAAGCGATCCTCCTGCCTCAGCCTCCCGAGTAGCTGGGACTACAGGCATGCGCCACCATGCCCGGCTAATTTTTTGTATATATTTTTAGTTGGCCAATTAATTTCTTTCTATTTATAGTAGAGACGGGGTCTCGCTCTTGCTCAGGCTGGTTTCGAACTCCTGAACTCGAGCAATCCGCCCGCCTCGGCCTCCCAGAGAGCTAGGACTACAGGCGTGAGCCACCACGCCCGGCCTTTTTTTTTTGTTTTTTTTTAATTTCAACAATGTTATATAAATAGAATCCTCAAGTGTGTGACCTTTCAGGATTGGCTCTTTTAGTATATAGTGGCTCTTTTAGTATATATTGACCTTTCAGGATGGGCTCTTTATTTAGTATAATTCTATAGAAATCCTTCTAGGTTATTTTGTCTGTTAATAGTGAATTCCTTTGTATTTCTCAGTAGCATTTCATGGTATGGATATACCACCATTTGTTTAGCCATGTACTCACTAAAGTACATCTGAGTTGTTCCCGTGTTTTGGAAAAATTATTTTGGTTATTATGAGCAAAGCTGTTATAAACATTAGTGTACAGGTTTTATGTGAATATAAGTTTTACCTTCTCTGGGATAAATGTCCAGAATTCAAGTACTGGGTCAAATATAAGTTACCTGCTTGGCTTTTAAAGAAACTGATACTGTTTCCCAGAGTGGCTGTACAAGTCTATATTCCCACCAGTTCTCTTGGTCCAGTTCTCCAAATTCTTGCAACAATTTGGTGTTGCCACTATATTTTTTTAATTTTAGACATTCATATAGGTATATAGTGATGTCTCGCTGAGGGTTTCAATTTTCATTTCCTTAATGCCTATTAATATTGAACATCTTTTCATGTGCTAATTTATCATTTGCTATGGTCATTTGGAAATGGCTTTTATGTCTTTTGCCCATTTTCTAATTTGATTTTTTAACTGCTGAGTTTTGAGAATTTTTTATGCATTCTAGATCCTTTTTCTTTGTTAATTTGTGTTTGTGATTTCCAAATATTTTCTCTGTTTCTGTAGCTTGACTTTTCATCCTCTCAACAAAGTTTTTCACAGATTGAGGGTTTTAATTTTGATGAAGTAAAATTACCTGATTTTATTTTTTTATGGATTGTGTTTTGGTATCAAAATTTGTTACCGTGTTGTTCTCAAGACCCAAGAAACTTAACTAGTCTTCCTTCTTCTCTCTTCCTTTCAGTCTTTTGATGTCTACTTTGTATATGATGGACAGAGTTTTGTGTTGCACATAGTTATCATGAGGAATAGGGAAACGTATGTCTACTGTATCTTTCCAGAAGCAGAAGTCAGTGTATGCCAAGTTTTTAAAGTAATTTCTCATGAAAGGAACACCACCATGGTCTGAAAAAACAAAGCCTGGTAAATCTTAAAATAACTTGCATAGGAAGCAGTTTTTCATATGCCTTTTACAGGCTAAGAACCTGCCTATTCTTCTCTATGCTCAGTTCAAATATGGTCATAAAAAATAATACCCAAGAATAACTAGAACTGTGAAGAGTATCTTTTTCAATTAACGGGATTTATACCCCCAGTTAGGGTATTGTAGATGTTATGTGGGTCATTTTGTGGCTGATGTTGTTAAGAAGTAAGCCTATCATCTCCATGCTCACCTACTTCTTAAATCGTGACCTTTGAAGAAACGTGCTAATATGAGAGACAGTCTGGTAAGAATCTGAGTCCCTGAATTGCCTCATAGAAGGTTGCTTACTGGAAATTTACATTGGACTGATACATGAGTCAGAAGGACAATTATACTGTGGTTTATATGTTAGAGTAGTCATCATTATCCTATTATAACACCTGCAATAGTTATTACAGTTAGTATCCATATTATTCTACAATTCTCATGTTTTGCTGATGAATCTGAAGCTCCGGAAAGTTGATGAGCATAGCAAGATAAAAAGCATTGTTTTAAAAATGTCTACAATTTTCTCTTTCTTTTTAGTACTTTTGTCATGTCTTCTATTTTTTATAAACTAATAGTAAAGAGGCTTTCTTATCAAAAGCAGATAACAGAGTGCATATAATAAGCATGCAATGCATTTTTATTGGCCATGTTAGCTAAGGTGTAAGTAAACCTATGTGAACAATACATAATCAAGTAGCTAAATAAATAAGGTAGATTTTTCTTAAGTATGTTTCAAGAAAATATAGAATGTATTACCTTTCTCTCTAGAAAATAAAACAAATCACTATTATTTTCTGTCTAAACATCATATCCCGTACCAACTGGTGAAACTGAAGTGAGGGAAGATTATAACCAGCCTGTTCTAGGGAGGGTTACCCTTGCCTATTGCAGGACAGAGTAGAGCCTGATGTTCAAACAGTTTAACTCCTTCCAGTCATTAAATATGTATGAAGGGAAGGTGTTTGTTTTGATATGTAAGTGGTTCAATATTTAAGTGTCGATGTTTAAATGGTTCCTCTTTTATTCTTAAAGTAATGCTCCATTAGTATCATCTTTGGTCATATTGTTTTAGTCTGTCTGGCTGCAGGCTTAATGTGACAGTCTTGTATCCACTTACATATCGAAGACTATTTTTTGCCGCTGCAGGGGACTAAAACTTCATGTTTAAACATAGACATTTTGCAAGAAATAAGAGAAAAGTGAATAGGTAGAATCCATAGACTTCAAAATGACTACTGGATATGAAATACATTAGTCTGTCTGAAGGTTTGTCTTCGATTAGACAATACATATCAGCTGCTTCCTAATTGTCAGAGATCATCATTAAACTGACAGAGATTAAAAATCGACGTTCTAAAACTCCTTTAGGAGTAGTATTATTTGACAACTTGCTATCAGAAACTCAAGCCCAACAGTATTACTCATATGCCTTTTACTAACCTTTCTGTATGAGTAAAACTTCTGTATTTAACATTTTATTATGGAAAATTTCCAAAATGTACAAAAGTAGAATGAATAGTAGAAAAAAGCTCATATTACCTTTACTTGTTAGCAATAATTAACAATTCATGGCTAATCTTCTTTACTCTTTATATGCACCCATTTCTTCTTCATTAATTTGAAGCAAATCCCAGATGTCAAGAAATTTCTTTAAATCAATGGCTGAAGCAAAATTAGAATTATGGTGAAAAACAAAGACTATCAGTTAGAAAATATTAAAAATACATGTATATATATCTATAAATAAATAGAGTCCACAGTAATATGCAATTTGAATATATATAGTGTTTCCCTTCCTTAGAATCTTAATTAATTGGGAATAATTATCACCTTGTCAATCTATTATAACTTTTGTTGTTATTTACTTTACCTCAACTGATTAGTAACATCATTAGTTGAGAAATACATTACAAGATAACTCTTGTCATCCTGGAGCTTGCATTATAGAAAGGTGAGTAGACATGGACAGGGAGACAGCAGTGATAACCATATTTATAGATATTAAGGCAAGAGGCATTGAACAGAAAAATTTCAACTCCTCATTTATTATCAAGTCTTCTCACTCATCTGTAGATACATATATGGGGGTTACCTGCTCAAAATGTAGCAGCAAATATCCCTGCCTATTTCTGGAGGTCCTACCCATGTATATATCCAATGTATTTTTAATTGAATTATGCCAACTCTGAACATAATTTTTAATTATGAGCTTTGCTTTTTTGATGTTGATGTTTTTAAACCGACTACCTCAATATCTGTTAACATAAGAAGGATATATGTATAAATTAATTGCAAGAATAGATAAAGATGGCTTCACATTCTTGAACACTTCTTCCACTGAAAACTGGGGCCTGTGGCCTCTCTTTTTTAATTTGAGAAGGCTCTATGACAAATTAACCAAAAAGAAAACAGAGGATATGACAATGTTTATTTCCGGGCTGATGTTGGGTATTGAGCAGGTGGGAGAGTGGGGAGGGGATGGGTATGTACATATATAATGAGTGATATGTGCACTGTCTGGGGGATAGTCAATCTTGAAGCTCTGATTGAAGGGAGAGGGAGAAAAGGGCATTATAAGTAACCTTAAAATTTGTACCCACATAATGTGCTAAAATAAATATATATATATATATATATATATATATATATATATATATATATATATATATTTTCTGTCTCTTAGAATATTGATTCTTGGAACTTAGCCGCCATCTTGTGAAGAAGTTCAAGCAGCCCCAGGAAGGGACCTATGTGAAGGGGAGCCTGAACCCTCCTGCTAGCCCCAGCTAGGATTCCACCTGGCTGCCTACATCAATTTAAATTGCATTTGAATGAATCATTTTTTTTCAGCCCAAGTAGAGATGTTACAACCCAAATTGATTAAAGTAGAGATGAATGGTCTTAAATTGCAGATTCAGGAGCAAAATAATTTATTTGTATTGTTTTAAGCCACTAAGTTTTGTTTGTTATACAAAATTAGATAATCCTATAAGAATAAAGCTCTACATACATTACTTCAGGTAGCAAACTTCTTTAGTGCAGGACTATTTCTTATGTTCACTTTGTGTTCTCAAACAATTACCATGGTTGGGAGAACATCAAAGTGTTTTTTGAATGATCTGTGTTCTCTCTGATGCCTCTACTAATACTACATGCTAGTCAAAATCCTTTATTTTTTTCTATATATTCTATATTTCTCTTGCCTTAGTGTTTAACAGAAGTCATAGTATGTGTCTGATATATTTTCAAACTCATATTACCTGCTGTCAAGCTCTCCTCTACATAGGTTACACAATCTTTGAAGATAAGAAGCATGTATTTCATCTCTTGAAGGATATTTGTCACATAATCAATGTTTATTCCGAATGAATGAATGATTTAAACACTGCCTTTCTTAAAGCTCTTATTCAGTGAATATATACACCTTTTTTCCTACCTAAATATAGCTCACTGTCATAACTTTATGGATTCTAATCTATCTTTTTCAAATACAATTACTGGCAAGTAGATTATAATGAAAATGATCCATTTCAGTACAACAATAATATAGTTTGAAATAAAAACCAGTAGGGTTGCTGTAGGATACAGTTTCCTCTCCTGAGGAAAATAGTTTGTATTATTTGTACCGAATACAAATAGGTGAGTTGAGGAGATGTGAACTCTCTTCAGTTTTCATCTCGCTAGTTACTTCCACTGAACTACCAGTACCTAGGTGCTAATAGCCTTAAATAAGAAATAATATATAAGACAGAAGATCAGAGACAATATCATTATTTTAACTAAAAATTTAATATAAAGAATTGTAAATCAAGTATTGGAGAACTGAAAGGACAAAAGGGAGCACTAAGATAGTAACTGCAGGACAGAGCTACCACCACTAGGGTGGAAGACGCTGGAATACTAAACTTTGCAAACCTGGAGGAGATGCCTGTGGAACTAGGAGTTAGATCTCTGAGAAAGAGCTCAGCAGGCTGCTACTTGTTCTTCTGAGGGGAAATGAGGGGGCTTATTCTGAAAATATAGGAAAAACTCAAACCGGACCAACTGCTGCTGCAGGGACAAACTGTCACTGTCAGGATGAATAAATGTTGCTGGAATTTCACAGAAAACAGTAGGTCCTTCTTCCTCCTTTAGCATTTAGGTTTCCTTCAAGTGTTCTTTATTAGAGTCTAACAAGGAGCATGCTGAAAAAGCAGAAATGTGTTTTACAGCATTGCAGCCCTAGCCTCATATAGCACAAGATAGAAGCATCGTTTTGCAGCTGAAGGAAAATAGCTTAAAAACTAACCAACCAGTATGGGTTAGTAACAGAGTCATGGTTCAGTTTTGTCCTCTTTACAATCTTATTCACCAGGGTCTCTGTTTTATATTTCTAGTCATTTAGCACTCCTCTTTCAGAAGAAGGATTGTTATACAAGAAAGGCATTGAATATTTCTCCCATAAGTAATTAAATGTGGATAATAGATATAATAAGTGAATGTACAATTACTCTTGGAGTAAATTAATAAAATATTTGAATGCAGATTCAAACAGAATTATAGTTCTACATACATGTTTTATCCCAGCCAAACTGGTGGCTAGAGGCTTTCTAAAAAGCCCCAAAAGGCTTTCTAAAATGGAATGACCAAAATTGTCCAGAGATGGGGGCAGTTAAGATTCCAAAGAAAGAAGCACTAAATGTCAGAGTGACCGATCCAAAGCATTTATTTGAGGAAGCTACTTAGAGAATGCTGCAGTGTTTCCTTGGGCAGACAGTAAGAGAAAGGGATATTCTACCTAGAGATGTTGGCAACAGAAGGTGTGGGTTCGAAGTTTATATGAGGGTTTAAGGAATTTGGCTTAGGGCTGAAGCTGGTTTTTTTCAGCATTTTGGGAAACAACGTAAATGCACATATCAGTGCCTGTGTTCAAGGCATTCTGTGTCAGGACAAGAGAAAAAGCCGGTGTCCTGGGGGATCCTCCAGCATATGTGGTTATTCTCACTACTTTGTAATTAGAAGTGGAAAAATCATGCATGAAAAGGATGAAGGTAAAGCGTAAAATGAATAAATAAATAAACAAACCCGTGGTCAAGCATGATAAAGAGCAGATAAGAGAAAGAACAAGAAAGATTTAGATTGACAGATAAATTGAAAGGAAACCAAGAAACCCAGTGAAGAACTGATTTGTAATCTAAGTGAAAAACATATCTATAGTCTAATGTAAATTAATTTTAAGAAGTGAGGAGGTCAGGAAAAAGTATAATCACTTTGACTTTGTCAGAATATGTTTGTTATTCTACCTCTGTTTGTCTGTTCCAGAGGCTCAGGAGAACATGTTTGTACTTACAGGGTTGTAGTTTTGTATTCCTTCAATTTGGTCATCTGTAAGTCTGGGTATGTCTTCAGCTGAAAAGCAAAAATTACTGGTTTAGAAAAACTTGTATTGATTACTCACAGTATTTTACTCATCATAAGATACATGGTACATTTTAAATCCATTAGGCACTTGGATGTTATTTTAAAAATGAGAAAATCCAGAGCTGAGGATGGCCTAAGTTCTACAAATATGTGCCACAGATGAATAGACCACTCTCTCATTCATTATCTGTCTCTATCCATCTTTATTTTTATATGTGTTCAATTTACATATAATAACTCTTTGTATACTTTGAAGAATATTTCTGTAAGTATGATGATGTGTCACAAATTCAGAAAATAATGCTCCATATTTCCTAATTAAATTTTCTGGCAAGTTCATCATGTGGTGCAGCATGGATCTTCAATCCTCTGTTTATTTTAAGGGCTGAACAATGTGGCTCAGGGAATAAGAGTTTGGACTGGCAACTAAGGCTTAAACAACCTAAGTTTAAAGCAGCACATAATCTGCTTTACAACTTATGGACTCAACAATATTTGTGTTTTGCTTCACTATTTCCATCACCACCCATGAGTTTAGGTTGTAATTTCATAAGATTTTTGCCATCCTGACCAATGTTTTCCTCACTGTGTGTTAATAGCTTTCTTTACCTTAATTTTCCTACATAAAAATGTTGAAAAAATAATAAATCCAACTCCCACTTAGTTATTTTCCTAAGCCACATATACTTGGAAGCCTAATGCCTGCCTCAAATGTATAAAACAAACACAATCTTCCTTATATACTACATATTATGATATTAGTCTAAAAAGCATCTACTATGGTTTGAGTGTGGCTCCTCCAAAATTCACGTGTTGCCAGCATGATAGTGTTAAAAGCGTGAACTTTAAAAGATGATGATACCGTGAGGGCTCCTCCTTCAGAAATGGGATCAAGGTTCTTAAAGAAGCTTCATGCAGCATTCAGCTAGCTTGCCCTTCTGCCTTCCTTGGAAGCAGAGAGCAGCCCTCACCTGACAACTGAACCCACAGGCAGCTTGATCTTAGACTTTTCAGTCTCCAGAACTGTAAGAAATAAATTTCTGTTCTTTATAAATTACTCAGTCTCAGGTGTTCAGTTATAGCAATACAAATAGACTAAGACAGCACCCAAAGACAATTTATGTTCTTTTCTATTTGGATCCTTAATTGCTGTGGTACTTTGACAAGACAGAGTAATTATTGTATCAGAAGAGTAATCCTTTACAATTTCAATATTTATCATACAAAGTAAAGGGACCCAATTTCACACAGAAGATTCTCAAATAACATCATTTCATTCCATGTTGTTTTCTTGTAATTTTAACGAGGAAAAGGAAACAATTGATTACCAGCTAAGGCAACTGTTTGGACAGAGTTTGAATGTTCTCCCTATGTCTGTGTAGGTTTTCCCCAGGTACTCCGCCTTGCTCCCACATCCCAAATACGTGCACGTGAGGTGAACTGTCGTTTCTAAATGAGTGAGTGTAAGTATGATTACTCTCTCAGATGGATGACAGTCTTTCCAGAGCTGGTTCCCACCTCACTTTCTGAGCTGCTAGCAGATGCTCCAACCACTTTCAACTGAATAATTAGATAAATAATTACCTTACTTGGTTTTATTCATCTTTCTTAAAAGTATGTATACCTCGCATTTGTTTTGATCTTTAATATTAGAAATGTTTTGGGTCTTATATAAAAGTTTGGTCATGATTTTGTGACCATGCCATGGGAATTTAACTCTTGTTTACAACTATTAGCTTGTGGTAAAATTGGTTTCGTTATATTAATATGTTATTTCAGGTAAAGTTGCAGTTTCCAAGAACCTTTCAATGATGTTAATGATGACTTACTACATTTATAATTTTAATTTGGGGGACTTTTAAAAGTTGAATAATGAAACATAACCTGTAAATTTGAACCAATTTGTTCTGTTAGTTTAATATTTGCAAAAAAAAAAATGTGTAGATCAAGGTATATATGTTATGTCCAGGAAGCTTCATTGTTTATTTTAATTGTATTTGAAATGTTAAGACATTTCAGAAATATAAAACTCTAAAATATTAATTACTCCAGTGAGTAAGCTGAGAGAGAACTCTGAGTAGTTATTAGCAAGTTTATTTGTTAAATAAAAACAGAACTAAAATATTTGAAACAAACAAAAAAATGAGAGACAGAAAAAAGACAAAGGGGGCAATAGAGAAAAAAAGAAAAGGAAAATAAATAATGAGAAATAATAAAATAAAAAGTTGAATAAAGATAGGCAGAGGAGGTAGGGAAGGAAAGGGAGAGTGAGAGATTATAATAAAAGTATAGCTAAATAGTGTCTGAGTTTAAATCTGCTTCAGTACTGAATA
Organism: Microcebus murinus; assembly: GCF_040939455.1. NCBI lineage: Eukaryota > Metazoa > Chordata > Mammalia > Primates > Cheirogaleidae > Microcebus > Microcebus murinus. The sequence continues at coordinate 46,157,787 of NC_134116.1, forward strand.
GACACTCTAGGTAGTCACAGCAAACCCACTAGTTTAGATATTGGAATGCTTTTTTTGTATAACAGAATTTTCTAATTTTCTTAATCAGGATATAATTTCTTGTGCATGAGGCCATTCTCGTATTTTAAAGAGCTTTATGTAAGTATTTCTATTTTCTCCAGATTCTAAAATTTCACAAAAGCCTAGATTTTGCCACTTTAAAAATACTCAACACATTGTAAATTAATGCACCATTTTCTTGTTAAAATCAGCCTTGCATAAAATGATCTGTAGCTGAACAGGAGCAATAGCAAAGGTGTGAACTACTTCAGGAAAGTGCTAACTTTGGAGCCCAAATGAGAACATTTAAATGCTAACATTTTCAGCAGCAGCAAACAGATGTTTCTGCAAAATATCAATTTTTTCCCTGTTTTCCAAACTACTTTTTCTACATACATTTACTTTTTCATTCTTCAAACTTGGACTTTCCTGCCACTTTACCAATTTTCAGTGCCCATTCATCCTTGAAATGTTTCATTTTTACTTCTCCATCTCTCCTCCTCTGCAGTAATTGCAATAGAAGATGGGTATATGGTTCTGCTCTAAAAAATGAATTAAGTATTAGTGACATGTACTAGGTTGATGGCACAGCAAACTGAAGGCCATTGTTTTAATCACAGCAACCCAAACACCAAACAACATACTTCACAGTTGCCTAAACAACTATTCTCAATTTTATCCTAAAAGAAGGGACAATGATTAACACTTTGGCTTAAAGTATAATTAGTGTTAATTTTTTAAATGACTGCATGATATAGGTATCTGCTTGAAAGGACATATTGATGATGCCAATCAAATAGCTATTAGACACTGTTGAATTTGGAAGGCTTACGAAGGCAGAGACCTACCTACTAATTTTAAGTTCCAATTAAATTTGTGATTGCATAGAAATTAACTCTCAAAAAGAGGATAAACACATATTTCAAAGGCAACTTAGATAGTTTTAATTTCATCATTAGCAAATTCTGTATTCTACAGAAAGCATGTATTTCTAGTAATGTGTCCTTTTAAATATTGTTAACAGAAAACAAAACAAATAAAAAACTCTGCAAAAGAATTTAAAGAGGTTTATTCCAAGCAAAATGTGTGTGACTGGCCCGGGGCACATGGCCTCAAGAAGTCCTGAGAAAATGTGTCTGTGGTAGCTGGGTTACAGTTGGTTTTATTCATTCGTAGAGGGAGGAATTACACTTAAGACCCAAAGTCAATATACAGAGGACATACTTTCATTTGGTCCCAAAGGAGGGACATCTCAAAGATGGACAAATTATAGGTATGTTTAAAGATTCTTTTGTTTGTAATAGGTTAAAGAAATAAAGCTTTGTCTAAATCTTGGGATGTTTTAACTTAAGAATGTCTGTTAATCAGAAACAAGGCACCAGGCATTTACCTAAACTCAAGTGACCAGTTGTAGTTTAAGCTTTGTCTTGTATAGCCTTAGGTCCGCTAATGAGTCACAAACCACAGCACCAAGAAGGGAGAGGGACAGGACTAGGTGCATCTGACCTCCGTTCTTGTGGCCAGCAACTCAGCTGTAGGATATTTTTGGGATCCTCTTGGCCAAGAGGGGGGCCATTCAGTCAGCTGGGGGGCTTAAAATTTTATTTTAGTTCACAATATGAAAAGAAATAAAACCATCCTTCCCCATCCATAAGTGTTTAACCAGTATGGACAATATGCTAACTCCAGGATAGGTTTTCTACTGTCTAAAATATCACCTGATCCCCACTGATGCTGATTTCTTGAAGTTAAGAGAACAAAACTGGGCTTAAGTCTCAGGATGAGTAGAGTTAAGTAAGACACATCTTCACAGTGAGCTAAAAGAGTGACCTTGTACACATTTCTAAATTTCTCCAGGCATTACTTTAGTCAGCTGTAAAAGGATAGGATAGATTATCACAAAGATCTTATACTCTCCTGATGTTCTCCTACTGAAATGGCCACAGGCTTCGGAATCTATAGCAAAAAGCCTATGGAAAATTAGAGAAATCTGGAGTCTGTTTCAATGTTTCTTTCAAAGAATATTAACCCTTGTGAGTAGTTAGAATCAGAAGATTTCTATATGTTGTGATTTGATGTAGCCATGAACCAAATCTCTTTCTAAAACATAATCACATCATATAGCTTTATCCCACCATTACAGCTTAAATCCTTTGTACTTTAATGGTTTTTTCCCATCAAGATCATCCTTAAAAAGCAAATTACCCTAGGACACACCATACTTTATGTTTGCCATTAGCTAATATAGTAACTCTGTTTGGTTTATAGTCAAAACCTGCAAGATAGAACATAAAATATACACATAGGGCTAGAGTTTTGCCTTTAAGGAATGAAAGGGAATCAGAGAAGGAAAGAACAATTCCTAGCTGCTAATTCAAAGTGTTTGGTGGACTAACTGGATTACATTTATCAAGGGTTAATGTGCCTATGAGATGTCTTGAATTTTAATTATGAGAGGTAAAAAATTGACTAAAGGAAGATTTAGTTTGAAGGGAAAAATAGTAGAAAATGGAACTTAAAAGTTTTTAAATATTAGAATCACTATCATGGGATTGAGGGATTAAAATATAAGGAATATAACGGGTACAAATGAGTAGATATTACAGAAGATTTAATTAAATTAAGCAATTAAATATTGGCATAAACTTATTAGTATTTGTATTTATTTAAAGATAGATTCATGGGTTTGTAGAGATAATAGTTTCTTCATTCTTGAAAATTTTAAGTAGAATTTTAAAGTCATTGTCAGAAAATTTTATAGATAAGATCCTTGCCTGAAATGAGCATTTAGGATTAATATTTTTTAAAAAATATTTTAACCTGGCTTAAATTAACATTAGGCCCTGTTGGAGTATGTTCTGGTAATTATGATTTATCATACTTTTAATTTTACTTCATACCATTTTTTTCTAAATCACAGCTCATAGTTAAATATTAATACTCAGGCTACCTATATGAAAAAAGTGACTTTATCTTTTTAGAAAGTTAAGTTTCATACAATCTTCATCAGGAAAGCAATGGTAATATTATAAATAAACATGATATCTCATAAGAACTCAAATTACAGCAATTAATTTTTGTAATAAACATAAGGATGCACCATTATTATCATTTTACGGATGAGAAAACTGAGCATCAGAATTGAACTAACTTGTCCAAGGATACAAATTTAGAAAGTAGTTGTGACCCAGTCTTTTTCAACTTCAGAATTCTTGCCTTAAAAGTTTTACCAATTCTTTCCCCATGACATCAAATATGCGTGGTGTTTCTTCAGCAAACTTTCAAGCAAAGATCTTTAAAAATAGCGTAGACAACAAATTATCTAAATGATTCAGCTACTTTCTTATATAAAAATACTGGGGTGGATAAATTATCTCTGAAATTTCTTTCTGGCTTTATGATGGTAGAGATAAACTGAAAAAGAATTTAAATACAATGAAAAAATTTGCACACTGTTATTGGATAAAAAGGTTCTTACAGTAACTTGTTATAGAAGTCTCTGAAAAACAGGATTGATTTTTATCAGTTTGATATTGCTCAGAGGAAATAGGCATTGCTTAACACAGAAGAATGAGCTAAATTGCCTCTAAACTGCCTTCATCTATATGAATATAGAAGCCAAATTTTAACTACTTTTCCTGGAAAAGATACATATGACGAACATTAAAATAAAATACACATGGTCTTTTCAGAAATTTAACAATTTTCTTTGAGCCAGCAACTCTGTCAGTTTGCTAAGAAACACGAAGAATTTTAAGAAATTTTAAGCTCTAAATACAAGGCTATGAGAAAAAGTCTAGCATTATTATGCCTACCTCAAGATGGTTTAGAATTCTTTGGGTTGACTATTTTAATTTTTTGAAATAGCCAACAGCTTATTGGAAGATAACCTAAATTAAGAGTTGCTGCCATGACAATAATTGCGTTTTCCCATTCATTGACAATGTCAAGCACTAAATCTGCCTTCATTATGGACCCACGAGATACATAATTTTAGTTATTTTTTTCTATTGTGGAAAAATAGTAGAAACCATTAAATATCACCAGAAAATTCTACCCTTAATGGAATGAAGAACTAATAAATCAGAGATGGGCAGTTTAGACCTAGTCTTGTCTACTTGCCAAGTTTTTGCTATTTTACTAGTAGTTATTTCATGTAAACCTTATACTGAAATTATATTCAACAGAGATTCGGGGACTTATTAGATTAATTTGAGTTGTGTTTCCCAAAAATTAAAAAATGAAAATGCACTTCCCATGACTTTTAATACCTATATAATCAGAACCCACAAACAAAGCCACAAAATTTATCTATCACTGACTATGTAATTTATTTGGTTTTCCATTGTATTATTGAAGAAAAGTTTATACTGACTCATAAATATGACTTCCAGGCACTATAAAGTTCAGTTCTTTGGTTTGTTCAAGACTTTCTGGTAAAATGCTCATGACTGAAGAAGCCTGAAACCCATCATGCTGCTTCCTTCTGGTACCTAAGATTGTGAAGATGCTTGGAGGCATGGCATAAACTTTCTGAACATTTCTGAATAAAAGCTGCCTAATTAACTTGAAGGAATACCTCCATAATACTGTTGTGTGTTATTCTTTCTTTCATTACTCTTTCTTGCATCTCAGAAATAGAATCAGTAAATCGGAGGAGGAGAAAAAAATTGAAAGAAATAATTTATATCACACCACCTTAAATTATGTAAAACTAATATTTAATATTTACAGAATTCTTTCAAGTTTCAAAAAATTACCTAGGCCATTGTATTATTGACAAATCAGATAACTTCTTCCGTCCTGCTTTATCTACATTCAATAAGAACTGAATACTTTCCAAAATCTGCAGTTTGATCTGAGAAATTAGCCCATTTAAGTATGGACAATATTATTAATATATAACATGTTTGAATGTAATAATTTAGTGGTTCTCCTTATAACAATTATCTAATGATAACGCATATTCTATAAATATCTGACCAAAGAATTGTGGATAGTAATAGTAACATCTTGATGGGAAAGGAATCAGATTTTCTCTAAGCTTAATATTTATAAACACAATCATTGAATTTCTGAAAATTCAGAAAAAATATGAAGACTAGCCAAATTCACACCACCTAGCTGCTATATTCACTCTCTGCCTGTTTAGAACAATGCCATAGATCCCAATAGGTGGACACATGTCAGCCCTAACAAGAAACAGCTGCTAATAGATAAATTTGTTTCTACCCAGTTCTTCAACCTGTTAGATGGGAACCTCCTAACATTAGAAAAAACATCTGTTGTTCATATCCTTCCTTCCCTCTTCCCTTTCTTCCTTTTTTCCTCCCTTCCTTTTCTCCTGATGATTGCTATTTTTATTGCTAGACCCAGTGGATACTATTTTTATTGCTAGACCCAGCAAGATACAGTGGAGAATGCAATAGTTGTGGTCCTCTTTTCTTCACAGAGCTTAGAGTCTAAGGTGGGAGGCAGACAACTATCAAATTTGCATACAAGTAAAAAATTTTGTAAATGGTAAATTGTATATTATGGAAAGTACAATGAAATCAATTAATCAAATATTTTTAAATGGACAAATAGCGATAGCAAGTGTAACAATAGCATTAGATAGAGTAGTGAAAGGTGGCTTCCCTGAGAAAGTAGCACTTGAACTGATACTTAAATGATGCTGAAGGGACAGCCATGAGAAAGAATGGTTGTATTTGTGGGAGAGACTGATTCACTCAAAAGAACAGCATAAACAAAGTCAAAGTCACTGGTATGTGAAACATGGGCATTTTGGATAGATGGCATTGAGTAAGTAGAAGAGGGAATTGGCTTAAAGTTGATGAAATAAGCGTAGGCTTTATCAGGTAGGTTTTGCAATCGACATTAAGGTGTCTGAATTCTGTCCTAAGTGCAATGATGAACAACTGAAAATGCTAAGAAAGAATTTATAAGAACTAGTTTATATTAATTTTAAATATATCTTTTGTTTGTATGGAAAGTGAGCAAGAATGAAAGGAGGGACTAATTAGTGGTCTATTAAAGTCATCTAAATCTGTGTTGATGGTGGTGACAATTAGTACATTAGAGGGGTAGGAACCTGGAAAGAATGTAAATTTGATTTTGGAGGCAATTTGTCAAACTTAGCGATGAATGGTACAGGTCTTCTATGAGAGGGAAAGAGTAGAATCCAGGGTGTTTCTTCAGTGCGTAGCTTGTGTAACTCAGCAAATAAAAATGCCATTCACTGAAATGAAAATGCCTGGTCGGAAGAGGAGGAAGTTGAAAGAGAAAAATTAATTTACTGCTGGGCATGTTAAATTTGAAAATTTTTGTTTGTTTATACATTAAAAGAGAAGCTTGCACTGCTTATATACATTTGGATGGAATAAAATATTGGGAAGAGAATATGTCACTCCATTAGTTTCCTTGGGCTGCCATAACCAATTACTACAAATTAGATAACTGAAAACCACAGATAATTATTTTTTCACATTTCTGGAGGCTACACATTGAAAATCAAAGGGTTGGGAAGGCTGTCCTCACACTAAAGTCTCTAGTAAAGAATCCTTGCTTTTTTCTTCTAGCTTCTGGCAGCACTCTATGTTCTTTGGTGTGTAGCAGCATAAAGATAATTTATGCCTCCATCTTCCCATCGCTGTGTGTCTCTGTGTCTTCACATGACATTCTGCTCTATGCGTGTCTCCCTCTCTCCTCTTCTTATAAGTACACCAGTCATATTGGATTTAGAGCCCACCTTATTCTAGTATGACCTCATCTTAACTATTAATAGTTGTGTCTGCTATGAAACTATAGTCATATGTCACTTAATGACAGAGATACATTCTGAGAAAGGCATCATCAGGTGATCTTGTCATTGTGCCAACATCATGGAGTGTACTTACCCAGAAGGTATAGACTAGTAAACTCCTAGGCTATAGCTATTGCTTCTAGTCTACAAACCTATAGACTAGGTAACCTATATGTTACTATGTCAAATACTATAGGAAATTTCACGTAATAGTAAATATTTGTCTATCTAAACATATCTAAATATAGAAAAGGTATAATAAAAATATAGTATTATAATTTTACAGAACCACTGCCTTATATGAGGTCTGTTGTTGACTGAAATTTCATTATGTAGTGCAAAGCTGTATTTCCATATAAAGTCACCTTCTGAGGTAATGGGGGTCAGGAATTTAACATACCCTTTTGTGGGACACAATTCATCTTGTAAAAGTTACCTATCCAGAGACTACATAGAGAGAAGAAACAAGTTTAGTAATAAAAATTTGAGGAATTTCTACATCTATATTTTTTGTGGTGAAAGATACTTCTGGAAATTGTGGAGGGTTATCTAGAAGGTAGTCAGCCTGTATTTCCACCACATCAAGAAAAGAGAATGATTTGAAACAACAATGGTAAAGAGCTTTTAATTTTATTGTGAGGAGTAAGAGGAAGACAGAAAGGGTCCTCAATAAGCAATGTAATGGCTGATGTTTATAATTATAATCCTAATCATTAGTAAAATGTTAAATTATATCAAGTCGACTTTATTTAATAAAGCAAGAGAATGTGTAGGATCTTAGAAGGATTAACATAGAAATTATTATCAGTAATATTATTGTGTAATTTAAGTGTTGGTATGCTCTGGAAACTCAATGATGAATAACAACCAATTTCCAAGACTAAAGGGATTCTCTATGGCTAATTAGCCCTATGTTCTCTGTGCATGCTCTCCATGTATATGATAGATCAGGGAAACTGTCTTTCCTTCCAGTTCACTATGGAAGGAAATAAATTTAGACTCTGATTGTGAACAAAAAGAAATTCTGTCTTCACTAGTGACATAATGTAAAAAATAAAATAAATAAAAATTTAAAAAGAGACTATAAAACATATATGTATAATCTAGAAAGTGGGGAGTTTTAAAAATAGTACTGAAATTATAAAAGTTATAGAAGAAAAGATAGAAATATTGATTATATAAAAATATTGAAAATATGGCAAGAGACTTTGTCAACCAAGTCGAGCCCCCAAAATTTGACCTACTATTTCTAACGCTAAAATTTATGCTATATAAGAATCTCTATTAAATGTACTGCACAGTAACTAAAGATGTATGATTACAGAGCAGGAGGGGGATAAGACAAAAAATAATGAAGAACAATATATATATATGGGATAAAAGTAATATCATTTTATCTTATTTAAGCAAAAGCATGGGTGTATTTATACATGTATGTATGCATATAAAGGTACATACATATAAAGGTGCATAAAAAGGTACATACAAATTTAGTCCTTGAATGACACTTACTTTTAGGAGATAAGAATTTACAGAATTTTTACTTTTATCTATTAATATATGTAATGGGAATATAAAGCAGAGAAAAGCAACAGATATTTTCTCATTGTGAAAAAGTGAACCAATCCAGATTTCCTAAATGTTTTAGTATCCACATTTCACACTGTCTTGCACAAGTTTCTGTCATCTACCGAACATTTATGATCACCTTTTCTGAGTTAGGATATAGGAATGAAAACTGAGTAGTTTCATGGGATTTGTATTCTTATATATTAGCACCTTAATATGGACTAAGAACTTTAATTATAAAGATTTTTTAAAATAATTGTTCCTTCTCTCTTTTACCAGGTCTCAATATTTTGGCCCTAGACAAATTTTACTCCTGAACTGGTTATCTTAACTTGGTCTTAAAGTTAATGAAAAAGGGTAATATACAGGATGTTTAAAATTTGACTAAAAAGATGACAGCAGTGATAAAAATTAAGTTCAATTAACATGAGAGTAAAAAGTGGAGATCACAAAAAGTACATATTTTAATTAAAATATGCATTTCAGTGTATTAAGAATGTGACTTCATGTTTCTCACAATAGTGCGTAAATATGTTTCAATCCAATAATGCTAAGATGTAATTCATTATGAGATAGGTTAAAGCAATGTTCTACTGAGCCCAAAGTTACAGAATATGTAATTTATGCACCATTGTTTAGGAGAGGAAAAGGTCAAATTAGTCCCACAAGCAAATTGGGTAATTTCTCTAGCTCTCCAAAACTATCAAATGAAGGAACAGCATCCCACAGCATTGCTTTCTCTGTATTATATGCAATGAAATGAGCAGAAAAGTAATGAAAGCCGAGGCAAATATGGTTTCACATTTATTCAGTACAGTTCTAAAATACTCCATAAGCAAATCTATAGAACTGAGGAATTGGAAAATATTCTCCCATCATGTTCTTGTACTTTCTACATAAAGCTGGTTTGAAGGAGGAATTGCTCAGTTAATAGTTTCTATAGAAGCAGTTTAACCAGTTTCCTAGGGAGCATAGTTGCTTAGGAAACTCAAATATATTATGGCACAGAGGCTGTGACGAGACACCTGCTGGTGCACACAGTTTCATGCTGCCATTTTTACCCATTTCTTCTCTGTCTCCTGGCTGTGCTTTCATATGGCAGAAGTGCAGAGTTGGAAAACCAGTGTGGTTCTTGGCACTGGGTAGAGAAAATAAAATTGCTTGTCGATTTACCATAAAGACCACCTTTGGTAGATAAATTGTTTTTGAGGGGAGATTAGGTGACATTTTTCTACCTTGCAAACACCTTCCATTGATCATAGGGATAATCTCTGAGGCTTTACTATAATTATATTATTTGGAAGCCCTGGCACATTTTGAAATGGTGATTGAATTTTGTGAGAGCCATTTTCGAAAATCTGCCCATTTGAGGAAAAAAAAAATCAAGAGCATAGGTATACAAGGCATATTATAAACCTTAGGATAGTTCCTGAAAAAACAATGTGTTCCCTTTGAAATGTATAATATACAAAAATGGATTACATATTGTGTAACCCCTTTGAAATTTTTGAGCCCATGAATAATTTCTGGTGTTAATTAACTGTTTTTATTTTAATGTATTTAATAAAATGGAAATTGTATGACGATTACATTTTATACTTGTTTTTCCATCTATCTATATATCTAAATGGGTTTTGTAATGCCTTTTAAAGGCTGACAACTCATTTTCAGTTGCTATCCTTTTTAAAAAATGTGAAACAATGATGGCAATGTAAGAACGTGTGCTGGAAACGTGACTCGTGGTCTCTGCACACCAGGCTGTCACATTTACCAGCTGTTCAGTAGACATGAGGAACTAAGCAACAGAACCTAAGCCATTGGACTGGGGACCTCTAGATGACACAGCATTACACAAAGAGAAAAAAATAAACTTTGCAATTAACCGACAGCAATCCCTTAAGTCTGAGGCTCAGCATTATCACTGGCTTCTACATTCTGTCTGGGAAGCTTTTAAAGAAAGTCAAACACAACTTTTTCTCACAAATGTTCATGACAGCAGATTACAGTAAAATTACTCATATTTTAGCAGTCAACAATCCCACACATTCAGAGGGGAAGAGAGCAAGAGAGCTAGAGAAAGAAGACTGTCCTAAAAACCTAATTCCTATTACTGTGGAGTTAAAATGGACTTTAAATACTTTTAGCTAATGTTTAACTTTCCAATTAACTGTGTGCTTTGATAGTTAACAGAATCCTGAGACCTTGTCATTCCCATACTACCTGCTTAGGGTTCTAATCACACTTTTGATTTGTATCTTCTTTTTGTGTCTAGATTTCCCTGGGCATAAAACACCCCTGGGTCCTTCTATCATACTAAAAAAAAAAAAAAAAAAAAAAAAAACCCAAAGGTTTTACAACAGCCTACATGTCCCTAAATTATCTGGCCTCTCATTACTGTCCTCCTCTTGGACCCTGCACTCTTCCTGTTTATGTTCTACATGTTCCTCCCTTAGATCCTTTGCATGTTATTCCTTTTTCTTGAAAATTTACCTCGAAATAGTTGATGGCTCCCTCCTTCAGTTCCTTCAGGATGCTGCTGAAATGCCACCTTCTTAGAAATGCTGTTTTCTCTTCCCAAACCTAGATACCAATTCTTATCTCTCTTTATCCCTTTTATTTCACTTCACCTTTCTAAATATTTTGTTCTTAGCATGCGTCACCACATGAAATATGCCTGTTATTTTGTTCTGCTTACTAAGTAGTAGTTCCAAGAAGTCAGAGACTCTATCTTGTTCACTGTTGTTGTACCCCAGGCATCTAGAAAACTGCCTGGAACTTAGCAGGTGATCAAAATATTAGTGATTTGAATGAATGAATGAATGAAGCAATCTCTACAAGGACAAGCAGGATATTATTATTCATAATTCTCTTGAGTTACCTCAGAAAACATACCTACTTTCCCAGGTTTTTCTTGCTGTCTGTTTTCATAAAAAGGAGAACAGAACAGGCTTCAAAATACTCCTTTTAATAACAGATATTAATCTTTCAAGTGACCACCCATTGGATTAAAAAGGGCAGTTTACCAATCCTTTTTCCTGAAGAGTTTAAAATAGAACATATGCAATTTGCTGCCTTATTAATTAATATTGATGTTGTAATGAGAAATAGATGCTATTACCAAGGCATGTTAATCTATGTATTGGTAGTCTATGCTATAAGACACAGTCTGTTTTTATTGTTTGCTCCTGTTTTTTTAAAAAAATATACTTAATTATTATGAGTTCATAATAATGGTGCATATTTACAGGGTACACAAGATGTTTTAAAACAGAAATACAATGTGAATTAATCAAATCAGGGTAATTGGAGCATTTATCACCTCAGGCATTTATCATTTCTTTGTGTTAGAAATATTCCAATTCTACTCTCTTAAAGTATACCCTAACTTATTGTTGATTATAGTCACTTTGTTGTGTGATCATCAGGTGTTACGAATGAACATATCATTGTTGTAATGATTTAAATAATACCAAAATGAAGTGTTGAGTGGGAGAATAAAGGCTCGTATCTTAGCTTGGGTTTCCTTAAAAGTAGAGTTGAGATGAGGAGTTGTGTGCAGATAGTTTGAAAAGCAATGCCTGAGAGCAGGAAGGAAGAAGCAGGGAAAGTGAGGCAGGGAGGGAGAAAAAAAACAATATCAAGGTTTATTATCAAGTTTATTGCTGTGGGCAATAAATGCTTCTAGGAAGCTACTGAAAGCTTTCCAGGATTGTCCAAATAAAGCATTTGTCCATCAGCTTTCACCTCAATTGATCAACAATTGCTTCTTCGGAGTGTTCACCCCTGTCCTATTATGTTACATTTGCTGTGACCCCTTCCTACTTTGGTCTTCAAAGAAATCATGGGAGAGGCCTAGAGGATGGGTTGCTGGGATATCAGTGACAAAGGACGAAAAGCCCACCCTGCATACAATCCATTTGTGTCCTGTAATGAAATATGTTCTGTCCCTGAACCTTCAGCATCTCTACAAATGACTTAATATGCCATGATTAGTGGAGAAAGCTGTAGTCCTCCCTACTGCAACTGGCCCTCAGGCTATTAGTGATATTTATTATGTCGCTTCTCCACCTCTATTCTAGATATGTCTCCCCTTCAAGTAGCATTTCATCTGGTCTTGATTGCTTGCATTATGGAGTGACCCAGATATTCAATTCTGAGAAGCCTAAGCCCTTGAGATCCTTGACCCTAACAACAATTGCTGCAATTGACCTTTCACCATTATACTAGGTGAAGCTTCAAGAGAGGCCCAGATGGATGCCCTGATTTCCACACATGCTCCTTGGCAACATTGTGGAGCAGAGAATCTAGTACAAATGTCTCCAGCCCTCAAATCCCAGGAAACAGGATGCCTACTCCAGCAGAGCCTAAGTTTTCAAGGAAAAAAAGCATAAATTCTTTGTAATTCTTCATAAGCCACTGGCAGTGATGGTGATTGAGGCCAGTCTTCTTTGGTCCCTGAACTTCTGTGTTCAAGCTATTGGGTATATTTCAAGAAATTACCTCAATGCATACACAAAATCCTGGCAGACAATATTTCAAATATAAGAAATATTTTGTCAGACATGATGCCTTGGTTGAATATTTAATAAGACAGTCCAGCATTCCATTAAGCCAGGTCATTCTGGATAGTATTGTATGGGATAGAATCAGTGGATCCCATAGTCATGTGCTCATTGTCACACTGCCTTCTCTATAAGATGAATCTTTTAGACTGAAATGATGCCACATGAAATAAGTTTTGAATGTCTATACTTTCAGAAAAACTTTGGACATGGAAAGCAAACCTGTACTAAAGTATGAGTTAATTCTATTTTGGATGAAATGCTGCCCTCCAGGATACAAGGGCTGTCTATAATTACTTTGCCATAAGTGATTAAATTAGTTTCCTTGGGTCCAATGGTACTGTCTCAAGAACTCAACATTGACCTCTACTGTGAGATTATCAGATGTTCAAACATCAGTAGAGGGTAGATCTGGCCTTTTGAAAGGAAGCTCAAACTGTTAGACCATGTAAAACTTCCATTCCTGCTACCATAGTTACTGTATTCATTATAGCTTCTTCCACAAACACTGGGTGGCCAAGAACATAGCTGGCTAATGTCAACTGAATGAGTCAACCTGTCTACCTGGTTTTTGAACCTGTCTTGTGTCCTTCACATTTAGCAACTGTGGTGGACATTAATTTGAGGGACCAAAATCTTGACCCCCATAAATCTATATATGTACCCTTTCTCCAGATTCTAATCTTCTAATCTTACTTCCTTCAAGTGTCTCCTCAACTGGCTAGACAAGTGACTAAATATACTCATACAAGTTCTGCCCACAGTGAGGATTCCCCTTGTCACCACCCTTCAATGTCACTCATTGTGTGTTAAATTTCATCCCCCAAAATTATATGTTGAAGTCCCAACCCTCTAGACCTATGAGTGTGATGATAATCCAGTGACTAGTGTCTTTATAAGAAAGCAAGAAGGTGTTTTGGACCCTAGAGACACATACAGAGAATGCCACATGACAATAGAGGCAGAGATTGGAGAAACACAGCTGTACGATGAGGAATGCAGAGGATTTCTGGCAACAATATGAAGCTAAAATGAGGCAAAGAAGCCTTCTTTTCTAGAGCCTTCAGATGGAGCATGGCCCTGTTAACACTTTCATTTCAGAAGTCCAGTTTCCAGAACTGTGAGAAAATAAATTTCTGTTGTTTTAAGCCGCATAGCCTATGGTACTTTGTTACAATGGCCCCAGTAAACTGATAACATCCTCATTGTTATATTTTGCAGTAGTTTTAAATTTTCAGCTTGCATTAATTTATCAAGTGAAAACCATCTATGAACTGAGCTTCTGTCAGCCATGAGGCCAGAGATGTGAGCTGAGAAAGAAGACTTTCTAAAACAGAGTCTAGGCAACCTTCTTATATAACTTACTTGTGCCTTCTCAATTTGTTCAGGCCATTTCTAGAAAATACCATTTCAATTGCACAATGGCTTGCTTCCGCAATCACCTGACCTTATGATTTGGTAACTTGACAATACCAGGATAATGGTGGGGATGGTCACTGCCCTACATCTGGTGTTGGGAAGTCACAGACTAACAGTCTGATTGTATAGTCATTTGCTTTTCTTTGGTCAGGCATTCATTCACATATCAAGCACTATTTTAAACACACAAAAAATAGTTCTCTGCTATTGAAAACATGGCCTTGCTACAGTACACCAGCATCTGTGTTGCAACCCTCCTGCTAAAGTTTTCCAGAGACCTCACACAGCTTCTCCATAAAATATAGATACCTTTAGCATCACTGTATCGGCTGAGTCATACAGCCAAGCTCAGGGCATCTTGTACGACAGCTTGGGCCTGTTTGAAGCCTTCTCTTTGCCCCTGGAGCTAACTGTTACAAAAGATTATTTTTATGTTTTAAAGTCAAGAACTTAACTCTTTTTCTAGAGATACATGCCTCTATATATTGAGTAGACCTATGAACAGCTTATTCTTTGGGCAATATGAGTTTTCAGAGTCAAATTTCTCTCCCCTGTTTTTGAAATCCTACAAATGTGTGTTTACTCAAACAGGGGCTTTTGTTTCTCTATCAGATTTCTCTACATAGCCTTTAGAGTCCTGATAACAAATATCCTAAAATACTGCTGAGAGAGAAGCAACATTGAGCTGATTTGGGATCTCATTTAGATTTTGATCCTAACTCAGAAGCTAAAATGCAGTCTTTTCTTGGATGCATTGTTATAGGGGTATATAAATTTTATTTATAAAGTGATAGCTTGATTCACTTTTTGCAAGTATTCCTTTTGAGTAAATCTCCATCTAGAGAATGAATAATGTTCTTGCATACATATCATAAAAACTATGAAATCCCATTAGAAAGTTAACCTTTATCTTTAACAATGCAGTTCCATTGTCTACTTTCAGGTAAGTAAATATCTAAAGTACTCTGAAGAGGTTTAAGGTAAGAACTAGGTCTGTATTATATATGTATCCTTCAATAATCTATAAATTTGCCATTTAATGTCCCAAGAGTATTAGTTTAAATTCTGTAGCCCCAAGCAAATTTTCAGAAAATGCCTTTTTCCCTTTTATTAAGAAAAATCATAGAAAAAAATTTCCATTTAGTTCTTAGGCTTTACACTCTTATCTAACCCACCTGGCACAATCCAACCTCCATGTTATACACAGTTGCTGTTCAGAGTAGAATTATGCCTACATATGTATATATGAACTTAATTTTTTACCATTACTTTAGAATTTGGGGGGAAATATGTCCAAGGAATGAACACATTTAGTATATTACAAATTCAAAGTTAATTATAAGGAAAAGAAATCTTCCTCAAGTTTTGCTTCTGAGAAATTATACCAAAAAAACATGCATTAATCAGCCCAAATTTATTCCTGTATATCAAAGAAGAAAAAAGACACACAAAAAAATGCCTGTTGTTTGTTAATAAGAATCCCATCTTTCCTTCTAGAGTATGTGGGCAGTAGTTAAGCAATGTGTGATGTTTCTGAAGTTTAAAATCAATGTGGAAAAATTTCATAATATAAGCTTTTAATTTGAAAAATGTTTGAGTCCTATAAATTGGTTAATAAATTATAAAGAGCTATATAATTTCTATCTGAATTGTTTCCTGAATAATTTTCTATATAATTATTTGTAAATATTTTAACATTTTGGTTTTAGGTCACTTTCTTGATGTTCATTTTCATTTCTTCTGTCTTTATTGTTGTCACGAGAAAATCTATTTCAAGTAAAGAGAATAAAGTAGGATACCTTTTCCTGCATTCTTACCTCTCTCTCTTCTCCTTCCTCCTCTCCCTCTTCCTCAACCTCCCTCTCTCCCTCTTTCCCTCTTTAAGTTTCTTGAAAACACTCTCATTTATTATCTTATTTGTGTTGTCTAAAGACCACTGAAAATCAAAAACCTTCTCAACTAAATTCAACACTTTTGGCTTACCACATTTTTTTTTTACCAGAATCCTCTTCGCTCATTAATGTTTTTTAAAAAAAGAACATTATTTTATCTTTATACTGGGGATACATGACACATATAGCTACTAATTATTTTAATGATAATTATAATCTTTTAAAGTAATACAAATATGTTTTTACATGTCTGATTCTTAGTTCCAAGGAACCGACTTTTTCACATGCAAGAATTCTGTTAGGATTCTTCACTTGGTTTATTCCAACGCAATTGCTGAAACCACATGTTCACCCACACACGAGTACCTTGCTAAAATATGTAACTACAAATGTGCATTTTCTAGCTTGCCGTTATTAACTTGAGTGGTAGGCAAGATTCTCAGATCCCCCCCCCCAAATTTCCATCTCTGGGTGTATAACATGTCCTGTACAATCTGCCCCACCCTACCTTGAATGTGGAGTCAATTTCTGGATCTGATGAGATATCACTCCCATGATAAGGTTGCTAATTAGTTGACTTCAAGTTAATAAAAAAGAAAATTATCTTGTGTGGGGCTGACATAGCTAAATAGGCCTTTGAAAAAGGTGACACATTAGAGGGATGTTCTCTTGCTGCCCTTGAATACACCACCTCCATCAGTCCTACAGCTGCAAGGAGTTGAATTTTTCCAACAATCAGTAAACTTTCAAGAGGACCCTGAGCTTCGGTTGAGCTCCCAATCTTGGCTGAGACCTTGATGCAGCCTTGTGAGAAGCAGGTTATAGAACACCACAAAGCCTTGCAAGGACTTCTGATGTTTCAGAACTGGGACAGTAAAAAGATGTTTTAAAGCACTAAGTATGTGGCAATTAGTTACATAGCAATGGAAAATGAGCACATGGAACTGAGTTTAGAAGGAAGCAGCTCACAGATGCATATGACTATATTTGTTCAACATTTTAACTAAATTGATTTTCATTAAAAAGCAGTTATTAAACTATTAGCAAGCAGTTAAAGTATTAATAGTAATAGCAGTTGCAATATTTGGAATGCCTTAGCTCTCTATATATGTTGCCTTATGTAATTGCTACAAAAATTCTATGAGGGAAGCATTAGACTTCTGAATTTATAAGTACTAGGAGGCTGTAGGGAATTTAGGTATCTTATAAAAAGTGGCAGAGCTAATGTGTGGTGTGCTGACTGATAGGGATGTGGAGAATCCCTCAGGCAGACAAACCCTTTCCTATGGTTTCCAAGCCCACACCCTTTTCAGCTGAGTATACTATAATTTCATAATTTATAGGAAATTACATACAAGTCCTCTCTTACACTGAGTTGCTAAGATCAATAAAGCATACATCCATAATGAAAGATCATAAAACCAAGTGGGAAAAGCATATATGAATTAAGCAGTATTTCCCAAAGTCTGATGAAGTAAATGCTACATTGGGGTTATATTCTGGTGGGATTAGAAAATACTTACAGAAGCCATGGCAACTGAGTTAAGCCTCAAATACTCTAAATGATATTTCTGGTAAGAAAAATTAGTGTAGTGATCATTTGGGTGAAGAAATAAAATGCTGCATTAGAAATGATGAATGTACACAGCATGTTCACAGAATGTTCCGAAGACAGTAGCAGAGGGGAGTCAAAGATATGAGATTTATTTTTTAAATCTACACTTCCTACAGTGTTTATATATTCTCCATGTTTGCCTTTCTGTTTCTCTCTAAATCTTCATGCTCCCTATTCTACTTGGTTTTTGCATAGTAGTCTGAAAAAATGTTTGAATCTTCGTGTTAGCAGCACATTTTAGAAAATGCTTAAGTCAAATATTTATTTTAAGATGCAGTTACACACACACACACACACTTGCACTTTATTGTCAGACTCACAGTTGATGCTCAAGATATGTATCGTTTATTTTCCGTTTGTCCTTGATATGTAAAATGTAATTTTTGAGTGTTATTCTTGATTACTAGGGGTACATGGCATAATTCTAAGTATAAGAGCAAAGAAATAAAGCAGTTTGGCAAGGAAATTGATTGTGTGTGGAAATGACGTTGGTTGGGGCAAAAGCTAGGAAAAAATATGTACCGGGAAAAAATAAATGAAGATGTGTCAGATAATAGTAAACCCTAGAAGGGGAATTAAACAGAATGATACTCTATGACGTGATTGAGGAGACAATGTTAGAGCAGGTGGTTGAAGAAGAGCTTTCTAAAAAGATAAAATCTGAGCATGTTTGGTGTAATTTCTCTGATCCACCAAATGTATATAGTCTAGAAGGAGCTATCTCTGGCTACAGAGACCTTTTGGTTAAATAAGCAAAGCTTTTAATAGCAGGAGAATATTATACGAAAATCCTACTTCTTTCCAAGAAAAAAAAATATTCTTGTCTAATTCTAAGAAGAAAAATAAAGATAAAATGCTGTAGAAGTACCTATTAATACGTTATAAAAAGACAAGCTGTCTAACATAAATATATGATCGTGGGTAATTTTAACAAGCAGAGAAACGTATCGAATTCATTTCCCTGTTGTATTCATATTATCAATAATAAATAAACTAGATAGGAACTGAAAGGCACCTATGAAATTTTACAAAATTATCGTTCAGAGATTCTTATAATTCAAACACTTTATATGGAGGAAGTGTCATTTTTGCACACACTTTAATTTTACAGGCTCAGTCATGTATCCTTTTTAATGTTTTTTTTTTTCTTTTTTATTCTTAGAAGAAAAAAAATGAAGGAGTATAAAGGCCCTCACAAAACAGTTAATCATCTCACTTGTGGAAAAGTCAGAGTATTACACATTTTGTGGCAACTAAGAAGAATGCAGGAGAGGCTATTTTTGTGCTCACTAGAGAAATATAAATCTTTTAAAATTTTCTCACTTATCATTTGTTGTATTCTATCTACTTGGTATATTAAATTCATATATAATAAACTTGAAAACCACTCATGCTACATGAAACTAATTATGTTCGGTAGAGACCCAGAGGACAGATTCACCCTTGACAAATTTCTTTCTATGCCATTTACTTGTAGCGCGGATATACAGTACAATGCCTCAATTGGAATCACATGTATAACTAGTAACTGACACTTCCTAACTCATTAGAAGTTATTTCCTATATGGTTGTTTTTTATTTAATCCTTTTTGAAGGACTTGTGAAAAATGCTTCCCAATTTTGTATGGATTAACGGAAGCCCAGATTAAAAAATTATAATTTACATATACTCAAAATAATGACTGATTTCACAGTTCATTAATTCAATTGATGAACAACAATAAAAGAGAAATGCTGCTAAATATAGTCATGTGATACATAATTTCACTCACCCACTATACAAAAGAAATATATTATTAAACATACTTTAAATAAAATGATAAATTAACTGTAGAAAATGATTAACTTTGATTGAGATACCATTTTAAAACTGTACTGCAGGTATGAAATTGGAGAGGTAATTTTTGGAAGGATGTATTTCCAGTTAATTTCAGATGTAAACTTCTATTGTAGGGAATAAAATATACTTTTTACAATCAATTACATAGAGTTTCACTTTTCCTTCTGTGTTAGTGTTTGATAGTTGCAGAAAATAAAAATGGTTTATGAATCTTGTGTGGCATTTTTTAGTCACAGTAGCACTATATTTTAATGCTTAAATGTTTATTTTTCTATTTTACCTCTCAATACAATTTTTAAAAAATCTAGATTATAATCATGGAGAATATGGCACATTTGTCAAAACTCTGTTCCCCAAATAAAAATAAATTTCACAAAATATTAAACTTCTGCTTATAAATGAATGTATCTAATGAAAAATATGTTTTTCATTTTATATGTGTGGATACAGACACATACATGTGTATGTGTATATCATGGTTAGAATAGGGAAAACATGTTAAATAATGTCTGCATTTTGTTGCTTTCCTAGCATGTAAATCTTCATTAGTTTTAATAAATCTAACAATATTGATGGACTTAAATGTACATATATATTATTTATTAATTTTTGTACTTTAAAATCTCATCTGATTTTGTATATTAATAAATTATTTTAAAAATCCTTATATTAAAGTGAATGTGGGTATGTACATAAAAATTCCTACTCTAATAGACCTGAAGAGAAGAAATAAAAGGAAAATTCTTATTTTTCTCATCATGGGAAAAAAAGTTTATAAATTATTTTGCAAATGGCAGCAAAAAGGATCCACATATAAGCTAGTCTAACAAATGGTTATGTCAGCATTACTCTGCAATTAGAAATAAAGTCTCATAACCAAATCTTTAGTGTTTCCAAATGAATGTTTAAAAACATATAATGAGTTTATTTTGAAGGCTAACTGTATGTAAGTCTTAACTCTTATGGGATTGAACAGGGGTTAAAGATGGAGGCTGTGCAGCAGCAAAGCCACAGAATTAATATAACATGACCAAAGTGGTAACAGATCCATGAGTCACTGCCCACTCTGAATAAATGCTCCAGTAGCTAAAGAGGAACTGCCAAGGTCAAAGCTCAATGCTGTTTCAGACGGATGTTAGGATGTTATTCTCTATGCAGCAGCCCCTCTTTCTTTGTGCTTTCAAAAGGAACTGGTGCACTGCAGGAACTCAGGATGAATCTGCCAGACTTAATAATAATCAAGAACACTCTTAAATAAATGTCTCCAGAAAGAGAAGAAATTGCAATACTTAAAGTAAGGACTACTTGAACTGTGGCTCACTGCAGAAAGTACACCTTTCTTGCCTCGTTTCAGGACAAAAGTACCAAAGAGGAATAGAGAAACACGTGGAAACTCCCTCCTTGCAGTCAAAGGGATCATCACATGCCTGTAGAAACCACACAGTAAACTTTCTGAGGAAATGAAAACGTGGATAGAAGCAAGTATCTTTGGGTCAATATGCATTGGTGGAGATTTATATTCATTTTGATACACCTATAAGACATCTAGTTCAGCATTCCAAAATTTAGAGTGAAACATTTAGCAAAGTTGTGATGTTGAAGGGAAAATAGGAGGCAAGTATATTGTTTAGTTTACCTTTTGGGTGCTGTACAGTATCAGTGTTCACTAAAACTTTTTTTCATTTTACTATATTTTTTTCTTCTTCTGAGATTATAAATTGTATTCTTAACTTTGGCTGTCTCTTAGTCTTTCACACAAAATGTTTTCATGTGACATTTTTATGCATTTTTGCATTTTTGGCTGTAAATATAACTTTTCCTTGCAGCAGAATAAATGGGATTTTTGAAACTTTCCAAATAGTGAAAGTTATTCAGGAAACACCCCCGTTGTCAACAAAGTCAACACCTCACTACCTATCATTACCACAAAAGCTACCACTTCTCAGAGCGATTTTCATGGAACATTATTATTAATTTAATAGAGTGTCCATGATAGATGTAAGTATTTTATCTAGGAGTATAATTTTAATCATATCAGTCATTTGTAGCACACATATTCAACAACTAATTAAAAAATAAATCACAGGCATCTGAAACAATAGGCACGTTTTAGTTACTCTTTGTATGCAACGACTCATGCCAGAATTGTGTAACTCTACATTGAGGTTTTATTGAATGAAAGCTGCCCCTAAGAATGGGTCATGCTTGTGAGTGAGGTGGCTTGCTTTTGAAAGCCAATTTCCAGGTAGGCAATCAGTTGAGACCTGCCAGCTTCCAACAACCCAGCAGCTGTGGGAAATGATTGCTTCATCTGAAAGGAGTGGGGATGGGTCTGTATGTTGCACAACATCTTCTTTCACTTTGTATTAAAATTATTTCAAACCCTTCTATAATACTTCTCTCAATTCTCACTGGCACCATTCTAATCAAAGCTACTGCTGCCTCTCACTTGGTTAGTGCAACAGCTCTTTATTGTTCTCAGTCTATTTTTTACATTGCATTGAGAGTTAATCTTACAAATAACAGATTTCTAACTATCCTACACCTTCTTAATACCCTCCTATGTTTTCTCACTGATTGTATATAAAGTAAAATAACCTAAGAATTTTTTACAAGACTCATCATGGCATTGACATTTCTTTACTTTTATAGCCTTGTGCTTTCATACTTTTCCTTACTCTTTGTTTCCAACTGAATGGCATTTATAAAGTTCTTCTGATAGACCTTGAGATTTCCATACAAAGGTCTTCAGACTTGCTATTTATTCAGCCTAAACACTTTCCAACTTGTTTCCTCTTTTCCCTTTTGTATAGCAAATGCTGACTAATCTTTGGAATTCCACTCAAACAATGTTCCTAGATTTGCTTAGGTACCGTACCCATAACATCTTTGTCTGCAAGCAGATCATTAGTAAAATGTGGAACATTATGGGACTAATGATAAAGATATGGAAAACTTCTTGGAAATGGATATTAATATATTTAAATCACATTGTTTTTGACTGTAACACCAAATACTTTGTCTGACATCAAGTAGATTTTTTTTAATAAATATTTCTGAATGGGTAAATAAGCCACATAACAATACACTTAAGTTTTAGAAACCTTCAATTTATATCTGTTCATTTTATCCCAAACAGTATCACGATAGACTTCGTCCAATGCCTGGAAATCTTTCATATATCTTGTATCTATAATAATTATTCTCAACCATGTGCATGACTTATCCCCCAAAGGAAGAAACAGGTTGTCACAAATTCAGTGAGGGGCCAGAAGGGAAAGATTCGTCTAGCATCTAGTAAATTGGGTCCAGGGATGCTGCTAGACATCCTACAGTATATAGGGCATCCTCCCCAACCCTGCAACAAAAATTATCAGACCCCAGATGTCAACATTGACAATATTGAGAAATTCTAAACTATACCATAGCCCCAATTAATGAGTTTGATGAAGAAGGAAGGAAGGAAGGAAGGAAGGAAGGAAGGAAGGAAGGAAGGAAGGAAGGAAGGAAGGAAAAAGAAAGAAAGGAAAGAAAAGAAAGAAGAGAGGAAAGAAGAAGAAAGGAAAGAAAGAGAGAAAGAGAGAAAGAGAGAAAGAGAGAAAGAGAGAAAGAGAGAAAGAAAGAAAGAAAGAAAGAAAGAAAGAAAGAAAGAAAGAAAGAAAGAAAGAAAGAAAGAAAGAAAGAAATGTACTTGATGAGATTTGTTGTTTGTGTTTTTATTCTAGGTCTTAATAGCCTCTTTCCTTCCTTTTCTGAGTTCTCACAATTATTTACTTGCTACTACCTTCTTAAACCATGTCTGCTATTTTCCACAAATTAATCAGCCTAACAGATTTTAGGACTGTGTTATTTTTAACATAGATTCTCAGAGATCATTAGCTGCAGTTCACCCATATCAGTGCAAATCTTACTGTACATCAGAAAGCAATTTGTTTGACTCAGGACACTCAAAGTTATTTAGACCACCTAGCTGCTTACTTGTTATCTCCTAATGTATTTTGGACCTTGATTATCTTCTATCAAATATGGTTCTGCCCTCTCCCATCTGATAATCATTAGGCTTGAAAGGGAAGTAGGAAGAGGTGAATTTCACATCAATTTCTAAATTTGATGGACACTTTCAAGTCTCTGTACTTTTTCCTATGTTCCTTCTTCAGATTTCAAAAACATTCCTTCTTACATATTATAAAGGTACTTTCTTACCATAAAGTCTTTCTTAACCATAAAACAATCACTTTCAACTCTATATCCCAGAAGCGTATTCTAGTCTATTGTTTTGTTTTGTTTTTTTTATTTCTTACACAGCCAAATAGTTTTCTTCATAAATGTTTTACAGTATTACTAGACTCAAAGAATCATAAATCTAAAGAAAATTAACCCTTGTACATTTTGGGTTTGGTAATATGTCCAATCATACCCTATTTGTACCTTTTAATTTCCAACTTTGTTAGATACATTTAGAAAATAAACACAGAATTTAATTATATTCTATGATTTCTTCATTTTATTTAGTAAACAATTTAACTATTTTATTTATATATTATATTAATGTGTACTATTTCATGAGAAGTTATTTCTTTATGCTTCTTAAATGTATCATTCTCCTCTTTTCCTCTTAAAAAATAAAAAAGAAACCTCACTTTTATTCTTTTGAAATTTTACGTTTTTTTCTGAATATCATCTCTTGTGATTGCACACAACTTTTTCCCATAGAATGGCTTATATAATGCCTATTTTAGTGTATTTGATTTATATCTCATTATTTATCCTAACATAAATATTTTGCTACCTATTTTTATCTTTCAATATTTTTGAATATTAGTATTTTAACCAAATTTTCTTATTCTGTATTTATAAATATTCTGTGTATTATTCTGAGTATAATATCCTGGGTTCTATGTAAGAGATGCTGAAAGGCATGCTGGCGGCATTCTTCCTATAAAATATCCCTTTTATTCCAAATCTCAGAATGTATATGGAAAAGAGAAGTGATTAAATCAAAATGTTATAATCGATAAGTCAGAGGCTTACCACTATCACACTGCACCTAGCAGTAAATCAGAGCAACTTATAGGATCTGTTAGAATGGAAAGATTTAATGGTCAGTGTGGAGCCAGTCTCCACAGCAATACAACTTGTGTAGTCAGAGATATGATCACATTGCTTTGAAGATGGCAGAGGTAGGAGGCAAAGCTCAGTGATGGCTGTGATACACCACAATGACAAAAACACCTGGGATTCTTTTAGAACAAGTTGCAGCCACACACCTAGAAAAAGAAAATTTAAAAAATACATGATCTTAAGTGTTATGACAACTAGATGACAATAGGAAGTAAACAGTGTAAGTTAATGCTACACATACTTGACAAGAGCTAAGGAAAGAAGTCGTAAAATTGGCAGCAGCCACAAGGCCAACTGTAGCAGCAGCTGAGAAGTATTTGTAATAAGGATTGAAAACCTACTGTAATTTTGAAGGTCATGTTGAGCAAAATAATAGTCATCCCCAGATCTAGCAAAGGATTATTTTTAACTTGTGAAATCATTTATATAAAGTCTTGCAAATAGTTTAAAAATTATGTTAAGTAATTGATAACATTTTGTAAAATTGAGCCAACCAGTATATGCCTATATGATTATTTTAACTATAGCAGTAAAACATTGAGAATGGACAAAGGAGATCTTGGAGACACTGAATTAATGAGTATATTTATCATCAGGTGGTGAAATAAGGAATAACATTTCAGAGACAAATGGAACTTGGTCCCAAGCAAGGAATTTTTTATTAAAAATAACAATGAGCCGTGGTTTCCTTTGCAGTATTTTGAAAAAATGGACAAATTCAGAATAAAAAATACCCTTAGTAATATGAAAGCATATGAAGATTGACATTGGAGAAACTAGCCTCTCTTAGCTTCTCCCACCTCCCCACCAGCACTTTTATACTCTTGGGAAAAATCTGGTATTTATTATTATTGGATACATCCATTCATGACACATTTTTAAATTGATCAAATTGACCCAGTTAAAAAGGAAAAAAAATCTTTCTTACAACTTGTCAAGGAATTTAGTCAGTGTTCTCATGACTGACCCTAACAGAATTAAATTTAAAAAACAAAATATAGCTAAACCAAAAGAAAAACAAACACCTGGATTATGTGGCCACAGATCTAATCATCATTCTATAAATTAGTACTCTGTTTCATTCACTATGCCAGTGAAAAGGAATTTAAATTTAAATGAACACAAAACATTTTTTATAAAAGCCTCTGTGTCATATTGAATGAAATTGACCCTAAGCCCTAACATCCCTAAATGGGATAACAACTAATAAGAATAAATTCACTATTTCAAAGAGTAAAATATACATATTATTATTAATAGATAAATTAATTTGGCTGTGTGCAATGAAATGCAAGATTCTAACAGGAAATTTTATAGTTTACTACTAACATTCACCATATGTGACTGGCAATTTGGTGGCATAAGTATTCACTTCAGTGAACTCTATGAGCAAATGTCTAATTCTGATTCCTTAGCATATTATGAAAGCCAAAATTTCTATCATTAAACATTTATTAAGTATTATCATAAAAGTTTCAATATCTAAAAATATCCCTCTTAAAATAGAAGTGTAAATTAAATGAGAAAATCTTTATCATCTCTTAAGCTGTTGGATTTATTAGAAAATAGTGAGTTCAGGAAGAAAGAATACATATATTACGAAGGTTTTGAGAGAAAAAAATAAATGAAAGAAACAAAGTATAACCAGACTAATTCATCTGCTTAATCATTTTGTCAAAGTCTTATTTTGTTTTTAGATATGCTCATCTTAGTTAACAAATTTTATGTGAGTGTATGTGTTTTTATTTTTTTAGAGTATATGTGTTTTTAAAGGGAAGGTCAACATGTGGGTTAAGGGAAAGCACAGGATTTGGATCTTTGAAGAGACTTTCTTCTCTGTTACCCTAGGGAAGTATGCATTTCTCCTGAATAAGAAATTTTATGTGTTGGTAAATGTAACTGTCCCATTCTAAAACATATATATATATATATTTGATATAGCATTTGTAAAGTGGTGAAAAAACACTGGAGGAAATACAATTAGACTAATTTTGCATATTGCTACTATGAACACTTAGGTTTTAAGGTATCTTTTATAAATATAAAAGAAAATAAAGCAGACATATTAGAGGTAGCTTCTAGTTCTAACCTGCCTGCTATCTCTGCCAATAGCAAGTCAATTCAATTTGCCTTTGGATTCATTTATTTTAATTATATAATATAAGGAAGAACAGAAGAGAAAGGAATGCATTAAATAAAGCAGATATAATTTCACATTGCAAGTTCCTGTATTCTGCTCATCTAACTTATTCAGAGGATTTAGTTACTAATCCTATTCCATCCATGACCTTGCAATATTTATGCTCCATCTTGAAAGTGCTGGTTCAACTTTCCTGATATATTTCTTGATTTCTTCTCTTTCTAGCTCTCCATCTGTTTCTTTACCACCTTAAAATTTACCCTTAATGTAGACAAACATTTTGACCCTTTTATGGTCAAGTCCGAAAAGAGGCAAATTTCCACCCTGCGGCCCACCTGTGCCTTTTGCGCTCCATTCTAGTTGTTGTCTGTGATTCAAGCCTTAAAAAATGTATTCTAGGCAACAAAAATAATTTAACTTCTTTGTAAGTTCTCACTACCTTAACACAAGGAATGTCATTGTTCCAAGTATCAGGTTTAACAGCATGACATTTAATACAATATAATAAAATGATATGTGTATTACCTGAGACATCTTAGGTTGCAAATGACAGAAAATGAATTCAACCTAGCTTACTCAAAAATGATTATATTGGCTCAGATTATTTTCCCTATTATTTAAAAAATACACACACACACACATGCGCATTCATCTTATATCTAACAAATGGATGGGGAAGGCAGGAAAGAAGATTGAGTACAAAACATGGCAAGAAAAACCTTAAACTCTACCTTTTCCATCTCTGCATCTCTTTGAATATCTATTCATCACTTTGTATTGCAGTCTAGTTTTCTTCCAAGGCTATAAACATAGTTGACCAAATTCAGAGCATTCCTAAGTCCAACATTCCTAGAAAAAGTGATTTTCTTTCTCCCTTCCTCTCTTCCTCCCTTCTTTCTTTGTTCTTCCATTTTATTTTCTTCCTTTCTTCCCTCCCTCCCTTCCATTCATCCTTCCTTCGTTTCTTCCTCTCTTCCTTCTTTCCCTTTGCCTACCTTGGTCCAGTCAAATATGGAAGATGAATTTGCAGAAGAAAACCACAATTGTAGTAAAAACAATATAGGCATGGTGGGAAGAAGAGAATTCCAAGAACAGTGGTTTGCTTTCCATCAAAAGGGAAAATTCTGGAAAGAGAAACTAGAGAGGTGTACTAAAATTTGTCATCTAAGGAATAAAGAAGAATTCACCTCATAGGAGCTGGCCAGCATTATGAAATAATTTTGCCAGAAGGAATTATAGGACATTTATTATTGTTTAACTTCCCCTTAAAATTTGAGAATGGAGAAAAAATATATAGGGATATGTATTTATGATCAGATTTATGAGAAGACTATATTCTGATATGGACATCATAACATTTTAATAGTATACATATGGATGGAGTGAATCAAATATTGATCTTATTATTCAGGTTTTAATTAGAAAAATGAAACCACTTAATCAATATGAGAAGCAGAGGGAATGTAATAAAGAAGGTTGGTTGCTCTAGCAATGGAACAACTTAGGGATGGGAACAATGAGATATTGTAAATATCAGCAACAATGGGATACTTAATGTTTTTGGCTAGAGATAAAAAGGAAATAGGCCATCCTATTTTTTCTAAGAGGTTCATCTGCAATAGCTAGATTCAAGCAGTCCTGTCTAGAGGGAGTCAGAGCACAGATAAGTTATAGGCACTGCTGGAGAGTTCACCCTGGGAGGGTGATAGAAATACAAAGAAAAGGGAAGAAATACTCTCTCTTCTTCCTTTCTTTCATTCCCCTGTCTCCTACCATGGCCTCTCATTGGCCATATCTAGTCAGAGTTTTCCTGACTTGAGAGTTTAAGAAATAAACCTACAGTTTCAGAAACCCTATCATATAAGCACAGAAAGCAAATAGTGAGAGTGGGTAGTCTGTGAAGAAATGGTTTTACTATTTATTGTTTCTTTCTTTCCATTTAGCTTGTTTTTCTGAGACCTTTCTAACTGTGCAACACTACCCCAGGTATACTGAATATTGTTTATTTCGGACTTCCATGAAAATAAAATCTAGTTTCTAAATGTTGTGAATATCGAAACAGTCTAGTTATATAAATCTACTTCAGATTTGTTCAAATTGCATTCATTTTCAGTTTGGCATCATACTATTATTTCAGGAAAAGCATTTGTCCTTGGTATGCTTAAGATGCTAGAAGTTTACAATGGCAGCAATCAAAAAAAAAAAATGAACAGACTGAGTGTGTACAAGAAATAAAGACTTGTAGTGAAAGGCGACGTACAAAGAAATGAGTATTGAAAACATGACAGTCCTTGAGGATAGTAGAAGGATCCAAACAGCAACCCTGTTGTACTTGATGATATTTGTTTCCTCTGCCTGGGGCTGAATAATTTTCCTGCTGATGTGTTCAGTGAAAAAGACAACAATAATCCTTCCAGGATTTTTTCATTTATAATACAGAATGTTTGCTTACCAGTTATTTCCTATCTAAATTGCTCTGATATGAGAAATGCATGTCATAGCAATCATTTCCCTTTAAACACACGTTCAATTTAATACTCTGTCCTCCTTTTCCACAAAATATTTTGTACTAACCTTGGTTGCTTAATGAAGCAAAGTTCTGTTTCTTTTCTTTCTTTTCTTAAATTTTTATATTATCATTATTATTATTTTTACTTCAGGGAGAGCATCAATTGAGAAAGTTTATTTCCCCTTCAGATTTTGAAAAATGCAAGCATTTTGTCCTTCTGAACTGAGACAGAGGATAGCCTTTTGCTTCTTTCTGATAAAGTTTTTTAATACCTCAGTTTTCCATTGCCTTCTAGAGCTTTTTGTAAGCTGTGCTGAGGTAGAGCATTCTCTTTCTACCTCCCTAACCATGCCCTGTCTCTTCACCATGTTTGATTTCTTCATAATGCTTTATATTGTCTACTTTATCTTCGTTAAGTATTTATATTTCTTTTCCATCTTATGCCACTGAATTCGAGCTCCTTGAAGACAGGAAATTTTTCTTTTCTATCATTCTGTCTCCTGGGCCTCAAACAGTGTCTGATACATTCCAGGTGCCGTTTAAATTTTCCTTGACTGACTGATGAGGAGAAAATTAACATACATGTCATATGTTAGTTATATGTATAGTGAAAGCTAGGTATTAATCTTTCACTTAATTCCTTTAATACTCAGTATGCATTTCTAAAGGAACAGGAAATTCTTGAAAATAAGGACTTGGTTTTAATCAATTGCATACTACAACCATGAATAAGCAGAGTGACTAATATATAATGGGTATTAATCAGATGTTTATTGAATGAGAAAATTCATGAATGAGTAACAACCTACTAGGCCTCTTCCAAACATCCATTGCTTCCTCCATTGATTCATTCAACAAATATTTCAGTATCTGCTTTGTTCCAGCAGCTGCTAGATACAAGAGCTTCATCAATTTACAAAACAAATTATCTGCTGTCATGTATCTTACAAATAGATTTTTAGGGAAAAAAAAGTCAGCAGCTAAAAGATTTCTTAATAATATCTTAATTATCCTATAAATTGATGATAAAATGGCAATAGTTCATGTGTATTTTAACCTCTGCTGGGAGTTAGAGAAGTTTATTTAAAATTTGGTCAGAGGTCCCTAAACTTGAGGCCAAAGACTTTGGCAGCCTGGTGAGCAGTCATTATCCTTTGGGTAAATGTTTTCCTAAGTGGAACATTACTAGTAAGTTACAGCATTGTTTTTCAAACTGTGGCTCATGACCTATTTAGTAAGTTATAAATCTATTTTATTTGATTTTGATTAACATTTTTAGATGAAATAATAGAAAATACTAGAATAAAGCAGAACACAAGAAAAATTCAGAACACTTAGACTTGCCAATTCACTTGCCATGGATTAGTGTTGTTTTATAAATCCTGTATTTAAGGATGTGTGTGTGTATGTGTGTGTGTGTTTGCACTGGCTCATTAGGTGATAAATTATGTTTCTTATAGGCTGAAGTAAGAAGAGAAAAAAGATTGAAAGCCATCAGGTGCTACAGAAATAAGAATAGAGTTCAGAACCTACAATAAAGAACAGGATAAAGTTACTATATGATACAGTAAAAATAAAATAAAATAAAATAAATAAAATAAAATAATAAAGAATAGGCAGCAAAGCAAGGCTTGGGCTCCAGGAGGGATTATTGGCCCTGGGGCTGGGCCTGCCTTAAGTAAGTCTCTCATCCACCTTCCACACACACACAAAACCCAAATGTAGGGAAGTGAGACAGAGATAAAGGAGCAGCAGCCATTATTATGGACAGGGAAAGCAAGGTGATGCCTAAATCTGTGATGTGTGTGAGCAGAGGACAATCTAGGTGATAGATTGGGGTATGGGACTATGCAGCAATCAGTGACAGTTGCTCGTTTACAAAGGAGAAAATGGGTATGTAATTACTTTTATAAGGTAGGGTCTGTGAGGGTATTTAGCTCTTGCTCCAGACAAAGTGAATCTCAGTTTCATTTACATAAAAACAGGGGATGCAGTGACAGAATAACCCAGCATAGGCAACTTATTAGAAAAAGAGCAAAGCAAAGGTCTACTGTAATTTTTTTGAAATGGAGGGTAAGAAAGTGCTTGAGGTTATGAGAATAGCTGCTATTGCCAATGGATGGGCTCAGAACCTGGTTAGGGTTAGGGCAGAACTGAGCTTTCTGCATTTGTAGGAAAGGCTTCTCTGCGTATTTCATTTAGAAAGACTCGATAAGCCTGAGAAGCTGGAGATAAATTAGGAACTGGCAATTCATAAACTGTTACCAGAGCTTATTCACTAACGTTGAAAATAAAGACAAGAATACTGACTTATCTACTTCCAGGTCTAGTGAGAGCATGGAATGAGATAGCATATGTACAAAATCACTAGTTGTTTTAAAAGTAGGTATTAATATTATTATTATTGCTTTTTCCTAATGGGTGGGTAGATGAGCTACCGTATAGCAGAGATTGAGTAAAGAGCAGTAAGGCATAGTAAAGCTCTGAACTGAAGCAAGATGATAGGGTGGAACGCTTGTAACAGACAAAGCATTCCGTACTGAAGACTGTGTTAGAAGGGACAATAATAATAGTAACAGCAGAGGAAGAGACCATAGTTGAAGGGAATTCTTTTCTTTTTCTTTTGTAATTGCTTCAAGTCTTCAAAAAATATATACATAAGTGATCTGTGAGAATATTTTTTTGGTACTTTGGGAATAAATTATAATTCATTTGCTTTCTATCCTTTTAAAGTATCAATTCAGTCTCTTGGCTCTGCTAATAATAATCTTAGAATTTTTAATATTGTACCATTATCCTCACTTAGAGAATGAAAAAATGTGTTGTTTTTTCTGAAATATTATTTTCTTGTATCCTTTTTATTTTAGGTACTCAGGAGAGAAGATTGGCAATTGTCTTAGTCAGTCTGGGCTGCTTTCACAGAATATCATAGACTGGGTGATATATAAACAATAGAAATCTGTTTCTCACAGTTCAGGAGACTAGAAATTTGAGAAGCCAACATGGTTGGGTTCTGGTGAGCGTCTTCCTCCAGGTTACAGATGACTGACTTCTTGTATCCTCACATGGCAGAAAAAGGGCTAAAGAACTCTCTGAGGTCTCTTTTATAAGGGCACTAATCCCATTCATGAGGGCTCCTCTGTCATGACTTAATCAGCTCCCAAAAGCCTCACCTCCTAACACCATCATTTTAGGGGTTACAAATTCAACATACGAGTTTTAGGAAAGACACAACACTCAATCTTTAACAGCAATGGACTGGTGGTAGCAATGGTAGTGTTTATTTTGATTTTTATTTATCATATGCAGAAACAATTTTTAGCTTTATCAAAGATATAGTGAGTGTTCTTAAAAACTTATGATGTACTTTCTCTTAAAATTGGTGTTTACATGTATGTAAAGGCCCAGATGAAAGAGCCACTTGTAACTTGTTTTTTGGATGTTTGTAATGTACCAGTGAATGTAGTAAAAATATAAAACTAAGAATTTGTCCTTGCCTTTTATTTGTTCAAAGCTATTTTAGAATAGAAATACCATTTAGTAATATTCTTAATTATATACCCTGCCTAAGGGGGAGAAATTACAATTAATAAATATCTGTTGAATTAGAAGGATGTGGCAAAAGAGTCCTACTAAGTTTTAAAAGGTATAGTTTTTTTCTAAAGAAATCAAAATAAAAAATATTTTGGATACTTTTTATGCTTAATAAATGACACCATGGCCTCCTTGGATTCCAT
Source organism: Microcebus murinus (assembly GCF_040939455.1). NCBI lineage: Eukaryota > Metazoa > Chordata > Mammalia > Primates > Cheirogaleidae > Microcebus > Microcebus murinus. Next base: position 46,191,032 of record NC_134116.1, read on the forward strand.
AGATATTATTAAAATAGTTCTAAACTAAAATTTGGACCAAACATTCAGTCTCAGTTTAGCAAGTAAAATTTGGTAAGTCTGACTTTCAACCATACAAAAGAGAGTCACTCTGACCTTTTCAGGGTGCTACTTCTTCCAAATGTGGTTCATATGCTGCCAAAACAAGCAAAATTCTGCATCCAATTGGACAAAAATTTCTCTATAGTTGGAATAAATTACATTAAAATAGTCCTTTACTTTTATCTGCAGACTAATGGAACAACCACACTCACAACAACACAATCTCATATTTTTACCTTTTAAATTTCAAGTTAGTAAAAGGCAGTTTAAATGTTACTTTTGTGGGTTGCTAAGAATACCTTCTAAAGTTAGATTTCTTAGAACTTAAAACTTCTTTTGCTGCATTTAATATATATGCTTAAGAGTCATTTCTTTGGAAAACTTCCAGTCCTATTTAAAATCTATTAATATTAAGTAAAAACTCATAGATTTATCATATTAGCAATGTATTTTAATTAAATAAAAATCCTCAAAGATTTAAATCCAACTGTAACATCAAAGTTTCCATTTTGAAGAAGAGATTATATTAGGTCTTTAGTGAAGCACATTTATTGAGGTCCTCAGTGGAACACATTTATTCACTTTATTATACAAATCATCACTGAGAAGAGTAGGTCTCTCATAATATCCCATTGATGCAAAAAACAATTTAATTTTGAAGAGTCACAAGACTTTCTTAGAGATCCATCACATCTTTGAACTCCTGGCATATCTAGATAAAATTTTCTGTCTGGGATGATGCATTTAGTAGTCTACAATGTCAGTACATTTATGTGGGTCTCTTAAACTGTCATCATCTGCTGAACTCTAAGAAGTTTAGGTTCCAGCAGTGATCCCATTAAAAGTTTTTTCCCCTGAGGATTTTCAATTCTGGGAAAAATAAAAAATCACCCCATGATTTTGCACACAGGACAACAACCTGAGGAAAATTTAATTTAAATCATTCTGCATGTGGTTCGGTACAGAATGTTAGGTTATTTATATCTTGTAGAAAGAAAAAAAAAACCCACAAAAAAAACACAAAAAAATTCATATATTTTTCAATTATTTTCAATATATGAGAAATGTTGCCAATATGTAGAATAACAATTTTTACAGACTATAATCTAGTAAATGTCTTACTGTTCTTTATATTATATATATATATATATATATGACATTTCAAGGTTTAAAATATCATACTTCAAAATACAATGTGAAATTCATACTTAAAATTGTATGTCACTTATCTCTTATTAAGCAAGATATATGTCTGTAATAGAATAACAAAAACCAAAGATGAATGAATGGCTAATAATTTTCTTACATTACAAATATATCTGGCAGAAAAATGTTTTGGAATATTAAACTAATTTGTTTTCCATATATCCCTAGGTACCCCTTGACTTTTCCAAAACACTTCATTTCAAATGCCAAGGCTAAAATGTTGGATTCAACAAATATCATTCATTTTATAAGCAATATATTTAGAAGAGTAGATTAAGAGTCTAAACTGAACTCAAGATGATCTCGATTGAGAAAATGATTGAATCAGAAGCTAAGAGAGAATTTTGTTCCTACTTGACTCTCAGAAAGATTAGTATTAGAATATCCATATAAACTGGGCAATTGAAAGTAGAAGAATCCTCTATTGGAGACTTTCGGCCCCTAGGTGTCCACGGTCCCTGCACCAGTGTGGTAGGAAATGAGCAAAAATGTCTTTGTAAAGTGTCTGTTCATTCAGATGTTTCTGGAAGCAGACTGCAGAGTTTCCTCTGGCTCCAGTGTGTTTTCCATCTACCTAACAGAATCATTAACAGCATGCCAGGAGCCAATGAACTTCACATGTTTTGCTGTCTGGATGTCCCAGAAACAGCTGTGAAATGCATGGACCTCTAGAAGACCAGTTGCAAAAGTAGGCTTCTCTGTATAAATCAGTAAGATTATATGATAATTATGCCAAAAAACATGATCACCTTCTAATTACTCAGACCCTGGCCTCTCTTTTACTCTACCTCAAGAAACTGAAGTGGGGAAAAAAAGGGATGGAAAGAAGTTGAATTAACTGACAACAAATTCTCTTGTGTGCATAATAGAAGTTCAGAACACAAAGCAATTCACATTATTGAAGGATGGCAATACATTTCTTGTACAACTGAATTTTCAGAATAAAATGCTTATTGGGTTGTATATACTACCCTATACTCTAGTTAACTCTATTCTTTTTGTACATGTTGCGTACAAAGTTTTTTTTAGCACTTTATAATAACTCCAAAATGTTGCATGCAGCATGCTACAATTACACTACAGTGTGATGATGTGGCTGAATCGATAGGATAGCAGTAGGGAAAAAGCTCTGGCTAAATAAAGAATAATGCTGTGGTGCAATCCAAAAAACAGACTAGGATCCTTGTTTTCTCATTACCCAGTGGTTGAGAATGTCCTCTATTATGTGCTTAGTGTCTTTAGACTATTAGCTCTGACAAAGAGAAAAGTAGACACCGACAGCTGGAAGATGGTGTGACACTATCATTTATGCCTTGGTGTTGCTAGGAGCTGGCTTGACACTCACAGTCAGGCCATGGTGTTCTAGTCTACTCTTCAACATAAACAACTTCATGACACATTCACATAAGAAAAAGCCATTATGATCATGAAACATCGAGGCAAAACAAGTCCACTTCATAATCATACCCAAGCACAGGACAGGCCAAGAACATTATCCAAAACTGAAAAACAACCAAATGTTCCCTGTGTCCTGGCTAATATGTATAACTGCTGTTCCTTTATCAATTACAACTTTAGTTTTTTTTTTTTTTTGTTCCTCTCATCTTTTAGATACAAATCATTGAAATATCAAATAATTAAATTACCTTGTTTACAGACATTATTGACTCCAGAGTAGATCTCAGTTTTTTTGAAACCTCCGTAAAACCACCTACAAAAACATAAGCAAAAATCCTGCAATAAGAACATTTTAGACCTTCTTACTAAAATGGCCTCTAATTCTCCATGGTGTGCAGTCTTCCTCATTCCAACAAGTTTTAAGTAAGCCCAAATTTGTGTGACCATAAATGGGTTCTTGGGTAGTTTTGACTGAAAGACATTCACAGCTGTATAAGGGAAGCAAAATCCTTTGATCACCATTATATGGCTAGCATTTTTGCAGTCTCTTGGGACGTGGTAGACTTACCACAGGTACTTATTAGAATTAATAAGTAAACAGATGCATTACTACTTTTATATGTCTACTTCAAAAATATAAAATTGATTTATATTAGAACTTCTACTAGAGGTGACTGATTTTAATTTTTGAGCTTTGAGTTAACACTGGCATTTTAAAATGTCTTCTTCAACACCAAATATTCTGAAAAATCTATAAATCTGTAATAGCCAAGCATTTCATAAAATAGTATAATTCTTTTAAGTGCCAGCTACAAACTCTACAGCAAAAAAAAAATATTTCATTAACTAAAACTTCAGACTTCACCAAGCACAGGTTAAGGAGAATCGGCATATATTTCACTGAACATGTGCTTCTGGGGTGAGATTCCACGGATTCCTATAAATCCTGACCACCATTAAGAATAAAAACAGGGCCGGATGTGGCGGCTCACAAACAGGGCCAGGTGTGGTGGCTCACACCTGTAATCCTAGCATTCTAAGAGACGGAGGATGGAGGATTGCTCAAGGTCAGGAGTTTGAGACCAGCCTGAGCAAAAGTGAGACCCCATCTCTACTAAAAATAGAAATTAGCTGAACATATAAAAATATACAGAAAAAACATTATCCAGGTATGGCAGCGCATGCCTGTAGTCCCAGCTACTCGGGAGGCTGAGGCAGAAAGATTGCTTCAGCCCAGGAGTTTGAGGTTGCTATGAGCTAGGCTGACACCATGGCACTCTAGCCCTTGCAACGGAGTGAGACTCTGTTTCAAAAAAAGAAAAAAAATTATAAGAAAACAAATTACAATTTTCCAAAAGAGTATTTCTCTTTAACATAGATTCAGATGCAGATACAAATTTAGATATGTACCAATGACATAAGGATTAGCTTTTCAGCAAAACATATAGAATTTAGTATAATAAAATGATCTGTTGAATACCAATATAATCTGCATATTGTCATTTTAGGGCTATATTTTATTTTCTTGGTACAGTTTCCTTCTGGCAGTACTTCTTCCAATAGTACTTCTGTACCTTCCACTTAAGTTTCTAATATAGTAATTTCAATCTTATTCTGCTTTTATTATCACATTTTATCATAGAGGAAAACTAATAAAGTTTGTCATATACTGAATATGAAAGGGAAATGCTAATGATCTCACTTTTATGTATTTGGCCATTTCATGTTAACTGTAGTTTATGAGTATTTATATGGAAGTATGTGGAAACAATATCAAATCAGCTCTGAAAACATTCATACATCAAATTAACTTAAAAAGTAATAATTTTTATATATTTTTCTATGTTTGGAGTTCAAAATAACATATAGACTAGTATTATAAACTTTTTTTAGTGACTAGTTACATGTTTTTATAAATATCAGGTATCTTACTGGTAGCCTTCCAAAATATATGCTGATATTCTGAGTATTTTTCCATATTTTAAAGACAGCTCAGTAGAATATTTGTGGTTCTCCCTTACTTTTTGTCTACATAGTTGGTTTTCATTATCTTTTACATAATTACACATTACAAAATTTCTGAATATTGACCAGAGATTGTTGGTTAATATGTAACCTGTCATAAAGCCTGTAAGTTGAAAGTAGCTGCATTGGTTGTTCAATGTTCTAATGTATTAATACCGCTCTATTTAAATCATGCTAAAAGCAATATGTTGTCAAACTAAATATTTGAATAACTTGATTAATAAGAAAGATAATGTAGAGTGTAAGAGTATATGGATGTCTACTAATAGGCCATAATAAAAAATGAACAAAATGTTGGTCATTATGCTTAACACTGATTTTAGTTAGCATCGCAAGTGGGAACATATTCACCAACACAAAGTCCTGGAATATAGCCAACCCAACAGCGGTGAAGTTATTCTTTGCTACAATGTAGCTCCACTGGACTGAACATGTATAAAAAATGGATGACAGCAGGACACCTGGCCAGCTGTTGTATGGTGAGCTGAAGTGGGGAGATCTCAAATAGAGCAGGCTGAAGGAACATGCTGCAGACACATTGAAGAACAATTTCAAGTAATGAAGCATGGCTGCAGAAGACTGGGAAATAATATCAGGGGAAAGACCAACCCAGTGTGGAGCAATTGGAGCAGCAAAGGTGTGCAGCCAGGTGAAGAAACAGAATTTCAGATTGCAACGGCTTTGTAAAAAGCAGTCACTCTCCCAATCAAAGAGCACCATCCACCTGTATTATTTTAGTAAACATGGCTGATTTCTTACTGTCCTTTTCAGTAGTATCAAATTTTTTTTAATATATTGTATTTTTATGCAAAAAATTAGTTACTGCTATTTTCCCAGTTATGTATAAGTATCTAGTTTCCAGAAATTCTCATATAATAACTAGTACCATAAACAAACTAAAAATATAGCATGTCAAAATATGTTTCTGAAAGCAGGTATGTCCATATAGAAAATAACTATGTTAGGTAACATTTACATATTGGGAGATGTTTGTTTGGCAACATTCCTAGGAGATCAGGTAATCCATGACTGGCAATATATAGTGAAGCAGGAAAGAGAAGTCTTAGGAGTTAGACCATACAAAAACTGAAATCATTTCCATGAAAATTAACATAGTTTTAACCATGGGCATGTTGTAAACATCTCTTAGCTTAGAGTACCACATCCGTTTAGAGTTGTACCCATAGGGCAATTGGAAGTACAGTGTAGAAAAAATATTTAGCACTATATATTTAACTAAAAAGTACATAAGTTATTATCAGGCGACCTATAATATTTTTCTAAATGGTCCATATAAAATCAATGTGAATTCATTAATTCTCATATATAATATTGGTGCCTGAAAGACATGCACAGAGTGCATAATGAGGTGTGGATTCTAGTCAGCATTAAGTACCTTTTTTATATGAAGAGAAGCTAAACAGTAAAGAACAATTGGTTTCTGAATGCATCTTAATACAAAAGTAGATAAAATTTCCTTATGAATTATATCTGAAACTGATTGGCAATTGAACACTATGTGGTCCTTGTATTTTCCGTCTTTATATATCTAGTGTCTGGCATAGTGCCTGAGAAAATGACAATAACTAAGTAGTTGTAGAAGGAATGAATGTAGTGTGCACCAAAATCAAACTCTGGGGCCTTGATTTAATTGCTAATACATTGTTTAATTTTAATAAATCTTTAGAGATTGTGTGTTGTCTTCAAATATCAAAAGATGGGCTCATATAAAAAATAAGCATTGTTTTTATCCCCAGATAATTGAAGGAAACTTAGCTTTATTTTTAAATTATATATCTGAGACATAGCACTATTTAAAATAATTGAATAATTCCTAATTTTCGTTTACTTTGCATGGGGACAGAACCATAGTATTTTCTTATAGCTACTCTCAGCAAAGTTTTTAATGTACTTGAAAGACTCATCTTTGATTCAATTATCTTTATTTTTATTCCTTTGCATTTGCATTTTTTAAAATGTCTAATCAATTTATCTCATGTTTATCATTTAGAAATTATATAATATATAATTAAAAATTTTCACATTACTATAACAGTAAGTCTATGGTCACTTAGATGCTATCTTTTTTACATAAAAGCCATAAAAATTTAAGACCTGATTCTAGTATATGATTCAAAAAATAGTGATCTCTCCCTGCTGGAAAGCAATTTTTCAAAAAGACATATTTTGAGTTGCACCTTATGCTGTATAACTTTTTTTTTTTACCAGAAATGTAGAAACTGTGAGATATTTGATCATGAAGATTAAATAATTTACTTTAAATTTGAATTGGTTTCTTTCATGGGCTGTAATTTACCATCCTGTTATATCGTCTGCTTGTTGCAAACCAAGATTTTCAATCTTTGACTATATGATTCCCACTGCGCTTAACAGGGGTTTCTGATATCCTTGGGTAGACAAAAAAGATCAACTTTAAGGACTGTCCTTGAAAAGACCAGTTATCTGGAGACTGATAGCCTATAGGAAATTAGGTGGCAAGGTTGAAAGCATATGCAATGATTGGAAGAAATGTCTAGTCCAAACAAGAGCTCTTCTTTCATTTTCATTAATATAGCTAAACTTTATTTAAAGATGTTTATTGACTTTGCCATATCCACCTCATTATTAAAACTTTTCTACAGTTTGATTGACCTCACTGTCAAAAAGAGTTTGCCAACTATCTAAGATATAAATATAACTTTCTTTAACTTCAGTCCAACATGTCTACTTTAATATTAGCATCTATTGTTAATATTTCTTCCTCAATTT